>NC_071094.1:6454757-6826602 GCF_027358695.1 Spea bombifrons
TGTCATGTTTTGCTGTTCATCTATAGTTGTATTTACCTAATTTTAAGACCTGCTAAGGAACAGTTAAAACCATAAAATTCACAGTGAGAGTGTACTTTCTTTTTCACATGACTGTAAAATGCTAGACATAAACAGAAATATTCCATCTAGCAGTCATACCGTTGTCTTCTGCCATGCTAGGGGAGTTTGGAAAGATGTTCGTGGCTCCTACTGTAATTCTAGTCTCTGCAGTTTAGTACGGGCAGCGGGAAGTGACCTGGGTAGGTCGTTGAAATGGAAAACATGTATGCAAGCAATAATCCTCGCTTGCATGGGTTTACATAGTCCCTCCTACGACCGCCTCATGCAGGACATAACAGCGAGATAAGTGAGCGATAAGCAATTATCTTTTATTACGTGTGGCAAAGAATTAAGCCTATAAATATATAGCATAGAAGGAGTCTAGCTGCATGCCTGTTAAGCATAAAGCCAAATATCCAACAAAAATAGTGCAGAATAATAAAACATTTATATGATCAAAATAGCACAAGGAAGAAGCTATGCGTGAAAGAAAGGCCACTTAAAGGGGACAATGGCTGAATAAACATTTTCTGTGTATTAAACACTGAAGAATATGATGTTTTGTTTCTTATTATTACATTATTTTCATTGAAGTCATGTGACATGAGGGTGTTAAAATTAACAACACAGAGCTGACTGTGGGATCCGTGTAGGAGATCCTGCTGACGTCGGTGGGCGGTCCTGTTGACTTTGCAGGAAACACGTTATTTTTAATGGGGAAGTGGGCGGAGAGTGGGGCGTGCCGCAACACAGCTCCCGCCAATCGGAGTTTCCCATTCGTGACCCGGAAAAGTGCCACTTCACAAAAGTCTCCGGGTGAAACCCAATGAGTTCCCAGGTGTAGGAATTAATCAGTCTTTCATGCTGTATAAGACTGAGGAATTCTGCTGTTTACCACAAGGCTTATAAGGACTTGATGTGTTTTCATAGTTCACTTTAACTTTAACGTGATTGGAGTTCGCCTTTGGATAGAGGTTTTTTTTTTCTTTCTTTACTAAGCTTTAGGTCGTAACCACTAACCACGGTAGTTGAAATTCCGAAATCACTTCTGATGACCTCGTAAATGAAGTATTTGCTGTGTTGCGCATGTACCTGCTTCCGAGCATTGGTACTCCGCCATAAAATCTTCTAGATTGTAAGCTCGTTTGAGCTGGGCCCTCCTCACCTGTTGTTTCTGTAAGTCAATTTGTTATGTTATACACTACTTGTTATGTCCTGTCTACCCATTGTTCAGTGCTTCAAAATGTGATGGTGCTATATAAAACAAGAAATAATAATAATAATAAAATGAGACCAAGAGATCACATGGCATTTTAGGTTTGTGTAGGCATTTAAAGGTTGTGGGTTCGAGTCCCACCAGAGTCGGGTTTTAGCAGGAAGCAGGCGACTGGTGGCATTTATTAATGTGGTCTGGCCCCCTTCCCCCCACGGAAACACATGTTCCCTATGGCCCAACAGATTGGATGTTTGACTTCTAGACATTGATAGCCGTAGAAGCAGGTTTCTACAGTAAGATATGTAATTTTACTTTACCAACACAGTGGTAGATAAACAAAACAGCCTCCCATCAGAAGTGGTAGAGGGTAATACGGCGAGGGGATTTAAACATGCATGGGATAGACTGATTAAGGTTTGAGTCTTTACAGCAGGAGAAACGGGCAGACTAGAGTAGAGGTGCCGACGGGGTCCGAGCTGCCGGCATATTCTATGTTTCTATATGAACCAAAAAGACAATAAACTTACAAAACTAACCTATTACATGATACTCTATAGTTAAAAAACCAAAACACAATGCTCGTCATTTGAATTAAAAATTTTTTTTTTCTATTTTGATGTCATTTAGAATTTTATGTCTCTTTATGTTACTTGACATCATATATATAATTAAACAATTCAGCGCTCTGACCAATCACAACGCGTCGGTAAATTGCATTTTTACACCGACAGAAAAGAAAAGAGAGAGCGACCGAGGGGAGATCCATACCGCTTTCCTATTTATAGATAATTTCCTTACTCCTGTGCCGGAGATATTCTTGCGATATTAAGGTATCAACGTTACGGAAGGCTTTTTACAAGCCACGAGACTCAATTTTGCTCAGCAGCGTAATAGTCTCTTGATGTAGGTTAGCAGAGAAGGCTTAATGCGGGCTGCGTGCATTTATCTGCCCGCGCCTTGCTGCCTGCACACCCATTTGGAAGATCACGCTGTAGACTCCAATAACTCATGCTGATGCAGGGGATCCAGATGGCCTACTTAATAGGGCTCAGAGTAGTAAATCTCCCTTATTGCTGCTTTTTCTCAAAGCTTCGGCACAGAAGCTATAACCAGCCTTGGCACTTTCCAGCGCAGCTTGCATATAGACTCTAAAAATACCCTTAAGATTACGACGATTCCGACATTTTTTTTTTGTTGGAATTTTGACATTAAGGCGATAAAGAAAAGTATAGTTTACCTAGACGCTGAACATTTATTCAAGGAGGTATAATATATTGATCCGCGATAGGCTTTGCCACATATATATCGTTGTACAGCGCTACAGAATATGATGGCGCTAGATATAACAATACATAATAATATAGCTATTAATGATAAATATAGCTTCTTGTGTATTTAAATGTACTTATTGAAAGCTAAAAGAATGAAAGCCTCAACTGCATGTTTCTGGGGAGGCTAAATGCTGCGTGAAATAAAAATGCTTTTGTCACGTTCAATTAAAAAGATTTCTGATCTAATATACACTACCAGTCAGAAGTTTGGGGTCACTTACAAATGTCCTTGTTGTTGAAAGAAAAGCACATTTTGTCCATTAAAATAACATGGAATGGATGAGAAATCCAGCGCAGACGGGGTTAATGTTGTAAATGACAATTTGATGATTTGTTTTATGGAATAACTTTATAGATGTACAGAGACCCTTTATCCCTCCCATTACTCCTCTGTTCCAATGGCCCTTTATCACTCCCATCACTCCTGTGTTCCAATGGCCCTTTATCACTCCCATCACTCCTGTGTTCCAATGGCCCTTTATCACTCCCATCACTCCTGTGTCCCAATGGCTCTTTATCACTCCCATCACTCCTGTGTTCCAGTGGCCCTTTATCACTCCCATCACTCCTGGGTTCCAATGGCCCTTTATCACTCCCATCACTCCTGGGTTCCAATGGCCCTTTATCACTCCCATCACTCCTGGTTTCCAATGGCCCTTTATCACTCCCATCACTCCTGTGTTCCAATGGCCCTTTATCACTCCCATCACTCCTGGGTTCCAATGGCCCTTTATCACTCCCATCACTCCTGTGTTCCAATGGCACGTTGTGTTTGCTGATCCAAGTTTCAGTGTAAAAGGCTAATTGATCTTTAGAGAACCCTTTTGCACTTAGGTTACAGCCAGAAATGTCCTTGTTCCATGAAAACAGCTAAGTGACCCCAAACTTTTGAACGGTAGTGTGTATTAGATCAGAAACTGTTTTTGGGGACACAAGGTACAAAGCAATATCTTGGGTTCTTGGCAGCTGGGGCAGATGTAGAGGTCTTGCCAGGTGCTGACATTATATCCGCTTTTTATATCCAAAAGCAGAATGGGAAGCAGAGACTTTGTTTTTCTCCCCTTGCGGCACCCGGGGCAGCTGCCCCTCTTGCCCCATGGAATTTACGACCCTGTATAGGTATATGATTGCAATCACAAAACAATTACAGACATTCAAATATTACATCAGACAATCTAGAAATACATTCTCTTCTGGTCTTACGAGATAGAAGCCCTGAAATGTGTCCCTTAGTTTTAGAGTTATCTTCATTTGAAGCCTCACTCTAGTGTTTTAATTAACGGAATTGTAACCTCAAGTGGGATTCAGACAGAGAGTGGAAGACAGAGAGGTGAAGTGCTGTGGGGTAGTAGACACAGGGAAGGCTTCCAGGAGGAATGAGACTGTTCAACAGAGGCGACTCTACCATATACAGTAAGTATATAAAGCGGCTTGCCTAAGACCCCTTAAAACCCAATGCCAACTCATAAACTATAGGGTGTTGTTCCTGCTGTAAAGACTGAAACATTAATCAGTCGCTGGTCTCGTCTTAGATTTAAGAGCCGTATGTCCATCCCATGCATGTTTAAATTCCCTTCCCTTCTGCCGGGAAGCTATTCAGTTTATCCACCACCCTCTTGGTGGAGAAACATGGTGATCTAATATAAATTATCTAATCTAAATAATTACTCTGCCGGTTGGCGGTGACATGCATGCATGGGAATAACAAGCACATACTTACATGCATGGTAGTTTTAGTGAGTATTCTCCTGTTCCGTGTTATATCTTTGCTGCATGCATCCCCCCCTCGCCATTACAGCCCCCCCCCAGGGACCACGCTGTGCTTATAGCAGACATTGGGCTATTAAACCTCAGCACCAGCTGCAGTTACCCTGCACAGGGCAAAGAGGGTCAAAATGTCCCAAATAATGCCCAGCTGTCTGTCCTGGAGTAAAGCGCAGACTCAAAAGGGGTGGGTAAGGGTCAGGTGAGGTATGGGCAAATGCTACTGTTGCGTGATGGGAAATATTTATATATATATATATATATTTTTTAAGGCAATTAATTAAGCTGATTAAAGGTTAAGGAATAAATATCTTTCATAATATTATAGGGACACCAAGTCCTATTTTTTCACTGATTTAATCAAATGGCATCAAGCAGAAAATAGGGTATCTGGATTTGGATCTCATCGTCATATGCCGCCAGTGCAATAAACCCTGTGTTTTGGTATAGGAAGGGGGGCGTACAATAAAATAATATTGCTGCTGTTTACTAGGAGTTCACAAACTTAAATCCCAAGTCTGCGCTCACATTACTAAAACATGAGTTATCTCCACCTGTCTCATTTTCAGTCTCTGTCTCTTTAACAGACAGGACTTGAATGGAGTCAGGAGTCCGGAGCCACACATTTGTTCTTAAGAGCAACAAGAATGTTGGGCCACCGCATATGATTCATAACACAGAGTGACTTGTTGGCAAAGCTCATTCCTGTGGGATCTGGTAGACAAATGGTGGCCCGTCTGGGGATACATGACTTCTTCGGACTACATTACATTTATTTATATAGCATATTCCGTAGTGCTGTTCCAATCAGTGGAATACATTAAAATCACGCACACAATCTAAGTGGTGGTTGAGGGGAAGAGAAACAATAGGAGAGAACTGCTTGGATCGGGATGAGGTGATCGCATCAGGATGATCTGTAGTTTGTTGGTCGTTGATGGGTTGATTAGGAGGAAAGGTGTTAGGAGGAAAGATTGTACACTTTTGAAAGTCACGTAGGAGGGAGAAGGTCTGACAAAACGGGGAAGGGAACTGGGTGGACTGCGGTTCCCATCATCCTTGGCCCATCGCCTATGCTGCGGGGGACAGCTGAACAGTAGCAGGAGAGTTTCAGGTTAAATTGTACTGTATATATAATTTAAGAGCAAGAGCGCATATTTAGGAGGCTACCATTTTTGTATTTTTACAGAAACAGAAGAAAGGTAGCCACAAAGTATCCACACAGGCATATGTAAATAAAACCATTGGTACTTAGTTGTATCATTATTATTATTACTGTTTATGTTTATGGCACCAACATTTTTCAGCAGTGCCTCTTACAGTCCATACATTCAAAGGATCGGACAAAACAAGAACTGATACATTAGATAAAGAGGGCTCGGCTCACAAGCTTAGGATCCGATAGACAAATAGATCATTCTATCTCCTTGTTATGTTTCAGACTTCACCTATCATAAGCTTAATAAATGTATGACGAGTCGATGATTTACTATCCAGAGCCCTGTGCTGAACATATGGATGTGCTCTGTGCAATAAGCTGTACTCTTTAGTTCATCTGGTCTCCCTCTTGAGCCTTCTTGTGGATGGTGTGTAGGTGAAATCACTCCTTGAGTATACTTTTTTGTGACGTACTTTATTTAAATCATTAGTGGTGACGGATACATGGATTCGTCCGGCTTCTGCTACTTGAGGATATTCGGGGACAGGAGGACGTGTGTCTTCGTTAACTATTCTTTCTTCCACTTACACATGCAAACTGATCAGAGTGAAAAGTGCAACAATTATGTCAGCCTCCTGCCACATTCTGCCACATGCTTTTATATGAACGATAAAAAATCTAGAATGACTCGGTCACAATCACTTAGTCAGACACTCTGACTCATGAAAGTCTATGGGGGGGCAGATTAGCATTGCCATAAAGCATCAGCTCAGTGTGGTGTTTGGGAAAGTGTCCCAAAATATCACATGACCGACAGCAATGGCGCCTCCAGATCTGCAGATAAAGGAAGTTTGTTGGAACAGAACGGACCTACATTACTGTACAACGCTGAGGGGAAAATATTTTTCTCGTTGGACGTCCTCTACAAAATCCACTACTCATCTTACCCATCTCTATTTTTTATCAGTTATATTTTTGTAACCCTTGAGGTTTTGTTTAACTCACCATAAACCCACCATCAAGGTCTATGCTGAAGGTGCCTGTCTGCCACGTAGAGAGTCAGGCTCTGCTACTCACTAAGGTCAGCGGGGATTTAACTCGGCAGAGTAACAGCTGAGTCCATGCTGAGGTTACTCCATAACTCGCTATTTTCCTACCCTAGAAACTAAAATGAAAGACTTGGTTAATAAACCCCCTTACACGGGACCGAGACCTCACAAAGTGAGTTTTGTAAATCCCATTATCCTAACTTGCTATTGGAAATTATGTTATATATTTTATTAAAATTAAATAATAATAACAAATTTACACGATAGCCTGTGCTGCGAAAAAAACAGACTTTCTTAGCTTTTTACTAGTAATGTGTATATATATATATATATATATATATACCGTATATATTTCTTTAGAACAGATATTTATCAAGCACTATAGTAGAATACCAACTGACCCAGTGTCGTCCATGGTGACATAGGATATACTTACTACAGCGCTGCGGAATATGATAACGCTTTATAAAACAATAATAATAATAATAATAATTAGTATATGTAGTGTTACAATTTCAGTAGTATCTTTACCGGAATCACCATAACAAGGATGGGAATGGGTTTTTTTTGGGGGGGGGGCAGGTTTGGCTGGCTGTATTGGCGAAAGCTGACATACGAGGGGTTAATCGGTTCCTCTGTGATTGTGTCATCTCTTCGGGGACCTTTTTTTGGATTCTGAGAACTGGCGCTGAAAGATGTGAAAGGCGTAGGGGATGGGATTTTTTTCAAGTCGGAGTCTTCAGGGCAGCACAGCTGTGCACATAGGTCTTTGCTTCGCAGATGGATGGAAAGAAGGCTGCGGAGAGATTTTTTTTTGTGTGTGCGTCTAAAACCTAATTGTCTAATGTCTAATCCGTCAGCTAGGGGGACAGCCTGCACAAGCTCCTTCCAGGCAGGCTGATGAATACAACCCAAGCCCTGCCAGTATTCATTCCTCTTTGTGTAGTTTAATTGGTATCAGTGTGAGAGGACTTTGCATGCCTGGCTGTGTAATTCCATGCGCGGACTGGTGTATCCAGGCAGTAACAGACCCTCGTCTGTGGCCCCTGAACAGTTCATGTTACAACCTTTTTGTTTTTTTTCAAGAGCCAAGTCCTAAAATATCTCTTTTTTATATATAAGATAATAAACCTGGTTTAATAAGATATGGAAAAAATTGTAAAAAAAAAAAAAAAATTTAAATTCAGACTTTAATTCTTACAACCGTAAATGAATTCTATCGATCAGTTGTAACAGTTATTCTTTAATAGAGAACAGGGATCATTAGACGGCTTCCGGAATAGGTGATAAGAAGCGGTGTTTGGGTTTATAAAAAAATATATATATAAAAATAATAAATAAATAATATTAGAAATAATTTATTAGAATAATAATTTAGAAATAATTGTGACATTTAAAGAAGAGATAAAATATAATATTAGGGGTAAAGTGGAGATTGATGAAAATTTGCATATTTCCCAAAATTTGAACTGGCCAATGAGGGACACTCTGGTTCCAGGGGTGTGGTTTCAGGGAGAGCTTGATCAAGACTTTATGCGACCTATTGATTGCTATTTTTGTAACTCAGTATGGTGTATAGAAGAATGGTGTATTTTTAACCCATTTCCTGCTGTTTCTATACACAATAGCGGGGCTTTTAGGGAAAATGTAATAAAAATTATAATAACATAAAATACAAAAACGACACATCATAATGTAACAAATCAATCAATAAAACCAATATGTGATCCATGAATGCATTCTAAGTGCGTTCATGAATCGCTTATTGGTGGTTATTGATTTATTTGTTACACCATGAATATTATTATTAGCATAACAATATATAATATATAACTTAACAATTTAAACTTACAGAAACAACAGGTAAGGAGGACAATCTATGTGGGTTTTGTATCTTATTTAAGTTTTCCATATGTTCATCTTAAGGAACAGCATTAGATCTACAGCCCAGCAGTGCAGTAGAATATGGATAATATTGTGAGTGGGGAATAATCAGCAGAAACATTATATTGGTTTCCATAGTAATTGCTGCATATTTAAAACTGAAACCCAGACAGGGATGACCCTGCCGTATAGCGGCTGCCTAGGGTGCACCACTGCTGGATGCCCACCTACACTGCCGTTCAAAAGTTTGGGGTCATTTTGCTGTTTTCTCACTCTAACATAATTGCAAAAGGATTTTCTAACAATCTATTAGTCTTTTAATCTTAAACACAACGTGCCGTTGGAACACAGGAGTGATGGGAGTGATAAAGGAGTGATGGGAGTGATAAAGGGCCTCTGTACACCTATGAAGAGATTCCATTAAGAATCAGCTGTTTCCAGCTACAATATTCATTTACAACATTAACCCCGTCTGTGCTGGATTTTTTCCCCCATTTCATGTTATTTTAATGGACAAAATTTGCTTTTCTTCCCCAAACTAGTCTAGTGCGTGTTATCAAGAAAATGTGTTTGTAGGAGCCAAAGACATAGTTTGTTAAGGGCCCCAAGGCTACTGATTTGAACACCGTCTTAACTTGCTAGGTATTAAGATTTCCTTGACCGGTACATCTCTGCACCTTGGCATGAAGGATACCAAAAACTAACAGATGACATTAAAACAAAGCTGTCACTCAAACAAAACTTTACATTAACCAACAGACCATAAATAGAGAGGATTTACGGTAACATTGTATTGGCTCGGAAGCTTTTATATCCCTGTCGATGATAATTGATACAATGTATCTGTCTCAGTTTACACTGAGACCAAAATAAAGGGGAATATTCTATTATTGTTGTTATTATTATTACCTTTTATTTATTAAGCACCAACAAATTATGTGCGCTGTACAATTTATGTGGGACAGTTAACACATACATAACAAATATACATCAATGCATACAGACACATCAGGAGATAAGAACCCTGCCCGTGAAGTGCCATCAAGCCTCGTGCTACTTTTATACAAAGTTCCAGGTAGAGGTGGTGGGCTTTTGAGGGCCCGCTCAAGAGCTTACAATCTAAAGAATAAACAAGTAAACGGGAAGGCATTTTTGCCAGTTTTGGGCCATGTGATAGCAATTCCTAGCTCCTTTCTCCTTAGCTGGAGGTGCGGCCAGTTTGCTGATGGAAGCCCTGAGCCCCCAGAGCTGTGAAAGATGGCTGCCTCCGTAGAATGGATAATCAGGTTTTTAATTAATATAATCTCTCCGTATGAACGTCATTAGCCAGGAGCCCTTATTATGAATGGTAAAATCACTACGTTAGTGATAAATTCAATTTCATTTAATGTATGACCAGGTCCACTGTTTTTAAGATTAAACGTTAAAGGTTTGTAGGGTGGGAGGCGATCGGCGAGAGTAAACTTCACTTTTGTATTGTATCTGAATTGAAACATTATTTCGTTCACCGGCGAAGGAGCATTCTTGAGCCATCCAATTTGCTTGCTAGAACGCCGAGAGGAATGGGTGCATTCATGCAAATATGGCTCTCCCGCATGCAAAAATAACGAAAAGGTGCTGAGTTAGAAAAAAAAGACATTCAAGCCTTACATGAATTACAAAAAATAATGAAATCTAAATAAATGGTGCTGGGGGTTATGGTTTAACACACCTTGCTTACAAAAGGACAGAAAACACTACATGTATTTGGAGCGGACTGGCCTCAGATTCTGTGTTAGGTCTTATATAGTGTGGATGTGATAGGGGATACATTAATTGGTGAATGGTGTTAGGAGGGTAGACTATATTATTATTATTTGTAGGTTTACTGGCATACTTATATTTGGTGCTGCCCTAAGCCTAACCTAGGGCGGCACCACCAACCACCCCATGTGCGCCTTTATATGTACAACTGGGTGTCGGGGTATGATGTCACATCCCAGCTCTCCATGTTTTAGGCACGTGCGGCACCAGATTAAAATAAAGTATGGAGGACTGTGCCAGTGGAGGCATGGGCAAGTTGAGGAGATCGCCCAATAGGGGGATTGGATCTCTGTTATGCGATCCAGAGGGGCCGCCATTCCTCCTAGACCGGCCTTCCTAGGTCTAGTTGGTCTGCCTGTCATATCCAGGCATCATTACTCTGGGCTATGATGTCATATTGTGATGCCCTCCCTCAGTACATCACAAGCTCTTCCTACCAGGTCCATGTGACCCACTTCCCCTAAAAGCAACTCGATGAGCCACTGCCCCACACGAGACACTTCGTAAATCTGCTTTACATCGAACTCCCAATGAGTGGACACATGGGTCAAAGTAGACGTTTTATATGTAAATCTGGATATGTAAGAATAAAACCCAATGAAAGGACTGCTGCCTTTTCTAATGTGCCTTCCTCCATCCTGCAATAATTCTCAAATTTGTGGACTATAAAATCAAGTTGTATCCCAGATCCCACAGCCCATGACAGGTTATAGCTGCCTAAATTAGGTTCTCAAGCAGCCGGTGTCGTATAATGTAAAAGTGCGCTCTCTGTTAGGAGATGAACCGGACTTTTTCTAATTATAAATGTAATATTTGCCTCAGCACCGTGTTTCCGATACACGTGATTCATTATAGTTTCATGAACATGTAAATAACGGGTTTCAGAATGTTGGTGGCAGACATTGTTCGGCGGTTCTGTTTGTAAAGAGTGGATCGGGCTTCTCAGCCTGAATGTCGGGGGCTCTGTATTCCGGTTCCTTTCTCCCAGTGCGCTGCGGAGAGAACCTATTTGTTTGTAAAGGAGCAAACGAGGCTGAATTAATTCACTGCTGCTTCACGCTGCTGAGCTCATTCCTAATTAGAGTCGAGAAAGCAGGATGAAAACTGCAAAGGTGCCCTCCACCCCTCCTCTCTCCCCCCCATCCTTCATCATCTCCCCATTTCTATGCCAATATTCCTTTTTTTTTAGAATTTGTCATTTTAATTGTAATTTTCTTCCTTTTTTTTAATCTTCCTGTATTAACCTTCACTTCTTTGTTTTTGATTAGGATTATATTTCCTCTATTGTTTCTCGTTTCGTGTTTTCTTTTTTTTTTATTGTTTTATTTAAATAGCCTCCCGCCTCATATTGACTATAAAGCTGGGAATTAGTTAATACCAGGGCTGGCCACAGGGCCCCCCCCGTTGCTCTGAACAAACTGTGATTTTGTCCTCTCTTCGCTCAAGCAGGTCCGTTTTGGGCCATGGGTCACTTAGCTTTGAAGCCACAAGGTAGATTTGGTGCTTTAGTGTACGGCCGCGGATGCATGCGGCCATGACTCTGCGTGAGTGCGTCAATTAGTGGGTGCCAGGGTCGCTTTTCTTCCTACCATCAACCATATTCATTAAAGAACCTTGTACTTGGCATGTGGAGTGTTGCCTGCAATTGAAGCTCTTGACTCTGCCCTACTTTTGCCTTAAACCATCTATCCACTATCGTTAGAACAGTGTTTTTCTCCTTTTTTTCCATCTTACTGCCACAACTGTTTTTTTCTTATCCTCACCAGCAACATTTATTTCTGCAATGTTTTCTCCACTAAATAAAAAAAAACTTATTTTTGGGTCCCAGCTGGTCACATCCCATGAGATACAGGTACTGAAGGCTGAGCACATCTGAGCTGAAAAATGGGTTATTCAGTAGTTTGGGAGCCCAAAAAAAAAATAAGATAATAAAGATTTCTCCGTATCATACTAAAATGCTTGATTTCTGGTTCTGTTTGGAAGCGTAATTGATCTTTTATTCCCCTCATTGTTCCCATGCTCATTATTATTATCTTATGACCGAGAATTTTGTTGCATGATATATATGTAAAGGTTTCCGTGCATTGACAGAATACACAATAATTTTAGCGCCATATTATTCCACGGAACTAACTGTAAATCATCTTTTTCGGTACACTGGGGGAAGATATTTTCATTGCTCTATTCATTTCCTGCTAAGAAGATGCTCATACGCGCAAGAGAAAAAAAAAGTACTTTAACAGTTTGCTGGAAAATTGCATTATTAATTAAAACATCTTCCATCGTGCAAAATATTTCCTACATTTAGAAGCACGGGATGTAAAACGGTGGTGTCATATTGTAAAATTATGAATATTATGAGCTTTCATTATATATATCGCTAATCAAAGGACCTGTAACTGCTCACTCTGTGCCGACAAATAAAGCAAAGTCTTACTTTATGGCAGAAGTTCTTCGTAGAAATCAATAATCCAGGAACATAATTAGTCTCTATGGGTATGTTTCTGTACAGAACCACCATTTTCCCTCAATCTGTTTTGGAATAATTGTCATCTTCTTCCTTAGAGAATTTCCCCCAGGGTTCTCCTGCCATAGACTTTCTTGATACGATCAGCAGCTGACTATTCCATTTCTAGGGTCACTTTTCTTGCACTCGATTCCTACGACCCTTACAGGAATCTAGAGGAACCAATGCATGCTCCATCTTTAATCTGTGATGGACCCCTTGCATAGTGTTGGCCTCGGCCTCTACGCCACCTATAAGCCATGGGTCTTTGGAAACTGGATTCACCCGTGACATAGCCCCACTTAGTTAGGTAAGAAATATTAAAGGACGTAGGTTGTGCACAAGAGCTCACGCCTTATTATGAATATACATCGCATTATACACATTATACTAACAAGCAACATAAAAGTCACAATAGACAACTGAATGAATAACATAAAAACAGAAGAACAGATCGTCCCCATTCGGCTCGTCTGGTCTGCAGGTTTCTCCTGCTGTAAAGACTTAAACCTTAATCAGTCGTTGGTCTCATCTTAGATTCAGGAGCCGTATGCATGTTTAAATTCCCTTACTGTATTAACTTCTACCCCTTCTGTTGGGAGGCTGTTCCACTTCTTTACCACCATCTCAGTAAAGAATACATTTGTTTTAGGTTCATCTTAAAGGTTGGATGTGACTTTATATGGCCAGTTGCTATTGTTCTTGGAGTATTGGACCATTGTTTCATGGGTTGATTTAAGGGAATCATCTCAAACCATGTAGCATGCATGCGTATCATACACCTAGTTAAAGAAAGTATTATAACAATAAAGCCACTCTAGAAGATGAAAGACTATATTGTCAAGGCATTCAGTACTCAAACCCTGACAAAATTGTATTTGCAGGACATGTGGTTCTTTGAGATTGCTTTCTAGGGTTTCAAGGTTCTGCTCTGTTAAAGAGAAGAAAAAGAGAATTCTTGTTTTCAACAACCTATTATTTAATCTTCATTTTGAGAAAATATACCGAAAAATCAAAAAATAAAAATAAAATAAACCGTGCTCATGTTCTATAGATTATCTTGGTTGTGAGTGGAAAAGAATGTAAAATAGAACCATGGTGAAAGTAAATAAGGAAGAGTATTCTTACTTGAGGAGATCCGATCCTTGCGGAAATCCATCTTACTGAACTTGGAACGCAGGAGCTGTCAGAGGCTATTTCACACATTATGCTCAGCCATTGCCTGGTAACCACGGTGAATGGCGTGACACAGGGGCTGAATTACTATGGTAGGACTACTTCAGATCATAGACACTGCCATAGCTAATCCTACCAGAGTTGGTGGGAATATTTTTTAGTAAATACAGTTTTTTAAGGTTTCTACTCTCATTAGTAGGGTCTGTTCAAAAGGTTCAGCCGAAACTTGACCGAGTTCCGCAGGAAGCTTGCCATCACTCAACTTAACTCACCTTTTTGTGAATACATTGAGCTACCTCTCAAGCAACTCTCACCTTAGTAAATACAATTTATTTATCACATTGACTACTGTTTAAAAGGTGAATGTAGATATATATAAATATATATATCCTTTTATTTATAATATACTGCCTGTAGATTTGATTAGTTAAAATACAATATTTAAAATACTTTGGGGGTTATGCATTAGCAGCAAAATGGAAAAATAGAGCAGTCGGTAAGAACTTTCCCTTGGTTGCCATGGTGACTGCACCTCTTACTTAATAACATAATAATTGGTCGTCCCCTATCTTCTCTATCCGACCCGAGTGCTATTGTGGGATAATTTCTGTTCACTTTCTGCTAAAGGAATGTAAGCTGTAAACGTGCTTGTCCAGTAATGAAATCGTCCACGTTTCCCTTAGTCCAAGTGTTCGGAAAGAGTCTCAATCTGTATTTAATAGTTTCAAGCCTCTGCCTTCAGTAAGTATGAGCACATGCTTGTTTCAGACGTGGCCATATGCGTGATATCGCTGGGGAGGAAAGCTGTGTGCAGACTGACCACACACATGTATCCGACCCCAGAGATATCCAACATACCGGGAAACTGCACCTTTAACCATATTGTGCTTAAGTATTAGACTTAAAAAGTATGTTTAATTATGGAGTGCTAATAAAAGCTGGTATTAGGATATTGGAGCAACTGGTTAAAAAATATACATTTTAATTGTAAGGAAATATAGTAGCTGGTGGCCAACACCACTGTGTAAATAACTCCATCATTATTATGTTGCTAGTTTTATTCACTTGGTTACATTTACAAACATGAATATATATACCCATATATGCAACATTTGCTAATTATGTTTGTGTTCATCGCCCCAATTATGAGACCTCCATCCCATCTCATTAATACCCCATTTTTAGGGGGCAGCTTGTGTACTAAATACAAACTCTTGTTCACATAAAGTCATAGCCCCCTTCAGACAATGAATCCCGACTAGAATGTTGCGTAGAATGTTGTCTATCTGGCAGTCCGCCAAGGGTATGGAACCTAGCCTGGAATTAACCTCCACATCACGAATACTGACCAATAAAACGACTCGATACATTGACCTGGCAAGTTACAAGAGAACCATGTCGCAATTTTTTTTTCTAAAACTGGGTTTTCGGTAGAGGTCGGTATGAAGCATCTCTACAGCGAATGTTCTGTGCTAGAAGCAAGGCTGAGACATGCTTGGATATTTTTAGTTAAGTACTGAGCTGCGATTAATTAGTTGCAGCAGCGAATTCTAGAAGCCTGGATCGGAACAGTAGGTCGTTTATTCAACAAATAAACCGCTTCTGATAAAAACTAAGGAACAAAATACATATTTTCTGGCGGAGAGACTGAAATGAATTGATTCACGCTAGGAAATGTTGCTCAGGTACATCTCATTAATAGGAAGTAACCTACGAAACGTGATTTTCTCCGACTTAAAGAAAGCAACCGCAGAAGATTGAAAAAAAAAAAAAAGATAGGAGAGGATAAGGAGAAACAGATAGAAGATAACCAGACCACAAGTGCATGTTCAGAACATCTCCTGAAGCCTCCATTAAATTACCTAATCACCAGAATCAGCCCTGCGGTTTGCTGAAACTCGTGGAAAAAGGAAGCTGACCTTTTATTCCGCGAGTCCTTCAAAAACACCTCACGGTCCCGAGTGGGCAATTATTACTCGCTTCCTATAGAGACCGGTCTGTGTTCTTAATAATCTAATGAGAATTCTACTTATTCCCTAAATGAGATTTAATGGGGGTCAGCTGGAAGAAAAAAAAACTTTTTTAATATATATATATTTTTAAACATATTGCATTAAAATTATTTTTAGTAGCACATTTCAGCTTGCCTTCTGTGGAACCGATTACATTGGGGGTTTTGGGACCTGCCATTGCTAACAAACAATACATCGTTTTGTAGACTTTTTTCGCAGACATCCAAAGCTTAATGAATTTACATATGTAAGAACAATGAGGGACCGGAATCCTCGCATTTGTGATCTACCGTTGATGACATCATCAAATGGAGGGCAGGAAGACATAGAACACTAGGCTGTATAGACGGAGTGGATATTGGAGTTGATGGACATTCCAAATTGTTGTAAGGCTATTCTTAATCACAGGCTTCAGTAAGGGATTGGATTATTAGTTGATAAAGGAAAACATTGATATGTTCAAGATATACTTCAGTGTTCTGCCAAAACAAAGTTAAAAGATCCATTGCAGTCATATGGATAAAAATCAATGGGGCGGATCTTTGGTTTTGCCCAGGTGGCAGTACGTTTGATGCCTGATTGTCAGGGCCTTTCAATGGCCAGGTGGCATGGTCTCCAGCACTACCTATCTTCCATCCACTTCTTCCCAGGAGACCTTGTCTTAGTGCCATATAACATTGGCTAGTCTACCTGGGTGCACCAGTTGTCTCCCCAGAAGATACCCCCAATGGAGGTACCTGCCAATAGGGCAACAAAGCAAGAGGTCAACGTCTACACTTGAATTCTAACATAAGAAAGACATCTTTTAGCCAAGACCAACTTTTTGGCCTACTTCCAACTTTAATCCAACACACCAATAATGTACAATTTAGCTAGATTATTAACTAATCGTGGGGCATGGGTCTTCTTCCTCTCTGCTAAAACCGTCCACTAAATCTCATCATACGGGTCTCATCTTCAGCCACGTTCTACAGGGGTCCATGTCTCGATGGAGGGACTACAACCTAACCGCGTAGAGAAATGCTTGAACGTTAAGAACGTCTAACGAAAACAAGATTCAGAATGTTCTAATTATGGAATGGAACACCAATACGTATCTAACATATATTTGACTACAAATTAGGCTTATTTTAAATTAAAGATAGACAATGCACTTTGTGATGATGCCGGCCTTTTAATAAATATTTTTTTTTCCGCTAGCTTTTTTAAGGGGGGAAAGTACTTTAAAAGCAAAAGCGTGATACACTCTGCTAGATGTTAAACACGGACGCGGGATGCTTTTTGCTATTCTCCTCCCCGCTGATCGTGTTTGTGGATTTGCAGCTTTTTCGAAGCAGATAGCAGAGTCTCCGGATGACCCTGAGCCGTGGAGGCAGCTGCATTCTGTATTCTTGCTGAAATAGTTTGCACTCCCGCCCCTTCGTATTCGCTAACAGATTGATAGAGCAGAGCTGCCAAGAAGCCGCTGCTGGGTATCCAAGCTGAGAACCTTAGGGCTTTGAGATGTGTTTAAGCAAAACTGAGTTGGGATTAAAGCATTCACAAGTGCCAGCAGACTTTTACACCATATCACAAACTCTACAAAGCGATGCTTATTATATCAGAAATATACTCCGTTGGAGTTTGATAGCAGATAGCAATGGTCCAACCTGCGTCTTGTTCCCATGGTCTTAATAGCAGCCCGGTGGTTGATACATTTTATAAATAATTCCTGCTTTTGTTTTTTGGTTGTTTTTTTTAACTAATTATTCATCCCGTGTGAAACGAGCCTTTTCGTTATTCCCTTCACATAAGAATAGGGTGTAAACATACCTAGAAATCCTGAAGGAACAGACCCTGACGCACTAGATTTTTTAACTTTAATAGCCTATCGCAAATTCTATGTTAAAACTCGACCGAATCGTTCTTATGTAGGACCTTAACTTGTCACGGCTTATTCAAATACTAATTCCAACTATGGTAAGAATAAGCAAGCTTCAGGACGGAGTGTGTGATGTCACATATGCCCCACGCTTACTATGCTCATGTAAGGTGCTCGTGGATTGACAGTGATGTCACGCTGTGCGTCGTAAACTGTATGGATCACCCAAAACTTGACTGTACCGTTCCTACCTTTAAAACCTGACAAAAATATATAAGTCATAAGATCTTAATAAAATGCATCACTTTTATGAATTGTTATAATAAATATAGGCGCAATTCTATATGACATGCATACGGAATATATCTTCCCTCGTTGACCTATATCCCCAAAACTGTAAAAAAAAATTTAAAAAAACCCAATAGATAGAAAGATATGAGTGTAAACTTAGTTTGTCGATATCAGTTTTGTCAAACCAGACGATGGCCAAGAAACCAGACAATGGCGAAGATCACAAACCTGAGGCTAGGAGGGCTCTGAGTTGGCTTGGCATTGGCCTGACCGCTGTTGGTGTGAACGCTAACTCACCTTTGTATAAGTAACAGAAATGAATCTGAGTAGATGATGTCATCTGGAAACTGCTGTATTTTGGCGAAATAATCAGGTATACTAAGATTCATGCTCACTGGGGTAACAGAAAGATACAAAGGTGATTTATGTTGCCTTTTAGGGTTACTTGGAGGGTAAATTTAAAGAAATATTATTGGGATTATTTTTTCTGTTTTAGACAAACTCAGAATGTTTGTGAGGGTTCTTCTTTTTTTCGGACGGATTGGGGACGTATCCCATGATCATTTTTAGATAGTTCTTTCAATGCAATTAAATCATATTTCCCAAAATATGAACAGTCATCACCTTTTTTTTTATTTATAGATAATAGCGGGAATCGTGTAATCAAAAATAATCCGTAATACCAATCCGTCGTATTTTGCCATTAAAAATTAATTCCGGCAGTAAGTGAGAGTACGGCAGGCTTTTGCAATCTATAGAGTGTGCGTGGAAATCACAGGCCGCAGCCTACAAAAAAATGATTTTGCTCCCCTCCTCCCCGCAGGAAATATATCTGTCATAGCGTAACTGTTATGTGTAAGCGCTCTCTCTTTCCTTCCTGTTCTATGTCTCTCTCTCTTTCCTCTCCCTCTCTCTCTCTCTCCCCCTGTCTTTCTATCTCAGGGGGGGAAAAAAGGTCATTGCGCAAATGATTAGTCAGAGCTCAGTTGCTATAGCAACCAGCTCGTGGAACTGGGACACGCATGCATTCAGGACAAGAGAGAGGTCGACCATTAGCGAGTGCTGAGGATCTGCTGCTTTTGTATTTACTTTCAAGCAAGACTCTGCGAAGCCCCATGCTGTCTGCTTTACTCGGACAGGTCTCTTCTTAATCACTGAGCTTATCTTATTTTCTTTTAATTCTTGTTTTTGCTTCGATGATGCTTTTTATTTTTATTTTTTTCCATTCATATTCTGATTCTTCATTATTATTCTACATTATTTTTCTAAATTATTTGTATATTTTTTTTTATTATTTTTTTTAACAGATTCTCTGTATTTTTATAATTCCTGTTGATTTATATTGAAAAGAACTGGAATTTTTATTTATTTATTTATTTATTTAGATTCCAAGGCCCTGGCTTGTCCCTATAGCACAGGGTTCGTCATCAAGCACGCAGCTATGGAACTACAAATCCCATGATGCTCAGCAAAGCGGTGGCCGATAGATCATCATCCAACAATCATGGGAGTTGTAGTTCTGCTGCGGTTGGTGCCACTATTTGAAAAGCTTATATTATTATTATTGTTATGTTTTTTTTATTATTATTTTGTGTGTAGCTACCATTTTTAATTGGTTTTGGGGGTTTATTTTGTTTATTTTTTGTATAAAAAAGATTTTACATGACATTGTATAATTTTACTTTATTTTTTAATTTAAATTTAAGGATATGTCTTTAAAAAGATGGCCACTGTGCTACAGAATGAGGATTTACTGAACTAGATACTAATACGGGAAAGGGTCCTCCGCATCTAGATTGCATTTGTACCTTTTCTGCTGCTTTTCTCCCCAAACAGAAAAATACAATCTGACGGCAGATCAGACCCATCCGGCCCATCTAGTCTGTAATTTAGTTAAGGGCTCTTTTAGACTATTACCCTTTACCCGCCTCTAACCCTTGCTTTTGCCAAATTATAAATGATTTTCCCTACTTTAATTGTTTAGTAGCGGCAAATTTCCCCATAATGCCTAAATGAAGGTTGCTACAAGGGTTAAACTCTGCTTATATACACACAGAGAGAATGGGGTAAAATTGCGTCTCTAATTAAAACAACACAATAGCAACACTTCCCATATCTGGATACAATTATGAAACGGATACTCAAAAAAAGCAACTAATGTGACAAATGAAAAAGTAAGTTATTTACAAATTATTTACATGTTTTGGAACAAAATATGAAAACAGAAAAGTATAAAATGTTACAGCGCTAGATGCTGCGAGAATTCTCTTCTAGCTTTGTACTGTCTACACAAAATTGTGAAAATTGTGCTGAGATCGCTGGCTTTTGGGCATCTTCATTCTATAATAATAGAATATAAGTGCAGATGTGCAAATAAAACTAAAGCCAACCAAACGAACGAAGCGGTGTAAAAAGCTTCACAATGGTGTGCCTGAGACAGAGTACGTATAGACAAAAGAGAAGGAACCCCCAAAATTCTATTTTGCTTCACCCATAGTTCCAGGAATCATATAAAGTTTATGACAAAGTCCAGCTACATTTTAATACTCAGAGACAGAAAATATAAATTATGGTGATTTGAACTGTTTTACTACTAAGGCACTATGTACAGGGCAGCAGGTCCTAGGGGGCAGCAGCCCCTCTGCCACATAACAGGGAGCCCCTTCACACCCCCTGTAATGCCACTACGCAATTGACGATCATTGACTTCCCAACCAGCCGTTAGCACTATGGAGAGCCGTGCCAAGTCGGCACAGTCCTCTTTAGTGTCCTTCTGTGTTGTTCTTCCTTAAAAAGTGGAGCACCAGGATATGACATCATATCCTGACGCCCAGTGGGATTGACAGCGGCATGGAGGGTTAGGACTTGGGCAGCGCCGAAGGTAAATACGCCACTCGCTATGGGTGAAACAATTAAAGAGGAGCCATCACTTTAGCAATCAATTGACTACTTCTCTGGGTTCCGTTTTAGAACCTTGCACCAGAAGTACTCCGGTTCTGCTTCAACAGACACGACCAGACGCATCAGGACCCTTCACGACTTTTATTTCCAAAATACTTTTTAATCTAAAGAAAAACATTTCGTTTTTCTACGTTAAAACCATGACTATTTTTATTTTGATTCCAGTAAATCCAGGTCTGTTTTTTTTTTTCCTGGGAATTACTGAGCATTGGGCGTCTTTCAAAATCACGCAATCACTCATTGCAGGACGCAGGAAGCCATTCCATTAACATAGAGAATCGCGAGCCTCATCCCATCAGATAAATGACTGTATAAATCTACTGTAACTCTGCTTTACTTTACTATCTCTAAGCGAAGAGTACATTACAACGATTCAAGATGCAGAGATCCGTTACTTTAAATGAGCGTATATACATTTCCCGGCATTTCTTCATAGGTTGAGTTATCTTAAAAGTGCCCTCAGAACAGAACACTTCGCAGCCGCTTTCAGATGTGCTATCTGTAAGAGGTAGAAGTTTAATACTTAGAAGGCCACTCTTGCTAGCTGCAAACCACTCAACAATAAGTAATGTAGGGCCATACATAAGGGACAAATAGCTCATCTCCTGCCCATGGCATTAACGGAGTCGAGGAAGCAAGGGTGACACCATTTCCCAACACTCTCCAATATCGCACATCATCAATCAAAAGTCTGAAGATGCATTAGACGGGTAAAGTCAACACAAAATGTCAGAAAAATGGTATTACTCACTTCTGAGTTTGGTTACGGTAGTGGGAATAGTACATGCGGATTCCTGCGATTTTTAAACATAACATGTTTGTAGAAGACAGTATGGTGTAAATCCAGGCCGCGAATTGGACGGCCCCGCCATGGCTGGATGAGACAGAAACAGATGATTGTAACACAGTAACAACAGATTTGGTGCCCAAGGAGACTCTTTTTTTTTGGAGCAGGTGTTTCCTCGTTGTTCATGTTGGGATTTAGGGCTAAATTGCTTTAAAAGGCAGACTACATACTTTTCTAGAGTGACGTTTTTTGTTTTATTTGCATAACGTGATTATAGTGACGTTTTTTAATGGGGCCACTGTATTAAAAAAATGGTGAGATATTTAATGGATTTCTACGTTATCCATCCCCCCCACCACTTATCTATTACCTGACCTACAGTGCCCTGTATTGTATATATATATATATTCATATATCTGCTTGTTCCAGATCCGTCTTACTACAGACTTTTTTAATGGGTCCAAAACCTTAAAACCTTTTTATATAGAATTCATGATTCTTGACTTAGTTCCTGTTACTTTTATACAAAATCACATTACGTTGACATCTGTACCAACATCCCATGACCCTGAGTCGGAACTAATCAAAGATAAGTAGGTCCTGAAGAAGAGGGGGAAAAAACATGGATAGAAGCAGAGGAAAAATGGAAAGGTCCTAGGAATAGGGCAGAGAAACTGAGCCAGGGCATCCATAAGTCAGAAAATGTTCTAGAGGAATCAGGCTGTAAAGGCTGTCCATTTCTCAGACGATAATGAAGAGACCTTTTCTTGATGGAATATTTTATTTTAAATTAAAATAAAAAATTGTGGAGTCTAGGCCTGATAAAGAAACTCAATTACTAATATTTGTTGGCATCGATGTATTATATTACGGAATGTCAAATGATTTACCGGGGGACGTGGCAGACTCGTTGTTCTTTGATTCTATTAATTTACCGATGTATTGTAAAGCTGTAGAATGGAGTGTAAAGGACTCAGAATGCACGTGGTCGCAACAATTAACACGAAACAAGCAGGATGCGGCAATGGGCATTCTCTATGCAAACATCGAAGGCTTCCATATTCCATTCTTATCCTATATTTCAGGAAATGTAAAAGTATAATTGCAGCTCGAGCATTATATATATATATATATATATATATATATAAAATATATAGATTATACATATAAAGAGGAGTTCTTTTACAAAGTAGTAAAAGTAGAGTAGTTACCACAGCAACCAACAATGCTTTTCTCCCCATTACGTCATTTTTACCGCCTTGAACTAGAATTTCTCTTTATTCATAATTGATTATTAATTATATTATTTGTCTCTTTGTAACGATGAGACAAAAACATTCTTGACAGTTTAGTGGTGGACAGCGTTAAAGGGACACTCCAACCGGCATATGCACTTTAATGCATATAATATCTGAGGGGTCCCTTTAAATTTCCATGTGGTCCATATTGCAAATGCATGGGGGGGATTCTGCATTATCCCCCCATATGCATTTGCCCCTTTTCCCACTCCCCAGCAACTTGGAGCGCAGGACATCCGCTAACACATCTCGTGCCACGTGCAATAACAGTGACGGGTAGCGCTGTCGTAAGATCATATCCTGCCGCTTTCATCCTTACGGATGGCTAATTTCTCTTTGTTTTAAGGCATGGAATTCACAGAGTGTTCCTGGACTCCTGAGAAAGATTTGTTAAATCGCACCTTAGATTTGTAACACAGCGCCGTGTATCAGTGCATACAACGTTACCCCAGCCAAGAAAATACACAAGCCATGCAATATTTCCTTCTAAAAATGTAAATGTCACGTAGACCGGGCATTTATTTCCTTGCATTAGGGGGGATCTCTGCGAAGCGTATCCAGTAGGTATGCAAATCCAAACCTTAGATTGATGATGATATAGTTTCTATAAGATTTGTACCAGCAATTCATATTCATGCGGTACAAAAAATATAATATTGTGTTAAATCAAAGTTTAACCGTATCCTCTATGTATAAAAGTGTGCCAGCTGCCAACGTGGAAAGGATCTAAAAATACCATTAAATTCAGCAATAATTCAATATATATTAGTATAGATTATAAAACATTTCCAGATCGTCCAATATAAATCCCAATTATTATTTGATGCAGTATTTGTTACGTCACGGAATAAATAAACAAAGGATCTGACGGGAGGTCGGCCCCATTCGGCCCCCATCAAGTCTGCCTGTTTTTCCTGCTGTAAAGACTGTAGTTGGTCTCGTCTTAGATTCTGGAGCCGTATGTCTATCCCATGCGTGTTTAAATCCCCCCTGTGTTAAGGATATATGTGTCAATATAATGGAGCTATATAAATCAACAAATAATAATAATAATAATAATAATATAATAATATACCTCTCTTTACAAAAAGTATTAAACAATGTATTCCTGGTGCTATGTATGGTTATAGGATGTAAAATATTGTAAATAGGTGAAATTGCGTCTAGTTATTTATATAAACATGGCAATCCCACCTATAGAATATATTTCTTGTTTGCTGTCTACGGTAATGAAGATATTGATGCAAAATAAAGCTTGGAATATTTTCCTCAAAATTTCAGCTATTACAACCAAATACGGCCAAATGATTGTAAAATGTGGAACTAAAAGTCACATTAAGATTGTTACAATTAGCACGTCACATTCTAATCATGCACAATCACTTTAGTTGTCATTAGCAGGAACAGGTCTCAGAGAAAATCCTTTCACACAGCGTGAAAAAGTATAATAATGGGCTACACGCGGCTTGCATCGATGGTATCGAGCAACGAAAACACGTTAGCTGTTCACACGAGGGCTGTACGGGAGCGTGGCGGAGATGCCGTAGCTAGGTTCACATGGCCTCCTAGGGCAATCCGTTGGCCAAAAACAGGGACCTGTGTATTCAAATCTGAGCATATACTGAAAACACTGCCCAACAGCTTTATAGGGGGGTTCACAAAAAAAAGGCATGTCCAGTGTCCCATGAAGCCTCACCAGGGCCGGAATGGGGATGATTAAGTGTCTCTGGCTCCTTAAGGCCAGCAGACATCAAATAACACAAGTGCAGCCTCACTTCAGCACCTGCTCTGCAACTAAAGCAGCGGTATCAGTGGATAAGACCCTATTGGCCACCGGCCCAGCAGGGATTTGCCCAAAGTGCCAGATGGGGAGTCCAGACCTGAGCCTCACCAACAAAAAATGCCCTATTAAGTACTTTGTAAGTCCTTTGATATGTATTCTTTATCCTGTAAAATTAAATTAATTATTTAACTGTAGGAGAAGCTGCAGCTC
This sequence comes from Spea bombifrons, assembly GCF_027358695.1. Taxonomy (NCBI): domain Eukaryota; kingdom Metazoa; phylum Chordata; class Amphibia; order Anura; family Pelobatidae; genus Spea; species Spea bombifrons. The sequence continues at coordinate 6,479,909 of NC_071094.1, forward strand.
CAGTGCTCCAGTGCACCTTTCCATCTGTTGTCCCATTGTTTGGCCCGCTGTTGATAATCTGATTATAGCAGAAACCTCTCTCTCTCTCTCTCTGTATATATATATATATATATATATCAGAGGTGTACGTTGTACGTTCTGTAGTCAAATGCGAGCTTTGAAATGTTGATTATCAAAACTTGTCAGTTTGCATTAAATGTCTGTGATGATTTCTTAATACCTTTACCTGCTAGATTATAAACTCACAAGAGCTGGATCCTCTTCTTCTTCCGTCAATGTTAAATTCACTTTGTTAAATACTAAAAGAAATGTAATTTATTTATTTGTGTAGCGCCATCATAGTCCATAGCGCTGTACAATTTTATAATAATATATATTAGCAAATGTAATTACAAAAATAGTGAGCGAGTATCAAACAAAACTTTATTTTTATTTAAATACAAAATGAAATTAAACTGCAGCTAGTGCCAAGAATAAGTGCGAAAACAAAACAAAAACGGAAATAGCTGTTTTATTACCAGTTATTATTAACTACAATAGACTTCCAAGTTATGGCCCCCAAAATAAAAATAAAAAAACACTGTCTCTATCCATAAATAAACATTATTACAATGTATAAAATCCATATTTGCAACTTGTTTGGCAAGTTATGGCCTCGTTATGGGGTAAGCGGCCCTTGGGTTTTCTTGAACTAATCGCAATTCCTTTAACCAATCGGCTTTGCAAACGTCTGCATAGCTGCACTTCATTTATTATTAATATAATATATTCTAGATTGTAAGCTTGCGAGTCGAGGCCTCTGCAGCCAATGTTCTTCTTAGTTCTTAGTCCGTCAGTTTGTCCCTTTGAATGTAGGGACTGTAAGAAGCGCTGCGGAAGTTGTTGCCGCTATATAAATAGAAGATAATACTAATAATAATAATAGTAATAATAATAATATTCCAAACATGGTTACAATGGGTTTTATTTAATAAAAAAAAAAAATCCATCTGCTACTTTATATATGTGCCTTTTTGTGAATTCATCCTATTTCATTTATTACGCCAATTAAAAAAAGCTCCTCCGCGCCAACGCACCTCAGAGCAGAACTGCGAGCTCATAATTGGATAAAGGTGCGCGCTTTCAGTTTCTCTGAATCCCGCAAATGTATCCAGTGAGTCGCCGGTTATCTCCAAATGGGAACGGCTTATTCTGAGTATCCTTAAAGAGACAGCACCTTGGAAGACACCGGATTCCGATTATTCTTCCGCAACGTTCTGTTATTCTTTCATAAGCACGTGTTAGAAATATTCTGTCTAAAAAAATGGGAAGCACAGAAAAACATTTAAAAACTGATAATAATTTGCTATTTATCATACAGTATAACTGCCTTATTTTGTGCCTTATGTTGGCGCCAAATAAATAAATAACAAAATAATAAAATATATATATTTTTTAAATATATGTTTATTAAACTTGGTATTTATTTATTTTAATGCCAAACCATTAACGGAAGGTGAAAGCGAACTCTGTTTTTGTTTTATTTTCTTAAATCGCCTGTTGTTCTAAAATCCAGCATCAGCGTTCTGTGCTCCTGACAGCCGGACCTTTCTTTACATTGTAAAGACCGAGGGCGTTCGCTGTTGACTGGAGCCGTGACCCTCATCACAAAGCGGGCCTTCTGAGTCAGGTTAGACGCGTGGATTCTCATCACTTTAGGTTTTTGTTTTTTTTTAAACCTTTCAGCAGTTTTTAGAGGGGTAGCTGTGGCCATTTTTTTATCAGGAATCAAGAACGCGAAGCACATTTTCAAAGTGGAACGTTTTGAAGTCGCTGGTTCCTCTCCCGGAAGGGGAAGCAGCTGACGAGTAAATCCTGAGGAAATGTGAGATGTGTTTGGGGAATAACGTCCTTCCTATGACACAATTACACCGTCGCGTTAGTCGTATTTCAGTCGCAGGAACCGGGTACCTCCCAGTATATCCTTCTCCTAACTATCAGCTCGCCATTATATACAGAAAAAAAAAGAAACTTCAGCTACTCCTGACCACCAGCCCCCAAATCTCACTTTTACCTGAACTTTTTTTGTACATAAATACTCCCAAATTAATTTTATAATTGTAAGTAACAGATGTGTCCAGGGCTGCTTCAATTCTAAAACACTATAAAGTGGTATAATAAATGTTTTAATTACAAAATAATATGTACTTAATATGTTTCACACTCCATAAGCCACACATGCTCTTCCAGTGTGGCGCTGACCTTGCTTGGATCATTTTGCTTGGTGATTGTATATGCGTGCGCATTCACTTATTTTTAAATTATATTATTATTTACTGTTTCATATAGCACCATCATGTTCCGTAGCGCTGTACAAATGGGATAGTTAAGTCATAAGGGATTTTTGCAGATTTTTGTGAAATAATGCAATAATTTTAATCAAAACACCAGGTGTATAATTCGTGACCTTTTCGGCCATAGGCGATTTGGGTATGGGACGCCTAACGCCATTTGCGGCCTCTGGACTTAAAGGGCGACATCATATTTTATGCTTCCTGTTTGTGATGGAAGCGGATGGGGAATGCCAAAGGATCCTGGAAAAGTGAGTATTCATGTAAAAAATAAAAAAAGTGACTTTAAGCATTAAGTCTGCATTATTTACATCAAAATTTGGACGGGGTGGTGAGAGTTCTCCTTTATGGAGAGAACACGTGCCTTAACCCACCCCTCATCATAAACAGCCTTGCACACCTGTATTAATTAATTAATTGACCCCCCCCCCCCCCGAAGGAAGCCAGTAACTCGGCTCTGATGGAGCGGTTCTGTAATTACACAGGTCGCAAGCCTCAAAGTCCAAACTCAACTATTTTAACCAGTTTCAGTTTGGGTGCAGCTGTCAAATTGAGCTCTTGATCTTGCTCTTCTAAATTCACACACACACACACGTACGAACACAAATGTTTCTGTAGTTGTGTTATTTTTGTCGCACTGTCACACTTGTCCATGTTCCCTTTTGTGCGACACGTTCCGGCCGTACTAGTCTTTGTAAGCGCCGGTCGGCAGGGAGTCATGTTATAGAAAACAGCAACATTCTACACGGTTCTAAAAAGACCTCCTTGACAACGTATGACGTGTTTTAATGTATGCAGCTACGCTGTTAACGAAGGGTATCATTTTGCTTTGAGTGAAAGATCCTAATGGACGGAACAGATTCCCAAATGGAGATTTTGGCTCCTTCATCAGGTCATCAGTTTGCCGAGCCACATTCAGCCTCGTTACAGGCTTTCCGGAGCGTGTTCAGCCAACATTATGACCGTCAGCACGTAGAATGTCCTTCCCGCACCCCGTGTGCTTCCCGGCTAATCAATGTAATGCATCGACATTGCCATAGAAACCACAGCTTGCCGTGCATCAAAGAAGGATTACGAACAGCCCTTCCAACAGCAGCATAAATAAAATAATATAGCTCATTACTTTTAATTTCCCTGTTCTGCATTCTCTTTTATAATACTGACAGAGGATCTGGCGTTTTATTGGGCTGAAATGAGTACATCACGCACGTTGTGCCGGAATGGGAAAGCCTAACAAAAAAAACAAAACCTTGTATCGATGGGATTGACACACAATTACTGATTCCGGCACACGACAGCCCCGAACATTCTAATGAGATGCCTTCAGATCCCGGCAAGAAGATCCAACTTCTACCACCAGCTTTGGTTCCGCTCAGTTTCTAGCCTGATTTGGCTCCTTCTGTAGGGTGTAAATATACCATCGCATTTATATTGCCTATACAAGATTTTACAGATAACTTGAAGTATGTAATTTAATGCGAAATGTTCCCTAACCTGTACACTTAGAATACTAAGTGTATTCCAAACCTTCATTAAAACTCTTTATAAGAACCCTTCTGATTGTATTATTTAACTCTGAAACTTTATCATCTACAACCATCCCATGAAAAAGTGGGCAGCATTGTGGTTGCCTCTGGACCTGATATAACTCTCACCTACCTTCAACGTGGTTTCCATTATGACCTATCTCCATATCAGACAGATTAACTTGCAAATGATTTGTTTCAAGCAACCCCAAAGCCAAGGGGTTTGTCTGCAAGCCCTGTCTCACATTACCAAAGTCAAGTGTCCGTCCTTCCTATCACTGACCCTCAAGGACCAAGTGCCCACCAGGTTGAATTGTTAGCAATTCACCTGAAACCCACAATCTGCTCCAGGTATTCATCAGGTAGGCTTTGTACACACTTCTAGTATAAGGCGTCCATAATGACGCATTATTTCCATTGAGAACCCCTGTTGCTTCTTGGCAAATTTCATTATTATTTATCATTATTATTAATATTATTATTATATTTTAATTATATAGCGCCAACAATTTACGCGGCACTTCTTACAATTCATATATTCAAGGGTCCGACAAGACTAGAATTGACAGACTAAGACAAACCGATGCATTAGGTGGAGAGAGCCCGGCTCATAAGCTAACAATCTTGAAGGGCACTTACACTCAAGAATTGTCACCCATCCCTTGAACTACCCATGAGTGACCACACTTCCATCAGTACTTCCTTGTATTTACTAAGATGTCTTAACCTCAATCCCCAAGGCAAGGCTTCTAGTGAGGACTGCCCTTGACGACTTTTTTTTTGGACAACATACATGTGTATGAGCAGTCCGAGCCCTCCTATGCCCATACCATGTAATGGAAAAACCATTTTATTCCAAAGCCCCAGGGCCAATAAGGCAGCCCTGCCATTTTTCATCATTTGTTTCACCATGTATCCTTCCTATTATCCACTATGTAGAATATGCTGGTGGTTGTTTTTGCTTTCCGGGTTTTATTCCCCATTGCCTTCTTACAGTCCTTTTTAAAAGGATTTTATTCTAATCTCTGATATTTATGAAACTGTAGTAGTTTTTTTACAGAAAGGTGGTGAATCATTTTATTTTTTAATGGCGAGCATTGATAGCCAGTCTCCCAACTACTGATTAGGTTTCTAGCGGTCATTGACGGCTTTCATCTCAGAAATAACAAAAATTTGGTAATCTTCAAAATATTCCTTCCTAGCCACATCAAGACCAGCTATATTTTAATTTGTCAAATTTACATTATAAAGTGCTCTTTAACACACAATAGGTAAAACTTCCCCTTTAACTAGAAGTATAAGTAAATCTTTGGGTCCTGTTCCAATGGAGGCCTTGCATAGTCTTGAAAGAAGCTGTTGATGAGCGGCATTCTTCTTCCTTGTGTCATGGCATGCCTTTCCCGTACCTGAGAATCTGTTCAGTTCCTCCACATCCAACTTATTACATTACAACCTATTCTTCTCCTTTCCTGTTGTTAAGTTTAATGCCTGTCACAACCTGAGCCTGTCCTTATTCATTTCAACACAACAGGGACAGGGTCACGCTCGCAGACTGAAATAGCACAACATGTTAGGACAAGGATCAGATCTGAGCTCATTGTATGCAAGTACCTGCAGATTTAACGGAGAAGCCTAATGAGTGCGTTCAGAGTTTCTACACTCGTAAAAATTCTACTTGACTTGAAGAATTTCCTTGCAAAATACACCTTAGGAATTAGTTCTTTCAGTTTGCTGTCTAAACTTGACAAGCCTAAACGGCACAAAGGTGCATTACAATGGGAAAAAAAGAAAATGTATGTACACGCCGAGCCACGGGAAGAGAACAATGAGAAATGCTTTGCAGTCTGATTCAGATCTAAGTCGGGTTTGTTGGCCGGAACTTGGCAACTTCAGAACTCTACTGAACACCGTTCACCTACCATTGAGATTACCGGGCTAAACTCGTATGAGATACCAGGTTTCTGTTGAAGAGAATTTAAGTTACTTGACTTAAACTTAGTTTCCCTTTGGCAGGGTTGGCCACCTTAAGTCATTGATGGGTTTTTGAGAAGACCTCAGGTTCATATCTTCTTTGTTATGTTGTTGTATGGTATCCTTCCGCTCATGTGGAAACGTTGAGTGGGTGCGTTCCACGTCAGGTTTATGCCAAGTCCGCCATTGATGTGTTTTATCGAGCCCAAGATCACTGCAAATAATTACCCGGTTAATGGGTGCCTTTTTATGTTGAGCCATTAACTCCATTGTTGGTTGGTAAATGTTATCTCCACGCTGCGTCTGAGCCTCAGAACCCAGCGCCATCATCGTTAGCTCAGCTTAGGGGTTCTTTCTCAGGCTGGAGGTCCGTAATTATACAGGTTAGAGGGCCACCACAAACATCTCTAATGGAGAGTCTGGGAAAAAAAATATTTTTATTTGTATTAGTTTTTTATTTCCCCTCTTTTGGTTGGTTGCTTGCCAAAGCCTGCTGGTCCAACTCTGTCTTTTGAGGGCCACAAGACTGTTAGAGACATTGTTTGTGGATGTGTTACCACCATCACAACCAGTTCTGTGTGCGAACCTCAACTACTGGGGTTGGCATACTCAGACCTTCCGTTTGCCCACAGTCTCCCAGTGCTGGACACTGCCTACCAGTTTAATTTTTTTATATATTCAGGGTTTTTTTTTAGATCTAAAACCATTAACAGGTCTTGGAAACTTCCCGTGGCAGCACTGCATGGCCGGACTGTGTTCACAAGGAGACCCAGTACCCTGCGGATGGACAACGGGGATTGTATCCATAAAATATACAACACCAGCATTGTCTGGAAAATGTAGGAATATGGCTTGAAAAAAATAATACCTTTATATGTAAAACAACACAAAATAATCATGTAGAAAAATCACCAGACGGCGGTGTGTGTTACTCACCACAGGATGGAACAGAACTCACCTACAAGCGTGACCCGCTACGGAATAGCGACGTTAACATCTCGGTGTCCTACACAACTTAAAGGGGTGCAAAACCGCAAATATACTTCACGAGACCCTTTTTTCTAGTATCTCAACTAGTTTCTTTGACTCTACCCCAGATTACACCAGAGAGTCGGTAACGCATTGTCAAAGCAGCTTATTCTATGACGAAAACTAGTCTTTTGCTCACTCATATACTTTTAGGGTTAGGTATATTTTTATTTATTTTTACACCGCTCCCCACTAAACCATTAATTATCATAAATATATATATATTTTTTCCTTTCTTCTTTTACATATATTTCAGCGGCAAACTTTGCTCGTCAACTGTTTTAGATTATTTTTAGCATAAATATATAAATAAATATATATATTTATTATATATATATATATATATATATAGATAGATAGATAGATAGATAGATATATTCCTGATGATTTCATGATCCTACGATCTTTTTTAACCCCTAAACCGTACACTTCCCAGCTGTATCTTTGCCTCTGGCTCTTTAAGGGTTGCCCCCCATTAAATACTAATTCCTTTTAGTATTTCTATGCTTTCTGCGGCTATGTTCCCAATACATTTTTTTTTTGTCTGTGCCTGTTGGAAGGCTTCGGCTCGCCTGCATTAGGGTTAGAGTAATCTCAGCTGTCTGTAGCTGCTTTACAAAGGCAGAGGGAAAATTCCATGGAGATAAAGGGACTGGTTTGATCTGGGAGTGCATGTGGTGGGGCTATTTCGCAGAGCATGCCTTTCTCTCTTGCTTTATTTTTTCCTGGAGAGAAGCCTGGCGCCAGCAGTCTGGAACCAGGCTGACAAGCTTTTTGAGTTATGGAGGGGGGAGGAGAGGAGGGGAGAGGAGGAAGGGAGGGAGGAGAGGACAGGCAGGCAGCTGGGGTGCGGGGGTAGGGAGATTGTTACAGCAAGCACAGGGGAAAATGCAAACAGAGATGGTGGGGGAGATCTCAGTTTCTTTTTTACCCTGCTTTTTTTTTTTTTGCATTTTATTTCAGAATTATTATTTCGGGAGATACCGGTGAGGCAAATTTCTGCGTTCACTATCATTTTCCTTTTTTTTTTTTTGTTATTTCTGTTACGGGAAACAAAAAGTTCGCTGGCTGGAGTTTGCAACAAAGCAGCTCTGAGTGCTTTAACTTTAGCAAATAAACCCCTTTATTTCTTGTTTCCTGTAAAACTGCTTGTTTTTTTTTTTTTGCTTGCTTTAAGCGGGTTTGTTAGAGGGTCTCGGTGATAGATGCAAGAGGGCGAGAGGTTTGCAGTACAACTGAGGACTGGGTTCTATTAGCAAGGTTGTTGTCCTAAAGGTGGGGTGAGATGGCCGGGGCAGGAGCCGAGACCTTGGAAAGCCCAGTTCCGTGCGAGTTTTCTTCCAGACGCGTGCAAAAAAGCAATAAGACAGAAGGGGAAAGAGCCGTTTAGCCAGCTCAGCCCTCCTGATAAGCGGGGCCCTGCCAGACGTTTGGGTTCAACCGGATTATCAAATTCTAATTGCTCCGAATGATTAATTTTTTGTTTAGTAAAATGAAAACGTAGTCGCCCTCAAAACTGTTACTCACTAGTCCAGATCCGTAACGAAACCGGTACAATATTTGTTTTGTTGCATTATAAAGTCGTTATTTAGTGAGTTTCAAAAGTACCGTCCAGGACCACGTGGGGAAAGATTATAAAGCGGCCCGTTTTGCGTGGAATATCCCTGTGACTTTATACGCCAAGCCGTAAACAATAATCCACACGGCGGGGTTTAGGCATAGCCACAAAATGCCTACATTCCAAGTGGAAATGTACTACTGACCAGCTCTGGGAAGCACTCTCTAGCTGTCTTAATGCCAATGGGTTACAACGGTTGGCCAAGAGTGCTGAGAGTCACAACCAAGCCGCCAGCCGCTGTTGCCTAAGCCCTTTAATCTGGACGTTCCGTTGGTTTAGTAATTGCGTTCTGTAGAAGGAATGACTCACAGGGGCTGTGGCTGCTCAGTAGATCCAGATTTGTAAAGGTAAAGCCACTTGCGTAATTCTCTTTTGTCTTAAACAGGCATTGAGTTAGTAACTTTTAAAGGTTTTTTTATGTGACCCTACAAAACCAGAAAAGGGAAAGACACGCGTCCCCACTCTGTCCCCGCGCTGTCCCCACTCTTCCCGGCAGTGACAGCGCTACGTCAGTGACAGAAATACACGGCCGTCTCGTCAGCTGCCATCTGTAGTTGGCAGTTTAAGTGCCCCGGACCACAAGCTCCTAACGGCACGTAATCTTGCAGAGGCAGATCTGTCTTCTCCTTCCATAGCCGTGTCCTTTTTGTGTATTCATTCCGTTGCGAGTCTGTGTTTTTCCCCACGTTGTAACAGAGCTACATAATTAGTAGCCACTTTATATATAAAATGTAACAACTAGAAATGTTTTGCACATCCAACGTTAAGGTAGGCTGCCCCGTGCCCATGGCACAATATTTTCAGCTCGTCTTGGTTGTACATATATATATATTTAATCAGTCCTTGCTCTTGTCCTAAATTCAGGAGCCATATGCCCATCCCATGCATGTTTAAATCCTATACCACTTTCTCCATAAAGTAAGACTTCCCAGCATTCCATCTCAGCCTCCGACTTTTATCCAGCAATTTCATCGCCCTTCTCTGAACTTTCTTCAAAATATCAATCTCCTCCTGGAGATGCTGATCACAATAATATATATTTATAAATTAGGAAAATAGATGTAGCTGTATTCATCCAAGAAAGGTCTTTAGCCGAAGTGAATTCTTTTTATTGGACCAACATAGAAAAAAGATGTAAACTTACATAAGCTTTCCGGACCACAGAGGTGTATTGTTCAGATGAGACCTCTGATGTCTACATACATGTCTGTTTTCAGCTTCCACCCTCCTGTGCTGCCTCGGTGGGGTTCTTGTCTATGTAGTCCCCTTGGTGTATTAAGCTTGTTGGGAAAGACTGTGTACCCAATGGGCTGCCATAGTATTAGGCCATTGGACTTGACCCCTGTCCTCTGCTCCATGCTCCATTTGAGAGCCCATGGTGTTGACTCCGTAGTCATCAAACTGCGTTGTGGGTTCCAAAGAGTTTTACCTTTCAAACCTCTAAGGTCATTTACTTCTTCAACCTCCATGTGGTATCTGGCATATTTTGGTGAGAAATGGTTAGGATCTTGGTTTTTTTAAATACATTTTTATTGATTCCATTTTTATTACCATATTTAGACCTGCCTGATGCAAAACCCACTATCCATGCCAGGATGATTTCCCTGAATTCTGGTGTCTCTAACTTCATATGGAAGCAATAAATGGGAACCCAGTGCGGGTGGCAGGAGTTGGGCGAGAGGCAAAGGGTGGGTAGAACAGGACAGGGTTGGACAGAGAGGTACATTTGATCGTTCTATGCTCGGAACATGATGGCGCTATATAAATCAGTAGATACAAGATACACAATATGTATCATTATGCAAAGTAGTGGTAAACTGGAGTTTCTCATACATTCTCATACATTATAAACATAATTTCAAAACTATTTGTTTTTAAATTTGAAGAATATTCTGCTCGCAGGAATGGTAACAGAAGAGGTGCTGCTTAATAATTTATTATTTATTCTCCAAGAAGCTATGCTGGTTTTAGATCTATGGCAGGATAGGCTAATAAGGTGCAGCTTCGGAATCCATAAAGATTCCTCTTACGGCTGCATAGGCTGAGTACGGGTCAAAGTGTCTCCAATCACAATATGGTTATATTACTGCAAGGTTCCCTGCTGGTGAAAAAAAAGGTAATAAGCATAATATCACAAATTTTACATTTTTCAGAAATATTCTGTGTTACATTATTTAGACAATAGAGTTACATTAGCAAATGATATGTCGCATCATAATAGCTCTATTATATTTTTTAAAGGGGCACCCCAGCTATTGCACTGATGCATATGATGGGTTCTGCGTGGTTTGGCAAAGATGGCACAAACAAGCTGTTTGGGGGCACTGGCAAACTGTTTGAAGACAAAGATGGCACGGACAAGCTATTTGGGGTTTAAGATGACACTGATAAGCAGTTTGGGGGCAAAGTCTAACGAGACCCCTCCATACACATGCACGGTAAGCACTTAAATGTATTTTAATCCAGTATTGGGAGCTGGAGTACTAGAGCTGCAGCTTCTCCTAAATGTAAGTTATTAATTCTTATTTTTTTCTGTCTTAATGAATGTCTATTGAAATACTTTCTTTTATATGCATTCTTTGTTTAAAACGCTGCCTTGGACACTGGAGCGTTCCTGTCGTTCGCAGCTTCAATGTTATTTGCACTAAATTACCGTGGTGCTATATCTACCAGGCATTCATATCATATACAATCAGTGTCTCTAGCACAAAAACAAAATAAACAAAATATCCAAAAATATCGTTCTAAGCACACGAGACAATAATGAAGATATGAGGATTGCTAAAATATCTGAGCCATTTAATAAAAATTCAGGGTATTGGCAGTTTTTACGCTCTATTGATTGATGTAAAATTCTCCTTCGGCCGGGTATCGATCTGTAGTATGAGTGCTCCTCTGGTTACTTCTGATACATTCAAGGAGTAATTCAAAATTGGTTTAGTTTTTACATTTTGAGGGCATTTGAAGGGTGCCTATTAAAATAGGTTATATTATCGGGAGTTTGGGGGGGTGAGGACTAAAGGGGCTTCTTCGAAGCTTAAGGCTCCTTGTAGGAGCGACGGCGTTGCTCACAGGTGGTAGAAACGCAGTCCAGATGTACGCTGGTAACATATTGAATTGGAGCCTCTTTTTTGGACATCTGGCATCTGAATGGTGGAAAGAAGTCTAATCTTTATCAGCTGCCTTAACCCCTACAAAGCAGAGGGAGGAAATAGCAACGCATGCCGGGAGAAGCTTTGGAGGACAGAGAATGGGCGCACATCATGCAGAACACTTCCTGTTATTCCGTCTGTGTTAATTGCGTTGAGTAAGCCTCCCAGATGTTGTGGATGGTGTGGTTCCCATTTGCTCTTTCACTTAGACTTCAGTTCTCCAAATGCATCTCTTGGAGAAAAGCCGCTGAAAGTCGAACCAAATCTTTGTCCAAGCCTCGGTCAGGAGAACGGAATGACTGCCAATTTTAAAGTGAAAGAGGACACCTCCCAGTGATGTCTCAATGAAGTTCTCCTGGTGGTGATCAATAAAATCAACGAGATATGGAAAATTATTGGAATTAGAGGTTCCATCAAGATTGGCGTCTATAGCTTCCTTTGAAATGGAGTTTTTGGTCTTGGCAGAGACTTCACGCATCGCTGGATTTTGCTCTTCCATATTAATAAATTGGTGTAAGTTACAGTTGGTAGACCCATCATCCAAAAATATGTCGGGTGTCCTCTTAAGTTTAAATATAGAAGTCAATATGTTGATGTGCGCCAGAAGAGGACTACCTCGGCCATCGAAAACCCCTCTTGTATACAGAACAGCCAGGCTGTGGTGACAAAGGATAAATAAATAGGGGATGCATGGGCCAAATCTGTGATGGGTCTTCTCCTAAACTAATTACCAGGGCCAGGGCTGCACTTCTGGTACTCGTAAGCCTCAAAACCCACTGATGCCCCCAATTAAAGGAGCACTCCAGCCCCATTCCATGTTGAATGCATACTGGGGCCCATTTTACATGGAGCATTTTTCCATGTTCTTCTCATTCTTAATCAGTCGTTGGTCTCGATTCAGGAGCCGTATGTATTAGCCGCTACCACCTCTACTGGGAGGCTGTTCCACCGCTCAGTATTTATTCTTTATTGATTTATATAACACCATCATATTCAGCAGTGCTGTACAATATAATTTTGTATGACAAAAACACAAATTTACCAATGGACAATTAACATTAGAAAAAAACAAAACAATAATACTGATAATTATATTCCACATTTTTCTGCTAATTACACATCCATAAACGTTCTATAAAATGTTGAAAATAGTATTTTCTGTCAATTTCTTTTCCATGGCCATCGGGGGGGGGGCTAATATTTTGTTTTAAAAAAAAAAAAACATTATAACACAATGGCATATTTTGGGTTATTGATTTTTTTTCAAAATTATGTATTTTCTCTCTTTTCCTCTATATGGGTTTTTCATTCTAAATGCAATATTATATATATATATATTTAACATTACATTACCTATTTCCGCTATAATATTCTATAATACCCTCATTTAGTATTATGACCTTACCTATGGATAGTATGTAGACGTATTTTGTATGTTCCACACATATATATATATATTATATATATATATATATATATATATAAACGTGTTGGTAAATATAGAGAATTATAGCCCACCAACTGTTAAAAAAGTTTCAACAAGGAGAAGGAGTAAGAATGACATACTGCAATCCCTCTTGAGTGCCTGTGCTCATGAATATTAATAAGATAGTAATTAAAATGCAGGGACACAGCAGGATGGATGCAGGCGCTGCCTTCGGAGCGTTGGGAACGGGGGGGGCCAGAGCATCCTTCCAAGCAGATTTTGACTTCGTTCTGTGATGAAAAGAAGGAAACGGAGCTTTCAAGTTTAATCAGTTTAGAGTTTTTTGACGTGAAATGTCTTTAACGGATAATATTTCAGTTGCAAGCGCGAGTTTGCTGGAGAAGCTCTGTTCAAGGAGCCCCGCAGAACCATGGGTCGGCTTTAAGAATGGTTTTATTTTTGTGAAGAGTGCGCAGAAATTTGCTAATAAATAACTAAGATAATATTTTCAAGGCGTAAGCTCACTCGCCTAGAACGAGATCCATATTCATCTATCGTCAGAGAATTAGAGTGCTGTATGGGAAGGTGTTAATCGAAGGATTCTTGATTGAATGACCAATTGTTATGTCTTTGTGAACCACAAAATTATGATAAAAACCAGATATCAAAAGTAGCTTGTGAGCCGAGTGATCTTTACCTAATATATCGGTTCGTCCTAGTCTGTCGTTCTAGTTTTGTCAGATCCTTTGAGTGTAGGGACTGTAAGAAGCGCTGCGGAAATTGTTGGCGCTATATAAATAAACAACAATAATAAGAATGTAATAAGAATAATTGTGTATTAAAGGCACGTTTTCAGGGAATTACACTTAGCTGAGTAGCCATGCCTGTATGGATCCCTGTTCTTTTCTGTATATTTACCTTTACTTATGGGTGTTGTTGTTTAGCAGCTATAGTCTATTTCCTGCAACACAGAAAACCGAAGGATTTCTTCTGCCTGGTGGCGGATGCAAGTTCCCGAAAATCTCATGGAGGTGTAGGGTAACCTTCAATGAGGTGCACACATTTACAAAAAATAACCTCCAAACAGTTTAGTGGACTATGACTCCCATGATGCTAACACTAAGGTTTCACAAACTTTTTATATTTATTTTTTAAATCAGGTTATTACAAATGGTCAGTTTTCAGAAAAATATCAATACCTTAAAACCTTTAGATCACTTTGTTCTCAATACATTCATGAGTTCTCGTTCTGTTATCTGAGCCCAATCTACAAGACAAACGCATTGGCTCTTTATCATACTGCCTACAGAAAAGAATAGAATGTCTCAGTCTTAATAAACCAACGCAAGTCTGTGGAGGAACAGACTTCATTTGCATTATAAACTTAGCGGGGTGAAAGTCACCCAACATATCACAACAATGGCAGCCTCCAGGTCTGCAGATAAAGGGAGTTCATTGGAACAAATTAGATACAACCACGAACTACATTAATGTATACAACGCTGGGGGGTTATATTACTGTATACAGCTCTGGGGGGCTAGTACTGTGTACAGCGCTTGGGGTTGTTACTGTATACAGCACTGGGGGGGTTATTACTGTATACAGCACTGGGGGTTGTAAATAGCACTGCATCTCTTTCCTTTCTTCTTTTTCTTTATTGGCCAGTTCTTCTCTTTTTTTGGTCTCTCCCCCTCATTTTCCCTTCGTCTCTTGTTTCCTCTTTCTCTCACTTCTGCCTTCATTCTGCTTCTTCCAATCCACCCTCCTTCTACACTCACCACTGTTTGGCAGCTCACTGCCACCAATTCCCCTCCATGCACACAACATGATTCAGCAGCCCCTGCTCCTAAACTCACCGTTCTGCACACAACACAATTTCCACAGTACAATCTGCAAATAATAAGTATACACTGAACACAAAATAATTAATTGCACATGTCTGTCACTAGGCAGGGACAAGAGGGGTTTCCACACTCAGGAGTGCTGCTGCTTACTGCTTTCTCTGCTGGTGGTCTCTTCAAGTCTGCGTTAAGAGGAAAAATGAGATAGACCTGTAGGGAACACCAGCATGAGGAAGAGCATGAGCCATGTTTGCTCCTTCTAAAGGGGTTCCATGAATTCTTCTTGCCCCAAAGATTCTGGGGGCTGCCCTGGGATTTACATTGAACGTTGTCAAGCAACATTTGGTTTGTAATTTACACAAACAGTGGCATTGCGGCCTGAAGGCTGGCCCTTGGCTATGGATTCATGTGATAACCTACCCCGACTCACACAGCTATATACTCACTATTTGTCTCATTACAAGTAAGTGGATTTGTTTGAACGGTATTGTAGCAATGGATCTCAAGTAGATAAACAATGACTTTGTTCACCAAACCCAGAGTGACCATTGGGGAAAAGACTTGGAGGGATTATATGGTCATAATTTAGAACAAGAGGCCATAGTCAGCTTCCCATCATTGGTGGTAGCGGGTAATACAGTGAGGGAGTGAAAACATGGGACAGGCATACGGCCCCTGAATCTAAGACAAGATTAAGGTCTCTGCAGCAGACTAGACTGGGTTTCTATGAAGAATTTTTGTGTGTTGATGATCTAACGCTTTAATTCCGGAAACTGACGCCAGTAAGCATGGCATCATTTGGGGTTGTATGTGTGATCCGACTCGTGCCTTACCAGCCCCACGTTAACTAAAAGTGCATACGCAGGGCACTGTATCACAAACTGAATATACCGCAATGTTTTCCATAAGGGAAGATCTGGTGTTTTAAGGCAAAAGTGACATTTTCCATTATTTCATAGTTTTATAAACCATTCTGATGCGAAAAAATGTTAAATACTAAAAAACAACACTTGGGCTTTGGTTCCAAATGAAATTCTCTTTTCAAATGAATTAAGGAGGTCGGTGGGATGGAAGCCTGTGAAACAGCCTTAGGTTCTCCAGGAATTGGGATGGAATTAAAGATGTGCCGTAGAACCTATGTATGTGAATAAAAACAAAATTATCCCTGGACAACTTACTTTAAACCCACAAATCACAGGCAGGTTTTTACTCTTATTGATCGTATTATTTTCCCCCTAGATTGTAAGCTTGCGAGCCGGGCTCTCTCCACCAAATGTATCGGTTTGTCTTAGTCCGTCAATTCTTGTCTTGTCATATCCCTTGAATTTATGGATTGTATTAAGCGCTGCGTAAACTGTTGGCGCTATAGAAATAAAAGATAATAAAAATAATAATAATATTTGGCTTTAAATAAACATAAAAATCGGGAATATAAAATTATTTAACCAAAAACCTGCATCTGGCGTAATTTTGTGGCGTTCCATATTAATCCAGGTGGAAAATAATTTGCCATTGTAAATATATACAGAATGATTCTTCAAGTCATTGTATAGTTTGAAAAAAAGCAGTACACTTATTGTCAATAGATGGAGCCAAATTCTAGTCATATACCCTAAGCCAAAAAATCCATATCTTTCCTCCGCGATCTGATAACAGAGAGAAAGTCCAATGATTGTAAACTCAGGTTGGATTTGGGTGCAGTTTGGGAAATTTGGGACTCAGCGAAATCATATCCCGCAACTGCGCCTTCTGGACCCGTGACTTTTGGGTTTGTGCACCAGGTGACCTTCGCGGACTCATTATCTATACCACAGAATTAGGAGTTCCATGCAGATCTTGCAGTTTAATTGTATGAGCCCAGCCTGCCGGTACCAGGCATAAAAATATGGAGTCCACAAGGGGGATCTAGAGCGTTGCCAGCTACCTACGCACACTTGCGATATTAAAACATTTATTATGTTAATGCTTTCAAGAGTAGAGTAAAAAAAACAGTGTGTTAGATCAATTATCATTAATATTATCGCAACATTAAACTCTATGAAGTACAGCATATTTAGAACACATAGATATTTTGTATCACTACATATATGATTTTTTATTATTATTTTTTTTAGTATGTGATAGGTAAAAGGACATGACTGTGGATGTCAGCTGCCCGGAAAAAAAAGGCATAGTAAATATTTTACTCAGTCTGGTGAGAAACTCCCAGAAAGCCGAACAAGTGTTTGGTGTCTGCGTCAAGGCATCTGAACTCCTTTATAAACAGACCCTGTCTGTGAATCGGGTTTCAAAGAGTGTTTGGAGTTGGGATACCTGTGGGTGGAGAGTCCGAGCCCTTCCATCCCATCAAAGGCATTATTTCAGCCGGCCCTCTGATTACTTTAACAGCTATGTGGTCTGTTAGTGGTGGTCTCCGGGTCCTGTGGGTTTCTGTCAATGTTTTGTTTATAACTCCGTCCTGGTGTTAATATTTCTGTCTCGGGGAAATGTCCTTAGAACCTGGGGTAAAAACCTAAATAACGCCAGCTCCTGTCTTCTGTTCCGTTCTCCTGCTCCTCGTAACAAATCTGTTCCGTTTTAATGATTTATTATATCTATGCAGAAGCGCGCACTTATTGCATAGCATTATTACAGGGGTAGAGTATATACATCATATAAAAAATACTTCACAAAGAGACTGGATTGTAAGCTCTTTTGTTCCTCCTCACCTGTTGTTTCTGTAAGTTTAATTTGTTATGTTATATACTAATTGCTATGTCCTGTCTACCTATTATACAGCGCTATGGAATATGATGGTGCTATATATATATATAGATATATAGATATATATATAACAATAACTAATACCTAAAAAGGAATTGAAGGGCCTGTTCAAAAGAGCCTACAATCTAGTATTGTGTAAGTGTTACATATATTGCAGTGGTTTTAGGCATTTAACCAGGTTAGTGACTGATATCTATAAAAAGGGATCGTGATGTAAAATTTAAGAAGTGGTGTTATCACCATGGCAACCAATAGAATGTTCCTCTGGATTAGACCATCAAATTGGTTGTTATGGTAATGGTGATTGTAAAACTTTGAATTAAAACCATGCGTTATATGTAAACCCCCACGTCCACGTTGGGAAGATCGACTCTAGTTGTAAGTGATCCAGTTGTATGGTGCAAAAAGATCAAGTTGTCAGGAACGTTCCATTGGCTTCCATGGGGATTACTCCAAAATCAGCATTTTGTAGGTGATTTGCTCCAGACATACAGAGATTAAGCATGATGCTGTCCTGGTTATAGAGTCCTGGCAATTTTGTCACCCAGCTTATGAGCCTTTCTGGAGAGTTGTCAGCTATTACAATGCATCTCAGAACATCCATCATTTGACTATTATTGGG
This sequence comes from Spea bombifrons, assembly GCF_027358695.1. Taxonomy (NCBI): domain Eukaryota; kingdom Metazoa; phylum Chordata; class Amphibia; order Anura; family Pelobatidae; genus Spea; species Spea bombifrons. The sequence goes on from NC_071094.1 coordinate 6,498,188, forward strand.
TAGAAAATTAACATTTTAGAAGCCGATCCTTTATACTTATTGTGTGCCAGTTGTACGGTGCCAAATTGGTTGTGGTTGTGGTACAGGAGCTGCTAAATCATGTTGTGTGCATATGGTGCTTTGGGGTATTTAGGACATAAAAACTCATCTTGATTGTCCCTGGAGAGGATGTTTTCTCTGTGCTTTCAGTTTACTCAAGTGTTAGAAAAACAAAGTTTTTGATGATAGCGATTCACAGTTATTTTCAAATGCTGTCAGTTTTGGGAACATACAGATTCATTGATTAATATCAGTACATAGTAATATATCATTATATTAAACATTATATATAAACAGTCTTTATTTAAATGCTAAAGCTTGATAACCTGTAAATGAAAGCCCTGTATGTATATATATATATATATATATATACATATCTATATAATGGTTAATACAAACACCCGTTTTGAGTTAAATACAGTGAAAACACTATTCCTGACAAACCAATATGATACCATTCAAAATTAAAGGCAGAGAATGACAATACCTGGGTATGCCAATGCAAACAGGTTACAACGTAGCTCATTTCTATTAATAAAATGGTGATTTTGTTTATAATAAATGAGCTTTGGTGTTTATAAATATTTGATTACGATTACTATAGATCTTATAATGCTTTCCAACATCGGTAAGGCGCAGAGGGGAAAAAACTGGTAGGCGCAGCCTTGTGAGGTTGACATATGTAGCAGTAAAAACCAAACCATCAATGATAGAAGTAATCTAATCTGATGAAAACCTATAAAGTTCCAGGATTAGGATTTTTATAAGGGCTGTGATAAGTAGAGATCAATTAAGTATCTGGAACACAAATTCCAGCAGCGGACCTGGAACATCAAGAGTGTTATATATACCAGGACCAAGAATTAAAACCTCACCAAGCAACATGTGCCACAGTGCCACCTTTTCCCTAAGCAACTTGTGACTGCCACTTTTGCCTGAAACAACTTAAGTGCCTTTGCCCCATACAGCTTATCTGTGCCATTTTTGCCCCAAACAGCTGGTATGTGCCATCATTGCCCTCAAGCAGCTTGTATGTGCCATCATTGCCCCCAGCTTGTAAGTGCCCCAAACAGCTGGTATGTGCCCTTGATGCCCTCAAACAGCTTCTATGTGCCTTCTTTGCCCCTTCCCTCCCTTCCACACTCACTTGACACACATATGTAAACACTTATACAAATTACACTTACTCATACTCACTAACACACACTCCATCTCACCCAAAATAAACATACATGCTCACACACAAACACTTACAGATACATAGTCACACACACTTGCACATACATGCACACACATACACATAGGCAGTTACACATTCATGCTCACACACACAATAACACATTCATGCTCACACACGCTGTAGGAAGCGCTATAATAATAATAATTAGGGGGGAAGTTCTGCTGTTTGCTAAGGTGATAAGACCACTGCTCAAATTTTACACCAGTCATTTTACACTTTTAGACAGTTTCTTCTTTGTGTCTATGGAATGTCATGCATGTAGAATCGACCTTCATGCCTAGAAATATGGATTGATTGAAGAAGCCAGCGCGTACATGAGCATGTGTCTTCAATTGTTTATAGCCCAAGCGCTCCGGTGGCTGTGGTTACATGACTCAAAAGACAAACATAGCCCAGAGTCTCCTGTCTCCCTGAATGAGAGGAAACACGGACCCTCGATTCTCCCCTTAACCGGCAGAAGAACAAAATAAAGTATTTGAACATATTTAACCCAAAGATCTGCCCACTAAGCCGATGCCCCATCCTGCCATTGCTCAATGCCTCCTTCTTAATACGAAAGTCTGGAGCGAGGTTAGGATGACTCTTAAGGAGCAGAGTTGGGTGCGGAGCGGAATGCTCAGGGTGTCTCTACTCCCAAAGAGAATAAACGGCTCATGTGAAGGGCCGCAGTACCGGCCGCCTCCGGGGCCATGGTTTTCATATAATAATGCAACATTTAATGCATTTTTCGCAATCCCTGGCAACATTTAGATAGATAGGATAACCAGGAGATAAGACAGAAATACGGCGTGTAATTATCAGCTCTTAAAGTCTAACGGTGGAAAGAAAGGAATGATGAGCGTCTTGGAGGGATCCATGTGAATTCGCTTTGATCGATACATTTTTATCATGTGCCGAATTCACATTAGACTTTGTACAAGTCTGTCTGCATATCCATATATATAAATATTATTATTATTATTTATTGTTTTATATAGTGCCATCATATTCTGTAGCGCTGTACAAAGGGCAGACAGGACATAACAATCTGGAAATATATATATATATTTAAACGCTTGGTCAAAAAGGTATGAAATGGCTTTATCGCGAGCCCTCCTGCCTTTTTCTGGGTTCCTGTAAAGTCTGAGCCGGCGTATCCGGCAGCCGAGCGATGAAATGGTTAAATTCCTTTCCAGCTGAGCTGGCAACCAGAGCCTCAGCATGTTAGTCAGATCTCAGTGGGGGGAAGCTGAGAGGAGGAAAAAAAATCCGAGAAAGGCAGCAATCTATTCTCCTGGGCTCTAAACGCCAGAGGAAGGGGCACGGCAGGGCTCGCATGTTCCCAGAAACTTTTATTATATTCATCCTAGTGAGAAAAAAACAACTGTAGAGGGCAGAAGATAAGTTTATACCGATACATGCGCGCAGCGGAAAAGACGCCAAAATAATTGCAGAGAGAGCGGAGAATTAGCATGTGCAAACAGTAGAGAGAGGCGAGCTCACGCTGCATAAACCAACGCGCGCTCGCCTGCGCACCGCATTAATGCTGACGGGTTCAAATGCAGATGGAGACCGCTAAGCGCTCCTTCTAAAGCACTTTAATATGCTTCGTACGTTTAAAAAGATCATAGATATTCAGCTTTGTTTTTCATGAGCGTAGCAGGGATCCACAGAGCGCCCCGCGTTTCTGTTACTTAACCAGCGACGAGCCGGCCTGCTCTTTAGAGTGCGCGAGGGCATAGCTGACAACTGTCCTGACTGGGGTGACCACATCGGCCACGTTTCCGGGACATGTATAATTATTACAAATTGCCGACCAGCCCAGATAAAATGCTGCCCTGCGGTATATGGGATGTATAGACTTATGGTAGGGAACCAATTAGTCAGTAATACATCCTCCATACTGCAGGGCAGCGCTTTATCTGGGGTGGTCAGCAATAAGTAAAAAATTATACGTGTTCCGGAAAACATGGCCGATGTGGTCACCCTAGACCTGACAGCTGACATGTGTGTACTTGTCTCCATAGGGCGCGCACAGCTCTGTTATCATGGTGATTTTGGAACATGATGTGATGTCATGGCATCACCATATGAAGTCACCTTGTGGTTATAAATACTGGTGACATCATCACCAAATTGCATCTGGATGAGTCAGAATAGGTTGTGGGTAAGCGTGCTGTGCTAGTGTGACTTCAGGTACATCAACCCCCAGCAATCCGAGTACTGAGTCATTTTCCGAATTAGAAGCTCGCATAAGTGGGGCATTTAAGTAAACTGATCAGAGGGTTCCAGCATAAATGTTATATATATAATAGCGAGATGGCCCTGGCGCTTTAAGGCCGTTGGCCAACTGGCCTGTGGTCACAGACTACACCACCCTATCTATCATTGGAGTGGTAAATCTGGTGTGTATGGAGTGATGTCACGGATCGGCCCACTGGGCATTTGTGCTGTGTGCCAGGTGGCCAGTCCAGGTCTGGTTCTGGGAACAAATAATAGCCATTCACAAAAGTCTAAATCAGGGGACTGAACCCAAAGTTGGCCCAGCACAATGTATAAGTGGGAAGCTCTTTAAGGTTCAAATGCTTTTTTGCATGACAGGAGCATTTTAAGACTTTACTACCTTCTTTACACTCAAATCGTGTATCTTTACCCCGTTCCTATACCTGGTTGTCAGTCCAGCTGCCCCTCCTGTTTGGTTGTTTGATTTATAAATGAGATCAGCTCTCCTTAACCCATCCCCAAGTGACATATTTACCAAAGGCTAGATTAGCTAACTGACACACTAATATATTCGAGATCAGGACTCAGGAGCACATTCAACGGCCATATTTACTTAGGGAAGGGAGACAGAAACCACTGAGATTCCTTGAAAAACTCACTCAATTTCAGGAAAAAAAAAATTGCCTGCTTGTTTTTTCTCCTCTAAAACTTACTTCTAGGTAGAACGTTTGAGAAATATACAGACGACATTTCTGTCAGAACAGAATGCTGGGTATTTGCCGTTGTGATGACCCAGGAACATGTTTTTGAGGCTTTGGCTTCTAAGTCAGATGCTGAGAACTTTTCAGGCTTATTCACATCTTCCTGATTCTTCATCATTTTTAGGAAGAAGGGGGATGGGTATCTGCTGGTAGCTGATGATCGGCTGAGTGTGATTAAAGAGTATTAGGTGAGTGGAGCTCTTTTGGACTTACAAACGCAAACCTCCTTGACACCAAGAAGCCTGGAAAGGATCCATCATACGCATAACCTTCGTGGCTAGCTTAGATCCTTCCCACCCATAATGATTTTTCAGCACGTCGTACAAATTGTCCGCTTAGGTCGAGCACTGAGTGCAGACATTTGTTGAGGGGAAAAAAAACAGGTAATTTATATACATTTATGAAAATATAAAAAAAATCAACCCAAACTGGCCCCAAAATGGTGGTTCCTCCAATAAACCAAACTCAACCACCAGCGAAGACTCAGCACAAGCTCGATGGCTTCTAATTGCACCTCGAAACTGGAAATTCCGAACTCAACAGGACTTAACTTTTAATGAATAGACTGTTGAGTATGGCTTGACGAGTGCTTTATAAAAAGGACAATCTCCTCGCCTTTACAGACAGCGCTAGGATTATTGAATAGACTTCATAATGCGGTACATCTCAGAAGATTGCAACCAAATACATGAGTGGCAGAAAAGACAACGCAATATTCCAGTTTATTTGGGCTCCGTTTATATTTCGCGGATAATATCCTGAAAGTGTGATGGTTTTGTTATTGATTGTTCAGCGTACAGGAGAGGTATTAGAAGTATTAGGAAGGACGTGTTTCTTCTCCTGCCATTAAGTGACACTTATAGTTCGCTAGAGAGTCGGAGCAAAATTCAACTTGGGGATGGAGGAGCCCTGAGCAGCTGTGAAACACGACACACATTCTCTGCACTATATTGATCAAATGTTATAAATCCAAAGTTGTTAAGGTTTTCAATAAAATTGCCGACATCAATGAGCGTTTGCGACCGTAAACAACAAAGTACGGGTTATCAGAACCAATGTACATCTCCGATAACTCGGCAGAAGACCATCCAGTGGCACACACCAAATCGTTCTCTGTCCTCCTCTTTGGGTTTGTGTTCCCCTACGCCCATTACCACCATTTCTTCCACGACCAAGCGTCACAATAATGGACTGTCCAGTTCAACCACTGGCAACTCGGAGCTGTAGTGATACATTAATGCTGTAGAGATACATTAGTGCGTCAGGAACCTCACCCAGGAACTTGTTGCGGAGGTTTTGGCTTCCAAGTCAGATGCCCATGTATATATCAGTAACAGTCACGCCTTTCGCAAATTCAGTTGTAAAAGAAAGAGAAAATGGCGTAATACCTCCGCCAGTGCGGCTGCGGAAGGATTGAATTCAAGATTTTATGATTCACATTCTCAGAATAATTGTCTGTTTCATTCATCAACAGCCCAGCATTGAGATGGTTAGAGTTAAATGTCAGACGTGATATGTACTGCTGCAATGGTTTACAGGGTTTTACCTTTATCACATTCGCTTGTGAGTTTGATCCATGGAAAAGCTTATCCTTTAAAGGGACAGCATCTTTAATATCCTATTTAGATTAAATGTAAATGGGTGCTTGATTCTCCCTGTTCTTGGCATTGAGGATCTGACGGAGTGGAAATATAGTGTTGGAGCGTGAATCCGCACTGATGAGCAAGGTCCATAAAGACACGGTTGGATGAGTTTGGTGGAAGAACTTGACCAGCCGCACAGAGCCCCGACCTCAACCCCATCGACCACCTTTGGGATGAACTGGAACAGAGATTACAAGCCGGGCGTCTCATCCAACATCAGCGCCTGACCCCACAAACACTCTACTGGAACTCTACTGGATGAAGAGCGGAAGCTGTTATAGCTGCAAAGGGGGGATCAAGTTCATATTAATGTCTGTGTATTTAGAATGTCTGTGTATTTAGAATGTAATGTGATAAAAGTCTCTGTTGGCGTAATCGTCAGGCGTCCCAATACTTTTGTCCATATTGAGTACATTTATGAGAACCGCTTTTTTTCATGTGATTGAAAAGTGGTCTTATCACCATAGCAACCAAGGGAATGGTCACCATAATCTTGTTTTACGCATCCCCTCATAACATTATTACCCCCTCTGTAGATCGGTGAAACTGTCAGTGTTTAGACCCCAAATTCAACTTATTCCAATATTTACGTGAATTCCCAAGGTGGAAATTCCTGAAGTCCATTAGGGTCAGATGGAGCTTTGTGAATAAACCCTACGGTGGCAAGTACCAGCGACTGTTAAACAGGGGGTCTAATTATCCAGATTAAGGTGTTCCGGAATATTCTAAAAAGGCTGTTGGGATGTTAGGTATATGAGCTAAGAGCTCGTTCTCTTTATTTCCGATGGGTTTTTTTAATGTTTTTTTTTCAATTTTCCACTCTATTGAAAAAAAATGATAAAGCTCCATTTAATAGATCATCAAAATTAGATTTGAAACTTTTGTCGGCTTCACTTCCAAGTGCCGAGTGATTCACAAGCGAAAAATATGGAAGAAAGGAGCAGAGTATTGATCAGCGAGTGGACGGAGCAGCCACCGCCTGCTATAGATAATTAGCTGCTCCCACTGACCTTGGGCTGGGCACTTGGAGGCACAGAGTCTCAGCCTCAGCAGTCTCTTTGAAGGATGACATCCAAGTCCCTGTGTAATTTAATGTATAGCCACTGTATTTATATATCGAAATATATGTGTTAATTGATAGCTATATAAACCCTTTACTGTCCCTTTAACGATGCAAAGCAAACATATCTTGTTATAATGTGCAGAAAAGGTTCTGTATATAAAGAATGAACAGCCATCAGCATCTACCTGTAACAATACAGAACTCGTGAAAGGTACATGCTTAAATATATCAAAATACATGACGGAAGGGTCACGGGTTTATTTTTCATCTTAGGAAACCTTCCCTGTAAGATTTGGAAACAGCAGCGATGGACCTTACATGTTAAATAAGTTGAGAGGTGGCCATTGTGCCTGTGAGTAGTCTTGATGAGACCCAATAAAGACCAAGGAGGTTTTGCTATGAAGAGCAAATGGAATTATACACAGATCTTGTCATGTTAAAGAAGGCTTTATAAAGGTTTTCATTCATATCGAGTCTTCAGGAAGACGGTAGACTGTAACGTGTCATGTTCCCAAATCTTAAGGACATCTGACATTGTTTCCCCCGGTCAACCAGGATATCACATTGAGAAGTCATGGCTTGAGACTCACAAGGTTGCATTAAATTTTCAAGAACCGAGAGTCCTGGTAAAGAACTCAGTGGGCCTGTAAATGTATGTTTTGGGATGTATATTCCCAGCAGCTTTTCTCTTGTATAGTGTATTGTATATTGGCAGCACAGTAGAGGTGACCACGAGTGTGCCTTTCTCGTGGCGGGTTCCATAACAACATCAACACAAACTTTTTCAAAAGCACTACATTGTTTGGCCCCGTTCTTTGATACAAGAAGAAGAAACAACCTTTGCCAGCTTCACACCCTTTATCCTTTAGATTTCGGCCCATGTTCCCACTCCAGAAAACTGTCATGCTGTATACTTCTTCATACTTGTTCTTAACAATAACCAGCCGATTTGTGGTTCAGATTCCCCTTGGCCACAAGTGTCTCTCCGCACATATCTAATAACTGTTTATTTTATTATAGCCCGTCTAACGGAACCGCTGTCTAACTACAGCTATGAGGTTGGCCATGACAGCGGTCCTTGTCAATGGCTTCTGCCGTTGCCTTCGGAAGCTGAATTTTCCAGACGCTGTTCTGTGGAATAAGCTCATGTGAACCCATACAGCAGTTGTCAGTGGCCTGGAGGTTCGTTCCGATTTAAGCTCCGCTAATAGTGTGAATTTTTTTTTTTCCCGAATCCCTGCAAGTTCCAATAATCGGACTGCAGATGGCAGTCTGTTTTAGTATTTTGTTTTCTCCCCCCCCCAACATATTTCCTTAAATTTATTTGTAACGAATGAAATGCTGATCCGCTAACTTAAGAGAAGAATTTAATTATTAAAATAAAATCGTACCCAAATCGTGATTTGAGTGAGTTCAGATTCCGCCGGCATTTATATTATTGAAAGAATGACACCTGTATGGATTATTATTGGGGAAAGGTGCCGGGATCCGCGGTGGGGCGGTGTGACTTTGCATTCGCAGCTCCGCTTAGTGATGATGATATTCTCATTTCTCATTTGTTTTTTTTCGTACATTAGTCGTCGGAGACGGATTTCTTTTTACTATTAATCTCGTGTACGTGATTATAAATCATGTCAGCATTTAACAATGTGACATGAGCCGTTGGTGCTAATCAGGGCTTGACGCGTCATAAGTTTTTAATAGAATATTTTAATTGTTTTAATAGAATATGGTTACATATAAATGTATCGCCATTACAATAGAATATTTGAAGGTGAAAAGTGATGATGATGATTTTCACACAGAAAATAATCTAGTGTACCTACTCGGGGTCTCCATTGATCATTGGGACCGCTATCTAAAAGTGGGCATATATACGGTATATTTATATATGTTATATGCTTAGGTCTTTGCTATTTAAACCCATTGATGGGTACAGTTCCTCATCCGGCGTTCATAGCTGGGACACGCAGCTCCTTGGTATGTTTCTAGGCTATCCTTGGTCTGATCCAAAGAGCTTGCAGTCTGATTTAGGAATCTAGCATTGAAGATACTCCTGAAACTAGCAACAATTTTTGTACAGAGGAATTGTTAGTAGTAGTAAGAGGCTAACACTCTACTTCCATAGCATATCTTCATATACAGTTATAGGTTGTTTCAGGTCAATTCAAGGCAAAGTGTTCAACATATCGTGTCCAACCGGCAGACAACCAAACGTAAGAGCTGCTTAGTGCGCCGTGCTGCAACACACACCCTCGTAGAATGATTTTACTGTATAGATGCTCTGTGTAGGTACCTGTGTATTATAAAGAAATCTACCCAAAGTGAGCTTTATATACAACTACCAAGATATTACCAATATACAGCAGATCCATGCAGAACATCTCTATACAAACAAACTAAATCTGGTTCCTGAGCTAGAATGTGGAACAAAGAATGATTAGAATGGTGTTGGAATATGTCTTAACATTGGGCATTCCATCAGCTGGGGCCAGTTGGACAGGATCAATCCAATGTATTGATCCAAAATAGTTATTTCATTATAAAACGCAATGAAAATAGGCAGTGATAGGGTTAAAATTTCTAATGGTCCTGATTAGGCGTTGTTGGCCTTTTCTTTTGATGGTTTCTCCAGGTTGGTGCGGTTTATGTCCTTTACAATGTACTCCATATCTGTGCAGCAATCATACTACAGAACCAAGGAATCGTGGGCATCTACGCAACTGATTTCAAACAGGGTTACTGCATGTGGTCCACCGCAAGCCATAAACGAGTCCAAGTCAACTAACAATTCCAGACGTCAAACAGGTTTCTGTGGGATCTAATATTACAATAAGATGTAGACCTATCAAAAGGAAAAACGTATCATTCAGTTCATTTTAGTTACAACCACAAGGGAAGAAAACTCGTGTTAATATCCAATCCTACTGAAGACGTAGTAGGTCTTAGCAGGGGTTAGTCTCTGCTTCTTGACCTTTTGGCCCAAAGTCCAGAAGACCAAAACAAACTTTGCACGAGACCTCTGAAGGTCATCCTAATGCTTTACATATGGAACCCTCTGACTGCGTGTGGCTCACGTGTCAGCACGTTCATTGTGTGTAGGTAGCCATTCTTATATCTGACTGGCGACTTGAAAACTGTATTTATCTAGGTCCTACCATCTACTGAAGCCCATTACTAGTGGGGATTAACAATGGTTTGGTATGTCAGCTAGGATGCAAACTAGTAAATTTTTGTTCCATTTTTGCATCAGTTACATATTTTTTACATGTGAATTATAGGAAAAGTGAGACCAGAACAAAGTCCTCTGTCCATGACCATATCATCCTTTGTAAAGTGATCTGATGGTACTGAAGGCCAGATAATATGCCATACCAAACCTTCTCCATCACTGCCAAGATTTGTCTTCTAGATGACAAACACCAATACATATACCACCTGCCGATGTCAGAGATCAAATAGCTGAGAAAAAACACAGGTTAGGGGTAATCGCTACTAAAAAAAGCGTGCAAGTGGAACTTTTGGTTAATTGCGGAAAAAATGGCACCTTAATTTGCTTAAGTTTTAACACGATTAATTAGGAGGCTGACCGGAGTTAGCACAAAATTGCTGGTTCCCATCTGCACGTTCCGAGTGCTCGGAGTTAGAGTGGAATGTAGAATGTTTCTAAAGCATTAAAAGGTTCTAATGAAATAAACAAGTAAATAAACACGTTCTCTCTGAAATAAATATAATACTTTCTGAGATGAACAAAGTTGTTTCAGAATTCAATGAGGTTTTACATGCTTGGGTGGTCCGGACCAAAGGTCTCATGTCTACAGTAAAGCTAAGATCTTCTTCTTTGACAGTTCGAAGCTCAGGTAGCTCATATGAGCCTCGGTGCTTGCCTTCAGGTGGGGGTTTGCAGAGGGCTTCATGAAAGTTACAAGAGGGGGAAAATGGTGTCTATGTAATGGCCAGCATTAACTAAATCAGAGCAGCCTACCGTGCAATTGCCCCCCTCCCCCCCCCGCCACCATTGGCAACCCTCTTCTTTTTTCTAGTACTTTATTTATTTAAGAGCATGGAAGCTTCGAAAAGTCTTTTGGGTCCTGGGTCTCCTGGAATTTAGATCCAGTCCTGATACTCCATTCTAGTCAAAGGGGCAGGCAAACCACTGTTGCCCAAACAGGGATGTAGTGACCACGTTTTGAGTATTTCTTTTTGGTGACTGGTTATCAGACCAAACTCGATATAATATATTTTTTGCACGGAGAAGGTCAACATTACCAGGAGAACATCTCACGCCGATGAAAGCCAAATTATATCCTTCGCATATCATCCACCGGGCTAATCGCGCACTTTCACAGGCTGCTGCTTGTGAAATTCTGCTGTCTGTATTGTTGGCTCTGAAACAGCTTACGAGGCTAATTCACTATTGATTAATTAATTGGCTGTTAGGATCGTTCAATTGGTAAATTAGGCTGCTGGAATTCTAGCGCTGGGATCCTAGCGCAGGTAGTCCCCCCGCTGACACCTCGTTAGTTCCCAGGAAAAGGTGATAAAAGTTGAAGCGACATTACGTTTTGTCCTCGTTTGACATGGCCGTGTGTCTAACTCAAAACTACCCTCTAGAAATTGCAGAAAAAGTTGCTGTTAACGCTAGTTTTTAACCAATTATGACATTTGGGTCTTCATCCCCATACTCTTAAATGCCCCAACCCTCCCAGATAGAAAAGCTGTATCAATGTTGGATTTTCCTGTTTTTTGTAGCCTGGAGTAATGTGATAACCAAAAAGGGCACTGACAGGTTAACAACCATTGTTGCCATAGCTGCAGAAAAATAGTTTTGGTGTTGTTTTATGCAGTAAAACTGCATGAGGATAAAGGGATTATGATTACTAAACTGAAATGTACAGAGGGACGTCCATGCTGCCCTCCATCGATGTCCATAGTCAGGAAGCCACTGACCATCTCACCATCGCGTTTTGATCTATTAGAATCAGGATGGAAAGTATCTTACAAGAGTGAATTGACTCTGGCGTGCCGCGCGTTGAAACGATGCGTGCGATTGCAAATAAATATACCGTAAGTAATGCTGCGTTTCTATTTGGAACTATTTTATTGGTTTGTAAGTTTTCGAGTGAAAACATTTCTCACTCCCGAGCATATGTGAGTGGAAGAAGCGGTGGTTCTGCTGGAAGCGCTTTCTTGTGCTTTTTGTTAAGCTCCCTTTCAGCAGAGCCTGGGTGTTCTAGCCTGCCAGTAATTGCAGTAGTCTAGACAGTGTCTGGTATGAGCACATGAAATCATGGAGGGCCCCGCTTTCTGTCTTTACTCCTTCCTCTGCTTCACAGCTCTCCCCTTTCTCTCTTTTCTCCCTGTATCGCTCTTCTCTTTCAGCCAGAACCTTTTCCGCACTCTTGACTTTCCCGTGTTTCTGCCTCCTTCCTTCCATAAAGTGCTCTCCTGTCCTGGATGTGGCACTCTTCAAACTCAAGAAAGATTTGTGATTGGCAGCTTGTGTGAGAAACATGTCTTCTTGCCTCTTGCAGGAATGTTCCTTGATGGCTGTCGTGAAGGTTTAGACTTTCCTTGTCCTGTCAAAGTTCACCTCCCTCCCTGGAATGAAGACTGGTTCATCTAATCCCTCCTTGTCTATCATTGTCTTATACACCAAGAATAAAAATTGTCATTTTTTGTGATGAATCATATTCTGTAGAGCTTTATACCAGGGACGAAGCTTTATATATATATATATTGATGGAAACGCTAAAGAGTTCTGCTTATGTCCATAAGTGTTGGTTCTCTGGATTTAACCGTGTCTGTGCCATGTTTTATCGCCCATGTTGTAGGGTGAGGGCTCCTCACCCCATTATGTCTTTTATCGCCTCTTACTTTAAGTTATATAAAGGTAGCCTTTACAGAAATTTAAATATATGTGTAAAGGATGTGGGAGTTGGATACTCGCAGGACCACTCAGTTATCATATGCATTAAACTAGTTATATTTCACCTCACGGGGTTAATTATAAGCAGTGTAGTTTGTTTAGTTCTCCCGGCAAAAAAGATCTGAGCTATGGTGCCCAAATCTGGAGAAATTACAGGCTTTACTAGGAGATGAGATCAAAACATTTTATATTGGAGAATGACATCATAGAGTTTCTGTGTAATAAAATAGTACATCACGCAAAAGCATAACTACCAGTGGTGGTGGTTCATGGAGAGGAGCATAAGGGCCGTTTGGCTGACTCCATCACCTATTGAAGGCTGTTTATTTAATAAAAAAATGAATTTAATGTTTTGTTGATACAAATTAACTACACATTGTTTCAGATTACAGAGACATAGTTGTTATGTTTATTACTGTAAAGCACTTTGAAAAAGAAGAATTGCATAGGAATGTAATGTAAGGACATTTTCCTTTCCTGAGAAGGTGGTAGATATGTGGAAAAGCCTCCCAGCAGAAGTGGTAGAGGGTAATACAGTGAGGGGATTTAAACATGCATGGGATAGACATACGGCTTCAGAATCTAAGACGAGACCAACGACTGATTAAGGTTTGGGTCTTTACAGCAGGAGAAACGGGCAGACTAGACGGGGGCCAAACTGGGCCGATCTGCTGTCAAATCTTTCTGTTTATAATTTAAGAGGAACCCCCGCATGATGATATTAGGGATCTGTTTAACCACCTAGTCCCTATGCTACATTATGCCCCACTGCCATGCTCCATGCGGATGCGACAGACCAGCTCCCTTCTCCTTATCGCTATACATTTCTCCTCTATTTCCAATATCATTCCGTCAAGAACATCCTGGATGTCCAGGACATTGACTTAATAACATGCATGCTGCTGTATAATTTTCCTTCCCAGTAAGCATTACCCCAGAGGGATATGCAAAACACGAAGGCCATACATAGCCTTATTACTCAAAGGACTTATTCTGCTACATGTGGAAAGATATTGTGCTTATTTATTTTTTCTAGAGGTGCATCTTATTTGCCCTTTTTCTGGATTCTCTCAAGGACTTTTTTTGATAAAATATATCGATGATCCTATTTAAAATATTTTAATACGGAAATATAAGTAGTAGACATGGAGACAAAAGGGCGTTTTCAATTAGCTTAAAACATCTAAAAACTGGTATTTGGGTTGCCAACTGGCTATCCGTTGTCTGCTAAAGACACAAATGGCCTGGTTATGACATCATAACCCGATTCCATGAATCTTAAGCAGCAGGCAGACCAGCAGAGAGCAGAAGTCGGTGATCGGAGAAGACAAAAGCGCGATTTTCCATGTTCCCCATCTATACCAACATATGTTTTGAGCTCCAAGAACATCCACCTTCCCATCCATGAAGTTAAACTGGTGGAGAGGTCTAAAGATAGTTAAAACGTGGTGCCACATACAAGCCCTTGGATATGACCTCTCTGGAGCAACACACACAAAAAAAAAGGTATTTTCACATTTTCTCCATATCCTGTTTCCCCGGAGAGACGAGGAATATGGTATCTATTTGGTGAACTTGTCAAAAGTAAAAACATTTCTGGGTCTCCAGTTTAAAGTCAAATCAGTAACTGGTTGTAGATGGAGTTTCGTTGAAATTCTTGGGAATGATTACTATGCAAAGCCCTGAACTACTCAACCTCTTCCAGAGAAGATTGTTCTCATATGCTATGGCGGCAACTAGACGGTGCATCTACACGCAATTGGGTAATGTGTTGTAAAACATGTTTTGCTTACGTAGTTTGAGCACTTGAATCAATGGAGAGATTGGGACATGCTTGGCATGCTTCCTAGATGGTCAGAAGATGGTACCCACCAAGGCATCACACCCCGCCATGCTTCTTTTATGTCCCATCATGGCTCCATCTTCATCCCTACAAAACAGTGACCCCACAATGTTGGACAAACACTGGAACAGGTCACGTCTTTGGAACTGACACCACTGCAGCACGATTGTTGACACCTACAGGTTCCTCAAGACATATAAGATGTAACACTAAGGAGGACTACTAAAGACTGTTTCATGTTACATTCAGGCAGAAAATCTTAATTTCCTATGACATATCGGAGTTATTACACGCTAAAGTCCGTATGAATAATGAAACACGTTAGTCAGTTGGCCATCTGGAGTCCCACAAACCAAAAGCGGCCCATAAGTGGTTTGCAGTTGTCAACGTGGAATTTGCATTGTCTGAAATCTACATTTACTCGGCTTAAAAACGCCGGGTCGTCTAGTTAGATGACATTTGCCTGGTGTTACAGGTACGGTCACTTTCATGGTGGAATACGACTCACGAACTGCCCAGGTTGCAGAAGAAAATACTGTTACCAAAGTTCTACCTGGGAACGTAGAGAACAATAGAAAATTGTTCATAGAAAATAAATACATTATCAGATGAAATTAGTGAGGATTAAAGACTGTAAAATGTAGATTTGTACACTTTTGGAATATTTGTGTGGATTTGTACACTTTTGGGATACTTTATAGCTTACCTGTTGGCCTTTAAGTGATCATTGAACTTTTTTAAAGGGTCTACTGCAGGAGGGCAGAAGGGCGATTAAAGGGACCCTACAAATTTTACATTTGCAACACACTAGGACCAGCCCTGTACCCAGCACTGAGCTCCAGATGACTCAAAACTGCCCCAAACTGTAGCCTAAAACGCCAATTTAGGTAGTTGCTGTTGAGCCGGTACATGCGCCGTTACCCTAGGAGTCATCTATAACATTTGCTCATATTGTGGTGGTATTAAGGTGATTGTGGTTTTTCTTTTAATGTGGTTCTTTCATCCCCATCATGATTATCCTGCTTTCCTTTCCAGACCTTTTTCTTGGATATCTTTAGAGCAGGGCGGACATATTTTTCGGTTGCCTGGTAGCAGCTGGGGTGGGAAAAATATTTTCCTTCAATGGAATTGGAAAATCCAAGAGTGTTACTGGGTTCCACTGGTGACTCTTCTATCCTGCGAGACCAGCTGTGTCGAAGGGTTCCATCAGTAGAGTTACAAGGTTCTACTTGGGATTATTTAATTGGGATATATTCAGTCCCAGACTGGCAATCTGAATTTGTAGATCACATGTAGACAATAAAAAATATAAAATGCAAAAATAAATATAATTATAAATAAATACTGCAATATAATGCTATATATATATATATATATATATATATATATATATATATATATATATTTATGGATTATTTTTATTATTATTATTATTTTATTTTATTATTATTTTTTGAGTGTCAAATGCATTTCAGAACACAGGAGCAGCGTTTGGATGCTTTCTTTCATTGCCCAGTCAGGAAGATATCTCTATATTAATCCATTTATCGCAGGGCAGCTGTATAATGCTATTCAGTTGGGATGAATTCTATAAAACAGACATAGGGTTGTATTCTTGAAGGACAATCGTAACCGTCCGGGATACAGAAACTATTTACTTACAAAAAGCCAAAAAACATGAAACTTATTTGCCTTTTATTGTACAAACCCATTGCCGGTGTGACCTCTGCATTCTCAAAAGCTTATGTACCAAAATAGCATTTGATGGGGTATCGCAGCCTCCAAGGCGAGGCCCCTTACGGTAAGTAAAAGCTTGTTTTTTTCCTGATTACTATAATATATTGAATCTAACATGGTAACTCTGGCCAATAAACTTTTATAGCCAGTGCAGACGGTGAGTTAGTGCTGATAGAGGTCACCGTAGTCTCTCCCCCACGCGCTTTATGCACGCCGTGTATTCAGAACCTGATTATATTGCTTGGAACTCTGCGAATCCTGAACGCTAAAATGAAAGTGGACACCTTTTGTAAGCCGGCAAGACTTTTATCTCAGTCGATTTGTCAATCCAAATTCACCCAACACTCAGTGATGTGTGTATTTTTTTTCTCGACGCACGCATTTTAAAATTGCTCGCTTCTTCACTTTAGCTTTTTTTTTTTTTCACGCCTTCGCGCTTTCATCAGTGCTGCAGGCTCTAAAATTAGAAGACCTATCGCAAATAGACTAAACCCGATTTATTTTTATACAGAACGATTCTTTTTGTCGTAACGGGGATAATGTTTGGATTTTTTTACCATTGCATATGAACCTTTTTTATGATGGGGGGGTGCGGCCCGCTGGCATTTAAAGGTTTTTTTTTTAAAATCCTCATCTTGTGTGCTTGGGCTTTAAGAAGCGTTGCGGACTGAACAATTCACTCGGATCAAAAAAGTCTCACTTTGAAAGCTGCGTTCTTTCCACGAGGAAGGCAGAGGAGGCTTTTTTTTTTTTTAGAAGAAAGCATTGTACTGAGTGAGTGTAACTTGATATTTTTCTGCATGTCCCCAGAGGGTTTTTTCCATTACACAGGCACTGCAGAATGGTTTGGCTTCCTTTTCCCCTCTCTCACTTCAACCCCCTCCCTTTCTGCTCTCTCTCCCCCTCTCTCCATCTCCCTCCCCCTGGCATGCTTTTCCAGAGGCACATTGTGCAAATGTAACCTTTCAATAAGCCCCGCCTACGTCAGGAAGCCAGCGGGGAGGGGTGCTGGGATTTTTTTTTTATATTTTTTTTTTCTTCTTTTTTTTTCTAGTCTTTTTTTTCTTTTTTTTCTAGTCTTTTTTTTCTTTTTTCTTTTTTTTTTTTTGCCAGGAACGCAGCCGGCTGGGAGCTGGAAGGCAGCCCGTTAATCAGAGCAGGCTGACAGAAAAGCACAGATCCTGGGGAACTGATTTTTGTTCAAACTCCCTCTTGAGCTGCCTCTGCCTGTATCTTTTTTTTCCCCCTCTTCATTTCATCCGCTTGTTTTTTTCCATGTATCTGACTGTAGCATTTTTATCCTTTAAAATATTTTCTTTTTTTTCCTTTCTTTTTTATTTTTTATACAGCATCGTCTCTGCTTATTATTTACTCCGATCCATCTCCACTTTTTTTATTGTTCCACTGAATCTTTTGTGTCTATGAGCTGTTTCATTCATCCTATTTGCTAAAAAAATGTATTAGGCAGAGCGGCATTTAAATCAAGGCTACCCTGCACGATGCATACTTAAATTTAAATGCCCTATGCTATACTGGAAATCTAATCCACCTACCCTTTGCATTGCGAATACGTCCGATGGTTTCTATGGTCTTTCTCTTGCAGAGTGCTAGGAAGGGAGCGCTTATTCAAATGTAAAGGGTTTACAGGTATTCTGAAAACTGATGCACATTGTAAGCCTAAATGTCATGATATTTAAATGGTAATGAAAGAAGTTTGGTAAATCTCAGATTAACAAAAGAATTCAACCTTATTAACGTCTCCAAAGACAGTTTACGTCTCATTCCCACATAATCTTGTCGTAGTCTTTGAAAATGCATTAAACCAAAACTCCACAGCTGATTTTGAGCTACAACTCCCACAATGCTCAGACTGTCTGTTTCAGTTTATTGTGGCACAAAGTGTCCTTGATATCGCAATCTACTGTTATTATGTGGTGGCATAATAGCCTTCCCAGTTCACCTTGAGTTTAGGCGATTTCACCACTAAACTGGCATTTCACAAGCACAGTAGCCAGGAGATCATGGTAGGACATTGGCCAAATCAGGACCTTTAGCAGGTATGGAGCCAGGGCCGGCCGAAGACTTAACGCCGCCTGGGGCGAAGTTTAAAATGCCGCTCCCCCCGGCGTCGGCGGGGGGGGCGGCATTTTAAACTTCGCCGACGCGATAATCTACCCTAACCCCCCCCACCCCCCCGGTACTTACCTTTAAACAGTCCTGCTGGCGAGTCTCCCTGCTCTGCCACGGTGCCGGCTTGTAATGCTGAGCGCCGGAAATTGACGTCACTTCCGGCGCTCTGCATTACAAGCTGGCACCGAGACCGAACAGGGAGACTCGCCGCAGAGGAGAGAGAGAGAAGGGTGCGGAGCGGGTAAGCGAAAACCACTCGGTGCCCCTCTCTCTCCTCCGCTTCAAAAAAAAAAAAAGCGCTTGGGGCGGCAAAGTGCCGCCCCTTCTAAAGTGCCGCCTGGGGCAATTGCCCCAGTCGGCTCCATTGTAGGGCTGGCCCTGTATGGAGCAATAGGTTGGTAAGCCACCCTTGGTGCAGCACATGGCAAGCTTGGACTTTACTTGAGCTGGTCAAACCAATGGGCCAGACTAGCCCTCTGGATACTGGAAGTCCTTGTGTCCAAAACTAGCCAATTTTGAATAGCCGAGCCAAGCCAAGTCTTCCTTGTGGGCAAACTCAACCAGCTATAGAAGCTGCAGTAAACATCAAGATGTCCACATTAAGTTATAAAAGTCTAGTCCCTTGGAGCCACTTATCTCTGGCAGTATGTAAAAGTAAGACTTAAGCTTGGATATTAGTAAGGACAAAATGTTACCAGTTGTACCCAATTTCTGTATGTACAGTACAGTACAGTACATACTGCATAGATAAACACTGGTATGAGGGTATACATTATGGTGTTTGATCACAAGGCACCATGTTTTTGTAGGCAGACGTACCTGGAAGCTCTTTGGGTTTGAACTCAAGTCCCAAATATTTATCTCCACGTACAGAAAGAGTATCTGAAAGGGTTTACACGAGGACCTCTTAATTTAATCAAAACTATGTGCTCCCCACACTTGGTGATTTGCTACATTGTATCTTTTAACAGGCAAGAAAAAGGTAAATACTTTGTACGATCTCAAGAACGTCTCATGTAGAGCGTTACCATGTATGAGTTACAGCAGCTTCAAACAGGACCGATCAAGCATTTTTAATTTTTTACCCAACGGAAAACTAGGGAACAAGGCTTAGTTCTCGAGTTTAGGCGCTGGTCGCAGCTACGAAAAGGTTGGCTACTGACTACAAAAAGGAAAAAGTCAGCACTGGGCCCCAGATACTGAATGTCTGATGAACAGCACTAAATTGACCCTAGAAATTAGTTTCATCTTCACTCACAAAGGTTGATCTGGGTCTCAGGGTGAAGGAGCGGATTCCCAGTGTCACCCCAGTTGGAGATTACGGTTTTATATCCTTCATTCAGATAATCTTACCCAATAATCTTAATCACAGTGCTTTTCTACCAACATTAGAACCATTTGGTCCACACAACTAGCGAGACCAAATGGGGGGGGGGATGAAGAAAGTGACTTGGAGACCCAGGAAAGCAGCATTTCGACTGGAGACTCCGGGTCAAACCAGGAGAGATCCCGGCTATGCCAATGACCAAGTGAACACAGCGGGACCTTCATTCACTTCATTTCAAATGTTTAAACCTTTGTTATAGGACACGAAGACTTTAAAAGACACGTTCTAAATACATTTCCCCCCACATCTTAAATAGTTGTATTGTCTCGGGGTTCTGTGATACCCTCAAAGCCTAGTATTAAATTCGGCATTTGGGGGGTGTAGTAGTTCTAATTTGTAGAAGCGGTTCATTAGACCATCCAACATCTGACTGCACATGATGGGACTTGTACCCGCAGTGGCTGTCTGTCCGTCCCGGTCTTCAGTCTCCATGCAAAGAGTTTTACTAAATACAATATCTCAAATATTCCTTCGTAGCCATGTGTTTATCATGAGTGTCGGAATTCAGCCCCGTGGGTGGCGTGAGCCTCGGCCATCTCTTTTAATTTTGGACTGTTCTAGGGCACGTCCAGCTAAAACGATCCAATAAAGACAAAAGGTAAGTCAGCATTTTCCATTCTAACTACGAGCTTAACGCGGTCAGCTGGTGGAAAACACAACTGCAGAGCCTCGGATGAATTTGCTGGCATTGTGTCTTTGGGTTTTAACCATCTGACAGCCCGAGAGAAAGAGGAGAAAGAGGCCGACTAGAAGGGCCGAATCGTTCTATGTTGCAAACCATGAGGTTTCGGGGTCTAGTAGAATACGGAGAATAGGAGGAGTATTTTGCACTTGAAACAAGCCTTTGGTTGTTTTTTTCAGGATATATCCCTCTCTGTCTTACATTTATAGAGAAGATAAGGGTGTTGAATTTCACGTTAAAGGTGCTGTTCCACAAGACATGAATTTCATATTTTTTTCTCAAGATGCTAAAAGCAACACAGAAACTGTTAAGAAGTTTATCGTAACCTCGGCAGTCACTGCTTTTGTGTCAATCAAGTGTCCCAATTCGTCTCGACAAATTATATTTCACTTGATTATAGAATTATTTCGTGGAAGAGTTACTAGGAATGAGGCTTGTTAAAGGTGCGGTTCCACCTCTGCTTCACTATATAGGAGAGTCTACTGTGTCAGGAGGTCTGAGCCATCAATTCTGCATTCATAAACATCAGTATTTCAGGTGACCAAAGAGGGAAGCCTTCACTGGGGCTGTGATTAGAGGCAGGGTTAAGACCTACCTTAACTTTCCCACCAACCCGTGGAGTATTGACGCGATGTGTATGTCGTATAGCAGTGCTCTGCTTTAGTACATCACGAGGTGGCCTTATGAGATCTGCGACAGAGATCTGATATTCCTTACAGCCAAAGCAGGATGCCTGGACTGTCCTCTTAAAACAGGACAGTTGGTTGGTATGCCCACATTGCACCTCTAGGACTTTGCATTGGAGCAGAAACCCCAGTAGTCACCCAACGCCTACACCATCTCTGAGGTCCATCACGCTTAATGTATTGTCCGTAGAGGAAGACGAGAACAAAACACTTCTACAATGCTTCCTGCTCTACCCGGGAACCTGCATTAACCATCCATCACAATTTCATCTGATTTTTTATTTGCTTGCGGGTTAAATAAGCATTATACAGTATATGTGTCCTAAATACCCTACTTTATATGTATGCCATGGGGAGAGGTACCCTAACTTCCTGGGTTTTTTGGGGGGGTATTGTATGCTTATTCCTCCCCATTGAGTTATCTCTCCTCTAGTCGTTTCATAAAATAATTGTGTTACGCTGAAAGCTGTGAAAGCGACCCTTCGCCTTTAAGTACATCCCATTGTACTGCACTGCAGAATATGACGGCGCTATATATATCACTAACAATGCCCGTAGCCAATAGAAATCTGTGTAGGTAGCATCTCTGCATTCTCATCAAACGCCTTGTCCTCGAAGGGTGTTTTTCTTCTTCCATGCGCTGCCTGCTATCTCCGCTCCCAATGTTTTCACCATCTGCTTCTCCCCCTCCATTCCTCACACCACATCTCGTTAGCACTTGGATATCTAACCCAGCCAGTCCCTTTACAATCTCACCTTCCCCTTTGTTCCTTTTTTTCACTTTTGTTACTCAATCCTGTTTTCCGTCTCCTTTTTCCTCCTTCCTTCGCTCCCGTTAACTCCCTTCTCTTCCAACGGCACAAAAGCCTTTCAATTACGGTCTCCTCGCCGGTACGCGCCGGCTTGTGTGCAGGAATAGCACAGAACGGATCGATGCGTGGAACGCCAGGTTTATGGCAGATAACAATTTCAAAGCTTTAAAACTCTGGCCCCTTTGATGCAGGGAGATCTGGGTTTTTTCGTTATCTGGGGCCCTTTTGCTGCTCCCCCCCCCCCCCGATCCCCATATGGCTTAAAAAGTTGACCATAATCCCTGGTGGTTTGGCAGATAGATTGTGCCCCTGGTGGTGTAATTTTCGCTTCTACTTCCCGCCAGTCCAAAGACTCGATGCCAGTGGCTTATTTCTCTAGTGTCAGAACTAAGGCCACGGCCGCCCCCTCTGTGGCCGCCATCATTAGTGTGGCACATGGGGATATATTGCCAGATCCCGGCACTCTACGTCTTAAAGGTTCCTTTTACTGCTTCCCATGGAGGTATCGCCAGCTCAGCAGCCGCCCGTACTGTAAAAGGGCAGGTTAAGGAGATCAGAGATCGCTGAGCAGCAGCACGTCGGGGGGGGGGGACCCGATTGCCCCCCAATCTGCCACTTATTTTTTGTAACGGGGGGACTGCTGCCCCCTCCGCCTCCCGTAACCTGCTGTTCAAAGCCTAGTAGGTCTAGGACAGTTGGCAGGCATGTGTGTCCAATATGGGCTGGGCCAACATTAACAAATACATTCTCCGGTCCTGATGTTCTCTCTTTCTTCTGCACTTCAGAATTGGGGTGGAAGATAACTTAATGGAGAGGAATAAATTAGAAGTTGGCATTTAATTACTCCGTTTTTAATCAAATAAAAATATGATTGTGTGTGGAGTTTTTTTTGTACCCCTTTAAAAGGCTTTAATGGATTTAAACACAATTTATTTCTCAAGAAGCCAGCATTTAAAAAGGAAAATGAACATGTGGCCCTAAAATGGGCAAACTGACCCCTTTTTCCGTGTGCAATAGCTAAACAAAAAATGTAAGTAATAAAAAAATATTTAAGAATGTAACTGTTTTTTTTATTCTTCTTAAAACAAGATATTGGCTAGATGGTGAGCTCTTCTCCTTTTGTACCGGTTTGTTATTGTGTGTGACTTTACGTTATCCCACTGATTGTAACGGCGCTACGGAATCTGTTGGCGCTATAAAAATAAACATAATTTATCACTGCTAGTAAGGTGTTAAAGTGTTGTGTTTTTTGCATTTTTATAGCCATCTGAGTCCAAAAGGTTATACTGACAGCATGTAAACCACGATGGGAGATAAAGGAATGAATGTATGTTGGACTTCACAGAAAGGGCTTCCTGGTCCTATCTCCCCATGCTGTGAAACGCTTTAGCTCTGTTTGTCGTCCCGTCAGAGGGCGGAATGATGTCAAGATTGTGAGATTCTGGGATAGGAAGAATTGGGAATTAAGGAGTGAATTTGGAGTAAACAAGCTTTCAATGAATGAGCAATAGGGGAGGGGGGGTTCTTCTGAAAAGTGCAACCCTGTAACCTGAGCTTGGAGATAAGGAGCACTCACCCTGCCCAAGACCTCCCAGGGCAGTTTGCTAAATAAATGTGCGGTTTGTGAACCGGAGGATGGGCAACAGAAAGCTAAAGCACTTTGAAATGCAGCTTGTTCATTATCTATCCTTCCTCCTAGTATTCTAAACAAGTGGCCGCTTCCTATGGATCATTCAAGGTATAAGAGGTATCTCCACATTGTTGGGAAAGCCTGTTTTTTGTTGTTTCAGGCAAGTCAAGGGGGTTGTGTCCTAACTAAACGACCTTTTGGAGCCCAGAACAATTGAGATAAATATATCTAGTGATGTGGACTGCCCAGCAGGCCTGCTGGAAGGACAGTCAAATCCAGTTTCAGAGGGACATGGCTCACAGGACATCTTTTTGTGGACAACCACATCACCTTCCTTCTGTTGTCGGTTGTTATCAAGCATCTAGTGGACAATGGGGTCCTGCACCGAGATGTTCATACATTCTCCAAAGGGACGTTGTGAAATTTCATGTTCTATTTCTCAAAAAGCGACATAATTAAAAATTAAAGTTTCACAGGTGGTGTAATATTGATTAAGGATCAGGGAGATGACGTATGTGCCCTTCTGTGATTTACTTATTTAGAGTTTTGAATAAAGATCTTTGCATTCTACTCATACCTGGGAACTTTCTGGCTGTGGCTACCTGGAGCGGGATGCGGAAAGGAGGTGCCGTTGACATTGCCGGAGGTCAAACTGACGTCACTTGGCATGCGCCATTTTGGGTGGGGAATGGCGAAACGCTATTCCTGCGACCTGAAGTTTTCCGACAGTATGGTTCTACTGCTCCACAACTATAACCGCATTTATATGGGGTCAAGGTGCCTCATCACCGACATATTTATCTTCAACGCTGGCTTTGACTTGCACCTCCAGCCACTCTCTGTCCATGGGCGCCATCCTTACTGTTGAGCGCCAGAACATGATGTCATGGGATTTGGGAACATTGTGCTGGTTCAGCACAGTCCTCCATAGCCTACATTGGCCAGTTAAGGATATCGGACATCTTCCTTGTAACCATAGCAGCGCTGCACTAGTGGGCCTGGTAGTCCAGTAGGATCATCTGCCCTGGTTTGGTGGGAGAGGAACTGGCGTCCACCCAGACTTACTATTCTAGGCTAAGACCAGAATACACTGGGGGGGCAGAAAATACTCCCTACTCCTTAGATTTACAGGCTTCTTACACTTTGTAGAAGGGAGGATAATAAATATGTGTGTTTTGTAATTAAGTTTCAAAAACAACCATTAGATATCAGTCATCTGCGATGTTTTTCTTGCACTTTTTTATATACTAAGAAAAAACATTTCTTTTTTCAGAAAACAGTCTGGGGTTACGTATAAAGAGTGATTCTGGCAAAAACTTTTAAAAAGGTTTTATCATCATAGCAACCAACACCAAGGATCAGTGATGAAAATTATATATTTTCTCTCTCTTTTTTTTTAAGAAGAATAGTAGAATACCATGAATAGAACAGTCAGAATCGGGTGACATCATAAAGCAACACAGTATATATATATATATATATATATATATATATGGTTATATCTGGAAAGGTTGTGTTCTACTCAGATGGATACATTGTCTCGTTTTCACGTGAACACAAGAGATTAGGATATCCCCGTCCTGTTTTGCCAAAGGCTATTGTGAATTACCCCCTGCCGGCGCCCTGTCTCTTAGCAGGTCACTGTATTTGGGGAGGGAGGGGCAGAAATAAAGGCAATTCCAACAAATGCCCTACAGCCTCAACTGCTAAAGGAACGGCTGACACCCTGCTTGATCTGTTTGTGCATTTACACTTTAATGAAGCAATGGGGAAAAAAAGGATAGTTTAGGAAACTGGAGAAAATAAAGACACATATATTATATATATATTATATATATATTATATATTATATACCGTATATATTATATATATATATATATAGTTGTCATTATAATACACTTTGCTGCTTTGGCTAACTGGCGAATACGGAACACGGCATGAGAGATGTAGCTGTTTCTTATGATAAAGTAACTTTTTAAAATATATATATTTTAAAGCAATTAAATTATTTTGCTGAGTAGTTTATTAAGATTGGGTTTTTTTATTTGACATTATATATAAGGTATATAAACAAAACAGCTGGTCCCCACACTACAAATAAAACCATCACCGTGACATTTTCCCGAAGATAATAATGAGAAATTGGCATAAATGTCAGACAGTGCAGGGAAGCTATTGATGGCATCAATTTAGAGTATTGTCGAGCTATCGGGGATCTCTGATACTCTGCTGAGTTTAATGCGTGTGCCGTGCCTGCATGATTTCAGGATTCTGCTTCGGAATTCCAAGGCTGTCCAAGCGACACGGGAACGTTTGTCCTTTTTCACACCGTTCATTATCTTTTTTCTCCGGTAGAATCAGACAAGTAGGTGATACAGATCAAGGCCCAACACGCCAATGGACTGATCCATCTCTTGACCCATTTGTGATGGCCTCAGTTCTGTTCCCCACAATCTCATTGGGGACTTTGTTCTGGAGTTGAACTTTTAATAACCCAGGTCCTTCCCGGTGTGGCGCAGAATTATTTTATTGGGTGGAATTTTACCCAGTAATCTGCCAGATCAAGGGGGGGAATATACTTAATTCAGCAGAGAAGATCTCAGAAGGTCAACACAGATGGGTCATCCACAGAGTGATGGTGCAATAGTATGATCTGCTTTATTACTTGAAATAAAGATGACCAATGAGCAAATACACAGGGCTAGTCCAAGGGCTTTTATTCTCATAGGAATAATGGAATTTTATTGCCCCTTCTCCCTCTCCTTCAGATGAGGACTGGCAGCATTTGCCCTGCTACTGCTATGGGGTCATGCGAGGGTTTTGTTACATGACCCCACGGAGCTCCTTCTTCCCATATCAGTTTAAAGAGCTAGCCTTGGCCTTGTGAACAGACCATACCTCCACATGAACCCTAAAAGTGATCACCGGTCCTATACGTTGTTGGTCAATGCAGTCACTATTCACGATCGGTGTCGTTCTCAAGGAATACGTATCTGGGTAAGAAAAATGCAACTTGGTTCTCCAGGTTAATAAATTAAAATAAGAAAAAAAAACTTGGTTTTGTGGATCATCTTCCTATCAATGAAATGACCCGAAATACACAATTTTCTCGAATCTAGTACAATCGAAAAAGGAAGAAGCCGATTGAGAAGAAGTTAAACTTAAGATAAAGCGAAGCCTTCTTGCGTCTTGCTTAAAAAAATCCCCTGTGCTTGCGCTGATTGGAATGCATTGCAAATCAGATAAGAACCGGCAATTTCATAAAACAAATTTCACGGTTCCCAAAACAGCCAAATTTATAAAAACACAAAATTTACATAAAACGCAAAAAAAAAAAATGCCCCTCTTTCTTTCTAGGTAGAAAATGATGCTTTGAGGCACTGAAGCGGGTCTAGACTGTGGTCAAGGTGGTCATTCTGCGCAGACCAGGGCTGGCAGAAGCAAACGGGTAGAGCATATAGACGTCAAAGATAACGTTTGTTATGCGTCCGTACGGAACCTTGAATGATCCTCAGTCTCTTAAGACCAAGAAGAAAGAGCGACAAGGAAGTAGAGGAGGAAAATGATTGGCGATGGGGAAAAAAAATTGCACAGCAGTAAAGAGGTTAATGTGAATTTAGCTTTGTGGATTCATCCGAATTCTGTGCCGTTAAGGAGTGTGCGGTGCGAGTCAAGGCTGTCAGTAGGTAGGAGAGGAAGAAAGCGCTTTCTGCAGCATGCAGAATCTCAAAGCACGGGCTTATCATCCTGACAGCGGATCAATATCTAATTTCACTGCAGCAGCATGAATGCTTTTCCAATAATTGTAAGCCAGCAACGGGGAATGAGGCTCACACCGGCTCCACACCAACCTGCGCTCGATCAATCCCTACACCCCTCATGGGGCAGGAGCAAAACTACCTTTTTCTCCTGTCTGCGTTTTCAGTTCCAGTGGCTGTTTTATAACTCTCGGCTTAGTTAATTTATATCTTTCGTTCCTTCCCCTTTTGGTTTCGTGCTGGAGAAGGGAGTGGGAAAGAATAGTTATTGGGTCGTATACGTAGCAGCTCAAATACATTTTAATAAAGGAAAGCCTCAGTGTTATGCAGCGTTCAGTGCTTCTCCTTACTTTTTTTTTTTTTTTTTTAAAGTAAATTTTAGAAATGTTCCTTATTCATAAAAAATATTTATTTCATATTATTATTATTATTTTTTTGAAGTTGCGCTAATATTAGAGTTTAATTTTAGGTATTGAAATATGTACATAGACTAGCAAGGACTACGCAAAACTGGGCAGGGCATTTTACAAAAGTGGGAGGGGCATACTCAAACTATATAGAGCACAATTAGGAGTGGGTGGGGCTACCATTGACCCACCCACTTTGGACAAGGGTAATTTCTGGCTTTTAAAATAATTTTAAAAATATATATTATTAGAAAATAATATTAAAATGACACATATTTTATTTAAAAATAAAAGAATAGAATACAAATATGGTGTTGAGTGTAACATATATTTTTGGAATGTTTTAAATGGTGCTAAACCCCCAAAGTATTTTTAAATCACCATAAGTAAAGGGTAATGAGTTAATAGAATATAGAAGGGGATTAGGAGGATGAAGCAATTAAAAAGTGTCAGTGTCAGATAGACAGTTTATATGCGCTAATGATTAATGTGACATTTTTAGCTCTGCTTTAAGATTCATCTCGGCTTTGATTCCTGTTCACGATCATAAAGCTGTCCTTTTACATGTCTTTCAAACAGTAAGCAGGCCAAGTGTTTAGAAGACATGTAAGATGGTGAAGATGACTCGGACCTATTTAATTAATTTCTATATATTTATATATACAGTCATTATGGAATTACAACTCTCATGAGGTCCAACCAGCCAATGGCTAAGCCTGGTCGGGACTTTGGTTTCACATCCAGATACCCTCCAAAAAATGTAAATGACAAAAAAAGAGGAAAATTTTGTTTCAGGGCGTGGGGGTTAAAGGAGCGACCAAGAGATGGGATTTACCAAGACTTGTTATGTGATCTATGTCCGTCTACCCATTGTACAGCGCTATGGAATTTGATGGCGCTATATAAAATAATAAATAATAATAATAAAAGAGACACTGCCATATGCAGGTGGAGACAGCTTAAAACACTGATTAGGTGGACTATGTATCAGAATTCCGATGGTTAGTGGCTACATCGCTTTCTTCGTGAAAAATAACATTATCAAAAAATGCTCTTTTAAAAGATAATCATTGGCTTAATATATAAAAACCGCTAGGGTTCCTAGTATTATTTTAATGGTACTAGAGCTTAGTGCCCTTCTGCCACACGTAACTTTTTAATTTCCAGCGGACCCTCCGATTCAGTGAGCACGATTTCCAAAATTCACCTTCCCAGACATTTTATGAGCTCTTAGTTTAAGCCACCAGGCAAACCCTCGCTATCTAACGCAGCGGTCGCCTGCCCCTATAACATTCCCCATATTTATTGTAGCCCCTGAGCAAGAAAGCTAGAAAGGCATTCAAAGAGGGCACGGATCAGCATATCGCCGGTGCCTGCGCCGCGGCGGGGAACGCGGGTGACATCCAGCTGCAGCCGTGCATCTCGCCGTTCTCTGAACTTCTCGGGGGGGAGGTCACCCAGATGGAAAATGTATTGCGATAAATTGCGGGTCACCTCCACATCACGGCTGCTTCTATTGACGTAGCCGTATATCTTGTGTATCCGTAACACCTAAAAAAGCTTCTGCCTCCGTCCTCCGTTCCGTCCTATTTCATGGCCTGATTCATTATTGTTCGGGGCCCTGCGCTGGCTGGAATGGAAATCAATGCGGGGAAGAGACATTTGTCGAGATTATGGATGGGGTTTGAATGAGAAGCACCCTGAATGCGCTCGGAAGGTTTCGGACAGCCGGAGACACATCAGTCGTCCTCTAACAATAGCCGGTAGTGTTGTCAGCACAGCGTCAGGAGCACAGAATCAGCACAATTTTATCACGCTATGCCCTGGCCGGTCGGCGGATGAAAAAAAACGGCTGTTTACTTTCCCCGGTCGGCTGGTATGAAAAAGCACTGCCTGGGGAGCTTTAAAGCATACCTAATAAGCCCGTCTATGCAACGGAAGCGTTCTGGTGCAATTCGATTGTGACCCCGCGCTCGACACATTGCAAGAGCGATGAGAATCCAGAACGCGCCGTCGATGAATGGGTTTGCGGCAACTGCAATAAAAGGCCGGATTCTTACGGGAGACCCGCACTAATCAAACAGTATTCCAAGAACGCGGTCATCTAATGTCCGACTCGTGTTAAAAAGTTTTTTGTAAACGTTGTGTAGAATGCTGTTTTTCAAAGTCACATTATCTACATATCTTTACAGTTATACTTGAGCGTGGAAGGGACCACATTAATTTTTTAGCAACTACCCGCTTGGTTTACATATCCATTTATAATATATATATATATATATACACTATATGTCCAAAAGTATTTGGACACCTGACCATCACACCTATATAGCTTGTTGGACATTTCGTTCCAAAACCATGAGAATTAATATGGAGTTAGTCCCCCTTACTGGCTATAACGGCTTCCGCTCTTCTGGGAAGGCTTTCCACAAAATTTTGGGTTTCTGTGGGATTTTGAGTTTCTGTGGGATTTTTTGCCCGTTCATCCAGTAGAGCGTTTGTGAGGTCAGCCACTGATGTTGGACGAGACGCTCGGCTCGCAATCTCCGTTCCAGTTCATCACAAAGGTGTTCGATGGGGTTGAGGTCAGGGCTCTGTGCGGCCGGTCAAGTTCTTCCACCCCAACGTATCCAGCTATGTCTTTATGGAGCTTGCTTTGTTTGCTGGGGCATGTTGGAATAGAAAAGGGTCATCCCCAAACTGTTCCCACAAAGTTGGAAGCAGAGCCTTGTCCAAAATGTCTTTGTTTGCCTCCTCTACCAAACTTGACAGCAGGAACAATGCGTTCCGGTAGGTAGTCTTCTCCTGGCCTCCGCCAAACCCAGATTTCTCCATCAGACTTCCAGATAGTGAAGTGCGATTCATCACTCCAGAGAAGACGTTTCCACTGCTGCAGAGTTCCTCGGCCGTGGCTTTACACCATTACAGCCGCCGCTTGGCATTGAGCATACTCATCTCCACCTTGTGTGCAGCTGTTATGGAAACCCACTTAATGGCTGCCTATGTTCTTGATTTTATACACCTGTTAGGAATAGATGTGGCTGCAACACCTAAACTTAATCATTAGGAGTGGTGCCCACAGACTTTTGGTCATATACTGGATATATATATCCTTAAAATCAAGCCTTTGTCAAAATCTTGGATTCACTCCATCTCTAACTCAAGACACTAACTCCAGCGCTGTATAGCATTGACAAAAACCTGGTTTTATCTCATTTTACACTAATAAACTCCTTTTACCTGCAGACCTGGAGGCCGCCATTGTTGTCAGTCATGTGATATTTTGGGTGACTTTACTGCTCAACCACCACATTGAGCTCACACTTTACCGCAATGCTAATGAAGTCAGTTTCGAAAAAAATATTTTCAGTCTGATACTAGTAAGTTAGCGAACGTTCCACTTTAGCACTAAATTGACATTTTGACACCAAAATATTTTTTTATAAAGTATAATCAGGAACTAGGGCACCGTAAAAAAAAACCAACAAAATCAGCGGAAAGTTAGAAAGCAACAACAGTTGAAGGGTATATATTTTTTATTCCGAATAAAGTTTTATTTGGAGAAACAGCAGAGAGCCGTTATTTCGTGCTGCGTCGTTTCCCCCGTGGCTGTTTTTTTTCTGTGTAAGCAGGACCTGCTCTGTCATTGAGAAGCCCACAGCCCTTCCAACCACATGTGAGTTGCCTGCAGCTTAAGAAACAATGGGAATTGAGAATCAGGCTTTGCAACTGACCTACAAAAAGCAGAGAGAGAGAGAGAGAGAGAGAGAGAGAGGGAGAGAGAGAGAGAGAGAGAGAGGGAGAGGGAGAGAGAGAGAGGGAGAGAGAGAGAGAGGGAGAGAGAGAGAGGGAGAGAGAGAGAGAGAGGGAGAGACAGAGAGGGAGAGAGAGAGAGAGGGAGAGCGAGAGAGAGAGGGAGAGCGAGAGAGAGAGAGAGGGAGAGCGAGAGAGAGAGAGAGGGAGAGCGAGAGAGAGAGAGAGGGAGAGCGAGAGAGAGAGAGAGGGAGAGGGGGAGAGAGAGAGAGAGAGAGAGAGGGAGAGAGCGAGAGAGAGAGAGACAGAGGGCTGAAGCTACCAGATTTCTGGAGCCTGTCTGCATAATTTGGGATTGCAGCTGAATCCCCTCCTGCTTCAGAACAGGATCCAGAAAATTACATTTCACTCTTCACTGCCTCGTATTTCTAGACCCGTCAAGACGAGGAAAGCGTTTTTTTGGGGAGCAGAATACCCAACGCTGTGTAGTCTCAACAAAAACTGCCAGTCGACGGCAGACGCAGAGGATTTTCTTTGGAAAGATGAAGTTTTGGAATTTTTAGCGCATTAAGAAATCTGGTTTAGAATCCCAGCTGTAGAAAAATAATACAAAAGCTCAGCAGTGCCAGGACTGGATAATCTTCTTCAGTCTTTGAATAAACCAGTTGGTTCTGGTAGCAACGCGTTGCAGCACTGGAGTCCTCGGCCATTTCTTGTCCAAGGACCCGGACAGGAATACCTGGGAACTTCCCGAGGTTGGCTACCCAGAGCTCACCCTGTTCTACAGGACTGGTTTAGTGAAGGTGATACTGGCCATGCTTGGAGACTGGGCTCATCCTAGACGGCTTTTAAAGGGAGGGAATTGAGCTGGGAGAAGTAGGAAAGTGGGAGGGGAGTAGGTGGGGTGTGGGTGGAGAGTGGGCGTGGCCACACACCACTCTCCCTCACCCAGAGACTCAGGGAGCCAGTGCATCACCTGGAGACATTTAAATACATAAAGGTATTTAACAAAGTACAGGAGGGAAGTGTTAGAACAATAAGCCTTATCTAGAACTAGAGGGTCAGAGGCTCAGATGCAATATAATACAAGGATGTTTTACTTTACTAAGAGAGTGGTAGATATGTGGAACAGCTTCCCAGCAGAAATGGCAATGGTTTACACATTAAGAAAATGTAAACATGCATGTGATGCATGGCTCCTCAATCTAAGCCGAGACGAACGACTGATTACAGCAGACACGATCTGGCCGAACGGGTCTGATTGGCTGCAAATTCTATGGTTCTATGAATCTTTGAAATCACGTGATTTTAACACCCAATGCTAAGAAATCTAAGTTTGCTCATATAGGTCCCAGCAGCGATGCTTAATACCGCTGTAGTACGAAGACGGTTAATCAGGAAAAAAAGGGATTTTGTAATAACGCTATAAATGTGGATGGGAGTGAAATTCTGTGACGTTCCCAGGGACGCTCTCTGAACGGCAAGTCTTAGCAGGAAGTGGCTCAGACATTCATTCCATGGAACATGATCACATGCAAACCAGCGTCACATGATAAGCGCGTGCTGTAAACACGCGGTCGTGTTCCAAGGACTCTCGTTAACCCACTGCTGACCTTCCACTTTCTTGACTGCTGGTGATTTAAATGTGTTGTGTAATTGCACTGCCAGTTTTCCTACGAGCTTTAAACAATTCTACATTGAATTTAACGCTTGTGTTAAGTTTATTAATAGCAAACTGCGATATTCACAGAGGCACAGAGTTCAACGTGGGTGAGAAGGAATGCTTCCCAAGTGCAACTGTTTGGGAGAGACAGTCCCTGTTTAGGCCCTTCTTTCCTCCCCTGATGCCCCTCTTTTCTAGGAGGTCAGAATGTTTGCGGGTATGAGGGTATCACAGGGTTCTACAGCCCTAAAAGCCCCGATAATGTGTATTTCCAGCATTATACATGTTCTGTAGCACGTTATGGTCAAACAGGCCCTTACCGTTTGTCCATTAGTTGTCCTCAGCAGAGGTCTGGGAGGGGGGGCGAAGTTGCAATCACCCCCTGGCTCCCTCTGATTTGGATTTTGTGGATGTGTTTCACTTGATTTGTAACATGACCGGATCCTTTCTACTAATGAGTGCTTCTTCATTCAATATTTGTTGCTCAAGACTGGACAGTGAATACCAAGCATGTTGTCTATTCTGTTTGATTACTGCACCGGACTTGGTCCTCTCCTCCATACCTGGGAACTCCCAGGTCTCTGGGTTTTTGCCCCAATCTCAGGCTAAAGGGGTAGATTCTCAGGGTCACGCACTCTGGCGCAGACTACTTCATATTCTCCTTACTGGGATCATATATCCGACTCCCAGTTGGAGCTTTTGCTCCCAGTATGTTATGGTTGATATCCCTGCTTCAATGCAGGTGACTCAATTAATAGTATCTTTAAATAATGACAAGTCAAGGTTTCCACGAGCGCCGGTATTAGAGCCATTAGGGTAACACACTTAGAGAGTCACTACATAGAATAAAATCACATTAACGGCCCGCTAGTATTACTCGATATACCTTGGCTGGCAATACCGGGAGATATTTCATTATAAGGAAGTGGAGGCCGTGTTATATTTTGTGGGCCCAGCTTTGTTTTCTTTTCTATAATTATCATGGCTTTGGTCCAATATAATTACTACACATGTAGCAATTATGTTTATTAGAATGTTGTGGGTGACTGCGGTTGTGTAAATGGTTTTAGTGGCAACAATGATCACATTTTTGGATTATTTTTGGATACAGCTACGTGATTTGGTTAGCAGGTAGTATGAGAGCGGTGTTTCCCCGGGTCACTTTCTACCTTTCCAGGCAATACACAAAAGGTTCATAAACTAAAACTAGAGGGTCAGATGCTTAGATGTCATGGAAGGCGGTGTTACTTTACTAAGAGGGCGGTAGATGAGTGGAACAGCCTCTCAGCATAGGTGATATAGGGTAATAATGGGATAGGCATATGGCTCATGGATCTAAAATAAGCCCAAGGACTGGTTAAGGTTTGAGTCTTTACATTAGGAAAATTTGGCAGACTAGATGGACCAAATGGGTATTATCTGCCATCAAATTCTGTGTTTCTATGATGATTAAATAAAAAGGTGAACATTTTTATCGGTGCAATAATATTTTATCCTGGTGATTCCTGAAGGTTTAGAAAAGATGCTTTGATGCACTTCACACCACCGCTGGCCAAACAAGGGTATGATATGTTGTTACGATGTTCTCAACGTGTTCATGGTGGCCTTCAGGGAATAGGGACTGGTCCGAAAGGAGATAATAAGTGTAAGGATGAGCGTCTGGGCAGAAGTGAAAGCTTTCAGGATCTCCTTGTGGGAGTGCGTGAAAACAAGATATTAACGGCAGATTTTTATTATTGTCATTATAATGATTTTTCTTCATTTGAGTATTTACTGGCATTTTTGTCCGGGGAACGATTAAATCCATAGAGGGAATGCGTGACTGCTATTCGTATAATGACCCAGACAAAACAAAATCACCAAAAACAAGAGATTAGCTTAAAACTTGGGTGGGCATTTGATATAAAAATGTTTTTATAACAATCTGCATACTAAAATGAGGCACATAAATAAAAAATAGAAAATCATATAAATCATTTTAAAGTCATTTGCAGGGAAAAAAACAAAAAACAAATATGTGAAGAAAAAGAACACTAATTTCACCAGATACATAAATTGACCAAATTGCATAGAAGATTAAACTAATAGTCTCACGGCAATTTATTAAACCCACCTCAAATATATACAAATAATTTTGATGTGAAAATGTGGTATTTAATGCCAAAAGCTGATAAATATTATTTAAAAATAATTCAATTATTATATAAATATATTATATAGGATGTGGATGTCCGTCCGCCATACTATTGATATCTTATTTAATGTATTGAATCGTTCCGATCTTATTTTCCTCCCGATACCGGACCAGGCAATGTATGAAAAGAGAACATGCCATATGTGCATGTTAATTAGAATTCAACATGCATCCGCTCCCCGTTGTATGATCCGAGTATTAGAAAGCTATACAGCTGATTCGTATCGGCTAAGGATTCTGCGGACAGAATAGTGGAATTGAAGCAGGTCACATTGACATTTTTCCTGGAAATATCCATAGACGCTACATTGATTTTTCCGGATCCACGCGGGAAGGACGTTCGGCCTTTAAAGAAAGACACATTTCCGAGACAGGAGAATCCTGAACAGAAGTTTTTATTTTTTTCCTAAGCTTATAATAAGCAGCATTGGCAGTTAATGTATTATTTTTATCATCCCGTAAAAAATAAATACATAAAAAAAAATAATAATAATAATCTTTTTAAGTCTGTTTTTATAATCCCCTGCTTTATGTGTGGTTATTTACAGATTACACGTCAAAGGCTTGAAAGAAAATGTCCTTTAAGCGTTGAATACAGTATGGCATACTACATCGTAACATAGCGCTGAAGAACCTGACCAGAACCAGACCGGGGAAGAAAAAGCCCAGCTGTCTCATTGACGTATGCTGTCGACACATTAAAGAACTGGATCTGCCGCGCAAGCAGTAGCAAGTAAGCAGCCATTGTAGAACCACATTGACCCAGTGTGCCAGTTGGCCAGTCCGGGCCACCACTGGTTAAGTCCTTGTTTTATGCTTTCCGTATGGCGTTTTGTTGAGTGAAATGGTCTTTCCAAGGAACTAACACCAAGGCATTCTACGCTTCCCCACAATCCATTAACTTAACATTCTATTTGTTGATTTAGCAGGCTGTTTCGCAATGTAACCCATATTACCGATTGTACAGCGCTATGGAATTTGATGGCGCTACATAAAACAATAAATAATAATAATTTCCCTCGCTCATAACAAAATCTGCTTGATTTAAGCTTACTTTGTTTAGAAACAAAGCGAGATCTGGATGTCCAAGCAACTCATTATATTTATCATAAAGAAGCACCAGATGTAGCGTCCTCACAAAGATGAGGAAAGGGGTGGGCCCTTCCAGAAGCAAAATGGATGCCTACATGCGATAATTACAAATGAACATTTTATTTTACATAATCATCAGTACATAATTTCACATGACTGGATTGATTAGATGACACTATGTAACAATGAAGAATTATCGTACTTGTGACAGTGTTCCTTTGAGGGTTAATTTATTATTTGTTGATTCATACAGCCGCCATTATATTCCGCACAGCCGTGAAATAATTAAGACAGCATTAAAAAAAAAAATTCTTGATGTGATTTTTTTTTTATTAATGTTTTTTTATTTTTAATTTTAGAAAAATAAAATATAATCAATTTGAATTAAATCACAAATGTAATTATAAAAAGCAAGCAATACACATAAATAACAAGTACGTTATTTTATACACGTTTGTCCGGTTTTGTGATTAGTTATGTTTGGTGGATTGGATTTCTACTGATCCAAGATATATGGTTTTCCAGGTAAGTAACATTCCTTTACTTGCTTTGGAAGTCTCAGGGTTCTTCATTCTAGTTTTAGGTTAAATGGGCAGAGCCAACTTTTGGTCCAGCTTTGGAGGATGCAGGTTCTCACTTTCTTCGGTTCTGAGCGAGATATATAATGATTATCCTTCTTCGCTGGGTCTGCTAGCCGAGTAACACTGTTTTTTCTTATGTCCCAGGGGCAGGTGAGCTTGTATGCGTTGGCCACACTACAGTACTAAAGCCTCGTGTTTATTTAATGTATGTATTTGCAGGTTTGGGTCTGGATGTTGGTATTTTACTCTTCCTTCTTGTTCTACTTAACACTTGAGCATCGTAATTGGTGTTTTTCTTACTGCTATGTTATAGCTCAAATTTGTACTTCAATTCAAGGGGGATAGAAACAGAATTTCAAGGCAGATCAGCCCCATTCGGCCCGTCTAGTCTGCCCATATTCCTGTTGTAAAGACTCAAACCTTAATCAGTTGTTGGTTTCATCTAAGATTCAGGAGCCGTATGCCTATCCCATGCATGTTCAAATTCCCTCACTTTAAAAGGCTCTAACACTTCTTCTGGGAGGCTGTTCCACTTGTCCACCAACTTCTCAGTACCCAGATGCCTAATTATGATTATCTTTGACACTGGACACACATCACTTTCCATACGGTGGTCAATGAACACCATGTATTTGCAATCATATGTCACAGTAAGCATTGAGGGCCTGCAGAAAAGATGACCTCAACTTGGCACAGACCCATGGCCTTCACCTATAATTAATGCTACACATAACGGGCATTGGGCACGCTCTTCACGTTTTGGACAGGGCTCCGTGAGGATACAGCCGTCGGAAGAACGTGGAGCAGGACACAGCGGCTTTCCTCAAAAAGGGCATTGATTTCCTCCACACTCAGATCATTTGCCCTCCTCTTGTTTATCTCCAAGATTTCATCTCCCACTTTCAAGACTCCTTGCGGATATGTCGAGGTAAAGACGCTGCCCAGCTGAACCACGTACAATCCTGACGGGAGGTACAGAAAGAGGTTAGATTAGAAGGTGAAAGGTTAGCCATGGCTGTGCTGGGGGGAGGCAGAAGGGTTATAAGCAATGCAGAGAGGGTTAAAAAGTTTCATGTTATGACAGTTTCACCCGGAACCATAACCATCTGACACAGATTTGTCTAACATTCCATTTTCTGGGCAACTTTAAGCCCATAGTGTGTATTAAACTGGTTTTAATAACATCTTCTGGCTTTATATGTTTCTAGCTATTTATAGCTATAAAATTCAATGTTGTTTTCAGATTAAAATAAGCTATATATCCTTCAGAAAGAAACCTTGTACGGGCAGCATTGTTATTAGCTGCCCCTCTTTGGTGAGGGTTGGTTGTAATTGCCTTTGTATAGGGATGGGGTATCAGTATACCTAGGTTTGACCCGGAGTCTCCGGGGGCAGCCTGCCTCCCTAGGTCCCTGGATCAGTTTCTTCTTTCTCCAAGCCCACTCTCCACCCACCTCTGCCTGAGCCCAGCCCATATTCACTCCCACGAAAGGTACTATTTGGCTAGCCCCACCCCCACATATGGGTGGCCCCGCCCAAAACAAAACCACTAAACCCCCGAAAAGGAACAGCTCCGGGGAGCCTGCCCTGGGTAGTTCCAAGGCATGGGCATCAGACCAATGCTAGTTGTGACACTTCTTTAAAACCTCAGCTTCTCAGTCTGAACCGTTGAAAAGCAAAAAGCACAATACATATCATACTTCCCAACTGTCCCGATTAACACATTCAACAATTTGCACTCTAAACTAGTTGGCAAGCGTTCCCACTTTAAATAACATTATTTTTAATTAATCGGGAAACAAAATGAGATAGTAGTCTCCGCTCCTGTTCTGGAGCATTAATTGGTTCACGCTGTTGTACCCCTTCAATATTTTGTTCCGAACCCCCCACCCACTAAAAAGCAGTTCTCTGTTTTTCATGTTTGCCTCATCAGATAGGGCAGAAGGAGACGCTTTAGTACCTGACATCAAAACTGAAACCTGGCTGTTGAAAGGAGTTGTTTTGGGATCCAGAGGTGTAGTAAGTTCCTGCAGATATCCTTTTATCACCGAAGTCTTTGACTAGCAAAGCGTCCCCAGAGGGCTTCGTCAAGTGAAGCAATGCCTTAGAAATGTAGGGATCACCGGTCATTGCACATGAAAGAGCTGTCCTAACATGCTGAAGCATTAACTGTTCCTTAAGCTTTAGCGCGTAACCTTTTATTCTCATGGTCCAAGTGTGAACAGATACATTTGATGCAGACGATGAGCTTCATACAAAAACTTTAGAGAAGTTTCCGTCGCATGGTTGAGCTGTCTCCTCAAAAATATTCTTATTAATCAACCGAACATAAAACATCTCAATATCTTCACGTGACAATTAAGAATTTAAAATGAATTTTAAAACAAAGCGAATCTTTACATGATGAAATAATTCTTTCGGAGATGGGGTTGAGCACACAGGAGTACAATGAATTGTGTTTCTAATTCTGCATTTAGCAGAGTAGGTGGAACCAAACTTTGAAACAGCATATATTTATGTTTGGCAAAATGGGGGAAGCCAATTAATGTAACACTTATATAGCAGTGCATGTTATGCCTACATCACGTAGTGCTCAAGAGAGTAGTTGCAGCTTGGAATCTCTTCCCCGGTTATCAGAAGGAAAAAAAATACCTTCTGTCGATGCATGGAAAATTTACATATATATTTCTAACAGCAACTTTCACAAACAAAATAAAAAATATATTATACAAATATATAGCAGTCTTAATAAACAGGATAACTTAGAAATAAGCCTGGTTGTGGGACCTATTCCAAAAAATGGTTTTGACCAGTCTGTTTAACATTAGCTACTAGAGTGAGTTAGATGTTTGAGTTATTCTCTAAACAGCAAAGGGTTAAGGGCCTCAACTAACAAATTGCCTACAAAAACATCGACAAATTCGGGATGGAGGAAGTCGCCTCTCCTGCGAGTTTATACTGCTCGCTGCCCGCCATGCTCTGGTGGTTGTTAAAATAAACCCACCATCCCCGGCTGTATGGTGGAACCTGATGAATTACCTCCTTAAAGAAGGAAGGGATCCTTCCGCTGGTTACTTACACTCAGCTTTTAAGTGGGGGATTCGGAATGAAATATCAAAGGGGTCCGACACCCAAGAACCAGTGAATGCTGCAGAATACTACAGCGTACATTCCCTGCTTCTGAGAATCTGTACGCTTCCTAGAAATAATTATTATGCTGAGCCAATAAAGCGCATCGGCAACTATATTCCCTGTCCTTTATCTAAGAGAAATATGATGGGGAGGTCGGGTCACCATTGGAATACCTGTATGGGAACCTGTAGGCCACCTCCCATGGAATACCATGGAATCTGGGGCTCTGAGTTTAAGGGACACTTCAGCCATCCTGTGCGCTTTAATGTGTCGTGTATAGCGGAGTGTCCCTTTTACATGGATGGTTTATTTTTTTGCATGGATGGTTTCATCAGGATGAAGAAGAAGAAGAAGAAAGAAGAAGAAGAAAGGGTTTATTAATGGGGTGTAAGTGGGTATTTACAAAGCTGAGCGAGGCAACAAAGCAAGTCCCCATGTAAGATGTCTATAAAAAAGTGTTGTTCAGGCACCTAATCTATCATATCGGACATCCCGCTCGTTGTGTTCCTCCCCGCAGTGGAAGGCAGATCTCGTTAAGCGATGCGTAGTAACCGCTCTCGTTCCGCGGTACGAGCTGAAATAATGTTTAAAGTGAGAATATTTTCCGTGGGCTCATAAATTCTTCCTATAAAATGCTCGCTGGCAGTACTCCCAACGTAACGGGGTGAAAAAGCTGGGTTAAGGTAGTAACGTTGACTCCGTTTAGAGCAGCGGCCTTGACCTTTCCATTTGGAAACGGGGTTCATACCGCGCCCAGAACGCGGATAGCGCGTGATTTATGGGCATTAGAAAAAAACGTTAATTAAGCGTAGAGGGAAAACCATTTTTTTTTGTGCCTAGAATTGTGAGCTCCGGGCGAAGGATTTGACCAAACGGTGACATTTCTATCTTCTTGGAGGTGAGCGCGTGTGTAATCTGTCGGCCGCCTTAATCTGTATTCCGAATGCAGATAGAAGCAGCGGCCTATGGCAGTCATTGCAATGCAAGCAGAAGATCCGTTCCACGCGAAGCCTGGCAGCCGTCCAGCCATTAGAAATAAAAAAAAATAAAAAGCTCTTCCCGGAAAGAGACGCTGCAGAATTTATTCCGTCTCCAGCTCTCCATTATAACTGACTTTGAATGGCGAGCTGCGATGCAGCATTCTAGCGCGAGAGAGAGAGACGCCTCGGTCTGAAAGGCGCACGTGCTGCGGTGTCGCCTGCGGAATAAAGGCTTTTAAGTCCTAGCGGGCGCATAGCCTCCATTGTGGGGCTACAAAGCCACGGGCTTCAAATAAAAGGATCGCTTGGTGACTTTGTGAAACTGTCTATAAGAACGCTCCATTATATCAGTTAAGAAATATCACTTAGTCCTGTTGTTTGAACAACGCCGTAATAGCTTTAGATGCCTGAACGTCTTTGAGTCTGCTAGAATAAAATCATATGGTTTCATCTTACTTCAAAAGGGTATACAACTGAATGCCTGGATCTTAATAACTTAATAGAGTCATTTGGCCTGTTTCAGTGTAATTTCTAAAGGTGAACGTCGACAAATTATTTATTACGCGTATCAGACTAAAAATACATTTCGCATTTTTAAACTAGT
This sequence comes from Spea bombifrons, assembly GCF_027358695.1. Classification (NCBI taxonomy): domain Eukaryota; kingdom Metazoa; phylum Chordata; class Amphibia; order Anura; family Pelobatidae; genus Spea; species Spea bombifrons. The sequence goes on from NC_071094.1 coordinate 6,540,136, forward strand.
TGGAGTTTTTGCCCGGTAATATTAGGACTTCATTAGCATTGCCGTAAAGCATCAACTCAGTGTGGTGATTGAGCAGGGGAAGTCGCCCAAAATATCATATGACTGACAGCAATGGCGGCCTCCAGGTCCGAAGATAAAGGGAGTTTATTGGAAGAAAATGAGATAAAACCAGGTTTTTGTTAGCGGCCGACATTACTGTATTTTATAGTCAAGTTATGAAATATATAACTGGATAGGAATGTAAAGCTCAGAGGAAGGGTATGATAAAAATACTTAAATCAAGGAATTTAACTATAAAAACAAACGAAACGCCATGTAATACAGTTGGGTGGAATAACGTATAAAATAATTTTCTTGCCGATCACTGGAAATCGGCACTATCGTCTATTGTACGGTAAATTTGTTTTATGGAGGTCATTGTACTGCGAGGACTGCGCAAAATTATCTGTTAACTAAATAAAGTAACTAAAGTAAAGAAATAAAACTAAATAACCTCTCTTGCCGTTTCTGGGGGGCGGGGTTTCGGCAGTAAAGTGTCACTCAAACTGGCAGCACTACTTTGCATGGGCAAAATCGGGACTGTCCAACACAAAACGGGACAGTTGGGAGAAATAGGATACCCATATAACGTTTATTCCAATCTGTAAACACAATGACATGAGTTTATTCACAGAACCGTAAAATGTAGGGAAAGGAAGAGTCCACATAGTGGACGTTATGTGAACGGCTGTCTGTTGGAACTGGCTGAGGTGGAAGCCACACCTGGGAGATTTCTGGCTCCGACTACCTGAGCCCCCCTTCCGGCACGCGGGTAGGAGGTCCCGCCGCCATCAATGGGTGGTCCCGCTGACATGACGAGACACACAACATTGCTGGAGGAGGAGAGTGCCACGAGTTTCCTGGTAGTAACCCGGAGAAGCCGGGCTGGGTAAAACCCAGAGAGTTCCCAGGTGTGGTGGATAACTATCTGCCCCATTGATTGCCATTAATGCCCACAACCTACTCAAAAACCCATAGTGCCCCAGACGGGACACTGAATGAAGACCCCTTATCCTTGCACCCGCACCCTTAATTCACAGCCTGCACGGTTCCTTTACCCATCTTGCCATTTAATTATGCTTTATTGTTAGAATTAACCTTAGCAATTTTTAATGGGCATTCTTCTACATAATGAGACTTTCAGAGTGACTATTACCGCCACCCTAATTATGCGTTCCTCTTCCCAGAGCGGTTTATCTATGATTAGGTACGGTCTATCCCTCCGTAATGAAAGACCCAAGCTAAGGGTTCGCTGTGTGGCACGCAGCCGCTAGAATTGATTTAGTACAGTTCTTTTATCGACACTTGATAGTGATAACCCAGGATGATGTTTTATAGATTTAGGAATGATAAAGTGCGGATAAATTTATTCAGTATTGCCAGGGACATCCAATAGCAAAGTACTACGTTTTAAACCTAGATCCAGAACGTATATGTGGCCGTCTATCTATCTATCTATCTATCTATTATCTATCTATCTATCTATCTATCTAATATCTATGATTATATGATTATTAACTATTAAATTATTTTAGTATAACCTAGAAGTGAGCGGACTCAAAGACCACGCAAAATGCCAACCCTTTGGTAGCCAATCATGTAGCCAGTCCTTAAAGTACACTTGATCTTCCAGTAGGACCTGTTCTTACTAGTATGTGATAACTTAAATTATTGCATTTAATGACCTATTTTTTTTAGTTTAGTTAGCTGGTCAATAACAATAAAATAGGCAGGGGCAGGCTGGCCCAGGGCAATTGTCCAAGGCAACTCCTGATTATCCAAATAGGGTCAGCTCAGGTCGGGCCCGGCTTGTTCGGGGAGGTGGGGTTCAGTGGGGTCACGTAAAGCAATGTGGCCCTGCAGTGGTAAATGGTAATGCAGCAGCTCCTACAAGCTGGTCTGGACATATGCAAGCTAAAAGGAGTGAGTATGTGTTAGTGTGTGTTTGGGTGTTAGTGTGGGTGTTTGTGTGTAAGTGTGTTAGTTATGGTCCCCCCCTCACACACACTTGGCTCTACATGCCCCCCCAGCTCAGAAGGTGCCAGACCTCCCCTGAGCTTCACACCTAATAAAAATAACCCAGCAAATACTGTCCTCGCGCCCCCCCCCCACGTTCCTCCAGCATTTCACACAGTAGTAATGAGGACTGAATTTTAAACTATTTGGACACCATAGTCCCATATTCTTAAAATGGAGGAAAATGCCACTTTCCAACCCGTACAAAAAAAATGTGTTTTTGCCCATGGTCTCTTGGATTGTGACATTCCAGGTCACAAGTAGAGCCGTCACATGATGAGTCATGACATCATAAGTCATTTATACTTATGCATTGCTTGACCCTTTCCATTCCTGTACAGCGCTGCGGAATCTGTTGGCGCTTTATAAATAAAGTATAATAATAAATAATAATAATTCCTGCTAGAGTTGTCATAAAAAGTAGAGAGTTTGATTTTGCTCATAATTGTGCCCTAGATGTATGAACTGGGCAGGCTCGCTGAAAACATAATGTTATATTAAGTAACTGTGATATAGTAGCGGTCACACAATAGGGAAGCCATTGTGTCTGTGTTACACAATTTGGTAACACATCAGACTGTGAAAAGGTGCCGCTGCTTGGAATCTTGGCACACACGGCCATAAACTGTCTAAAGACACAATGAACGTTCCGTCTCCCGGAGTGAGGACTCCTGTCTGGAGAAAGAGTGGGACACCCTGAGTGACAGCGAGAAGTCATGGCAGAGAAAACAGACACGCAGAACAGATGCACACACAGGCAGACAAAGCATGGGACATGTGCACGCAAACACACAGTGAACAATACACGTGATGCACACAGCAGAGAGATACAAACATATCGGGAATCACACCGAGACGGCTCCAAGCACTGACAGACGGGATTCACGGAGCTGCATCTGGATCAAGACCGCCATATTTCTTTAAAATGGGACTTTAAGGTCGTGCAAAAAGAAAGCAGAGGGTGCTGTTTGGCCTGACCCGTTGGGTATTTGCCCAGTGTGCCCGCCTGGCCTGGACTCATTTAATTTAATATTGGATATTACTTTTCAGACCTCATGGACCTTCAGCTCTCCTCTCATATTTCAGTACAGTGGAGCCTGTAACAGATGGTTTCCACTTTCCACTGACTGGGGCAATATTATAACCAGTGAGAACTCCCAGGGCAACAGGAGTTTTATCAACATTTCATAGGACATCCCGTGCCATTAGACATTTTACTTTAATAATGGCTTCTGAAGACCGCCATTCCACCATCCTTACTATTGAGCTAAAGGATATGGCTCCTCCAGGACCACTTGAAAGAAGGACCCACTGAAGTCTTCAAGAGTGACTCCCCATAAACCAAAAGTAGACACCTTATGGTAACCCTGTCTGAACACATTCTTTGCCCATAGGCATTTATTTTCCTTAAAGACCGAGATAACCCCTGCTTCCCTGTCATCATGTGAAGTAAATGTGTCCGTGATCCAAAGTGGTAAGGCCACAGACCTCCTCAACTGTGGCTCCACTATTTACATGGCCATAAAAGCCATTCCACCAGGGCCAAAGACTAAACAAGGGCCAGATCTTCTAGTACCCCCCTTCCCCGAAGGAGGGACCTACTTAAGTCCTAAAGGGGAATTCTCCATGAGCCTAAAAATACACTTCAACACATTCTTTGCCCATAGGCATTTTTTATTCTTGAAGACCAACGTAACCCCCTGCTGTGTCCGTGATTCAAAGTGGTAAGACCACAGTGGGAGTTGGATCCCCAATCACCCTAATCTGGGGGTCGCACTCACCATAAGAGGAAGATTGGGGATCCAACTTCCACTGTGGTTTTACCACGGATACAGATCCTTCCCCCTACAGCCAAACCCTAATGGAAGGCCAGATCATATACTGGAAGTCTTCAAGAAGGGGTGGTAGCCAAAAGGCACAGCCCATAGCCCCCCACACCAAGAACCAGTTCAAGATAACTCACCCATTTACCTATAGTCAATACTTATATTTTCCATGTACTGCTATGCGGTGAGTTCCCTTTGGCATTAATGCCGGAGGAATCTCTCCTTTTCCCATAAGTCTAGAACAGTAATCTCACCAGTACTTTGTATGCTGCGCCTTTCCGTTATATAGCCTTGCAGAATCTGTTAGCACTCAATTAATAAACCTCCATGCTGGCTATTGTTAAAGCTTGACATTCCACGGCAATGTGATCAAGTGGCCACTGGTTTCATCTTTTAACTTTCCCTGTATAATCAAACAAATTCTGATACATAATCAATTGTTAAATGCCTTCTTAAATAATTTACTCGAGCCTGGAATGCGCAGGATAATCTGTAAATAAAACCAATGGTGATTTCATTACTTGTGTTTTATACCCACATAATTATAATTCCGCAAAATGAACTATAGGGTTAGCATCCTTCCATGAAACCAGCGTCATTAACTGTTTATCTGGTGAACGGGGTGTTTATTTCCCGCCGGTCGGTACGAAGCTAGGACAAGCCACGAAAAAGTTTTAGTTTTTCAGTTTTACAGAAAGCTGACCTTAAAGTTTTTGAAATTCTGAGCCAAAGGCAAACACAAAGGAGGTGCAACAGCGCCACCATGTGTCACGTTTAGATATTGCACCCAAGACGTGGCTGAATGTATTCACTTTAACATAGAATTTGACTGCTGATCGGCCCCATTCAGCCCATCTAGTCTGCCCATTATCCTTATGTAAACACTCAGAGCTTAATCAGTCGTTGGTCTCGTCTTAGATTCAGGAGCCATATGCCTATCCCATTCATGTTTAAATCCCCTTGCTGCATTAACCTCTACCACTTCTGCTGGGAGGCTGTTCTACTTATCTAGCACCCATAGTAAAACGTATAAACAAACACACATCAAGCAGCCTTTTGTCGTTCTGCTTCCATTATATAGAATTACGTTTCTGTAATAGTGTGTTAGAGAATAATAAGGTCGTTTATTGCGACAAAGGCAACCCAACTTCTCCTAATGTTGCTGTAAAATGGATCACCTCTTCTGTGATCTGGCAATGCTTGCAACCGATTGGCTGCAGCCTACTCATACATGGATGGTGCATTGGACTTTATAGCGCTGTGAAGACATTCAAAGGTTGCGGGTTTGAGTTCCGCCAGAGTCGACTTTTAGCTGGAAGTCAGAAACTGACATTGTTGGTTGTTGTCTATACTGTAATCTTCCTGCCAGGCCATGTTGGTGACAATGAAGACAGACACATGTATTTCGCCTTAAAACTACTGCATGTGGATCACGTGGAGCTTTCACGGCACGGCGCCGTGTCTCGGTTCACAAAGCATTCAAAGTTAAGCCCTCTCTCCGTGGTACGGCCATCGTTGCGAGGGTCTGGTGATACCCTGGCGATACTGGGATGCGCTGCTGGTTCGGATTTGAGCCCAGGTGACAGGGCCGGCCCTAAGATGTAGGTGAACTAGGCAGATGCCTAGCGGCCTGAGCAGGGGGTAGACATCATCACTAGGTTCCCCCATGAAGTTGCATGCAGGAGGGAGTGCCGGAGATGTCTTGCCCTGGGGCCGTGTTCATGGGCACGGCAGTAATATGTAAAAGGCACCTTCTGTTCGTAGGTAACTTTGTCAAGCAAGCTAAACCTATTAACACGGACTAATGCCTACACGTCCATATGGAACCAGATTACCATGCCTAAGGGTCCTAGACAATGTACCATCTTAGGTCCCCAGTTAATATAAAGGGGCAGTTATTACTAGAGGTCAGTGAAGCGTCACAAGCCCTTTTTCCATTAATTTAGAAGCGTTTTGCTTTGAAATGCTGCATTATCTGGCAAAATGGGTCATATAGAAGTTTAGAAATTTTACCCCGGGCTCCAAACTGCTCTATGTTCAGCCTGAGACCGTCACACCTACACAAGCGGGAGCCGGCAGCCCACCATGGTCATAATGCCACCGCCATTCACAAACACAGAGATAAGGACAACAATAGGAGAACACAATGAAGGGGCCGGCCACGTGCGTAAACAACAATAGCAAGTGACAATAAATCAGCCAGCCACATGTGCCGGCATCACGGCATATAACCCGTCACACACATGCAGATAACACATGCGTGTGACAGTATCACAGTCACACAGCAAAGGAAAGCAAGTGACAACGCCACGTCCGCACCACTCGTGTCAAAGTAATGACATTGTGTCACAGTAATGACATCATGTCACAGTAATGACATCGTGTCACAGTGATGTCATCGAGCTGCATGTTTCCTGGACTGCGGTCATTTAGAACAATCTTAAGACTTAGGGGGTTGAACTTGGGGAAAGTGGATCGTAGGTGAGGGTCCCTGGAAAACATGGAGCTGCGGGCAAGGGCAGCATTGTAGAGTCTAACAACGTGGCGATGTTCTCATTGTGCCGCAGGGGGCGCTCTTCAGCCCATTAATGCCAAATGCAAGGGGTTTTAGTGAAGGGATTGATACGAGTTACAGAAGTATGGGTGCCTTTTTTATAGCCCCCATAAAGCGCCTTGACCTCTACGCATAGAAGCTCTTGGACCAGCCTGCAGAATGGGACATACTGGTTGGGGTCCTATTAGAGGAGCAGGCCAGTCGTATGTCCCAGGCAGAGCCGGACCCCATTATTTTGTCGTTCTACCCCCATTCCTGCACGAAAGCCGTGTCCACATACAGACGCCATGCCTGTCCTATACCGCGCTGGCCCGTATGTTCTAATGGCTTCCAGAAGGCACGTTATTACGATCTGCCGAGCGTGTTTTTTGTCTCTGCCACAGAACAGCGTTTCCTCGTAACCGCATTGAATAAAGTAACGCATCACGCCGACAGCAGGCACGGGAACTTTTCAACATCGTCCTTCACCTCCACGTCTCTCGCCATCTCTTGTTTCCATGCGGTTGCTAGGCAACGCTCGGCTGCCACAGTAACAGCCTTTTGAGGATGCAGCGCTGGGTATATTTTAGTCCCTGTTTAGGACTGGGAAGAAAAAAAGCCTGCAGGGTCTGCTTATCTGGGATTGGCATGGACCCCACTCAAATGCTTCGATCCTACCGGTATTTTAGTGGCAACGTTGACCCATTATTGGGATTTCTAAAACCACAAAAAACTCTAAAAAAATAGATAGATAGATAGATAGATAGATAGATAGATAGATAGATAGATAGATAGATAGATAGATAGATAGATAGATAGATAGATATAAGGGCACCGCGTTCTATATCTTCCCCCTTTAACGTGTGACTGTTGTAGTAAACGTCGGGTAGCGGGGGTTGCACACTGAATTTCGAGTGATCTCTTGGTGATTAGGACCCTGCCACATTAAAAAGACCCTCCAACGTGGGCGCTGGCATAACAGGGTCTGGCATAACAAGCATGAAACAGATAACACGCCATGGAGTGCAGAGTATCTTCTCACCTGCGTCGTGGTTCTGGCTTTTCTTAGCAAGATACAGCCCGTGGAACCCCGCCGGTGGCCTCTGCAGCTCCACTACCCTGCTGGAGTCCGGGTGCACCGCGAGCAGCCGCCCCATTGTATGACCCACGTCGCTGGCGTGTCCAGTTTGGACCTTATTCTTGCATGTTGTAGGGTTTGCTGCCCTTAGTAAAGGTGGCCTGGCAAACAGGAAAGGATTAGGTTTAGGAGCTTCGTATCACATTTGGACCCTACAGAGAAGAACAGAATTTGACGGCAGATCGGCCCCATTCGGCCCGTTTAGCTGGCCCATTTTTCCTGCTGTAAAGACTCAGACCTTAATCAGTCGTTGGTCTCATCAGGATAGCTTCATGCCTATCTCATGCATGTTTAAGTTACCTTACTGTATTAGCCTCTACCACTTCTGCTGGGAGGATGGTCCATGTATCCACCACACTATACAGCAGCAGAGTCTACAGAATCCATTTCAGCATGATGATTTATCTAAAATAAAGTACTACAAAAATGTTTCTTATATGAGGGCTTCTGGATTACTACCTGATTATTTCAGGTAAGCAAAACGATTTAATGGCGATTTCCAGAATTAATTAGACACAACGCTGTATGAGCTCGGCTGGCAGAAAGAATGTAGAAGGATGATGTCAGAGAGACATATATGATTAGTAGTGACATATTATAGAGAGACAAAAGGAGCAGCTCTCCAGAAATACATCTCCCATAATTCTCGATATGGGGGCCGCCGGGGGGAGGGATACATTTCTTTCTTACTTTAAATCCAGTGGTGGAGGAGATGGTACATGGACCAGGTAATCTTTGGCCCGTCCTTTCCTAAGGAATGATGTCATCCTCTTCATGTGAAAAAATGGTGCCTTAAACCAAAAAAAAAAATGAATTAATAATTAAAAGAAACTCTACTGTGTTTTTTGTAGGTACCTACAGGGCTGGGTGTAAGATCACGTACCGCCTCTGCAGATCTGTACCGAGACTGGGACTCACACAGGGGCACCCACAGTTTGTTAACCCTTTAAGTCGCTTTAGCTTGGGGGGGGCTAAAATGAGTTTTAAATATTTTAAATTATAACAAACTAGGGGCATAACACCTGGGGGGGTAACCATAGGGGTCACGCAGGGTATACTCGTTCCCATTCGGGATTCGGGCTGCACCCATATGGATAATCTTTAAATATTTTGCCCTGTTTCACCTTCACTGGGGTTGGCTGCTCTGCGGCGGGCGTCATCTTGGTGGCACAATCCAGCGTCTCTTCTTTCATCAAGGCAGAACCGGCCAGCGAGCGGCTGATGGCACCACGCGGAGAAGGCTTTCTGTCAAACTCAACCTTCCCTTGTCTGAAAAAGAATCCATGATGTGGGGTTTATGGAAGTAAAAGGAATGTGGATCAAGTAAAATCCCTCTGTGCCGTGCTCCATATTACAAGGATATGTTCTCATCCCACAAAGGAAAATGACAAATGTATTTGTCTTCCATAGGAAATAATGAAATCCTCACATTGAGCTTATTAGTTGCCCCCAGAGTTTAAGGCGGATTTGGTTAACGTTAGATAATCCTGTTTCAAGAGCTACTTAGAGCGTAAGGTTGGGGTTAAGGAAATAAAAAATAGTCAAGATGTTGTATGTGGCCCTTTCATCAGATCATGTAAATATATACGCTGGTAGAGCTTATATTCAAATATAATACGACGTATAAATCAAACCCTGCAAACAAATAATGTAACTTTCTTATGGAAACATCTCCACAAAAATATTAAACATAAAAAGTAATATATATATATATATATATATATATAAATATATATATTATAAGAATATTAATAAATAATAATAAAATAATATATGAAATTCTTACCAATATTTAATGCAGTCAGGAAGTGCAATTGGTTACAATTGTTAACACAAGGTAAAAAAAAATTATGATCTCCTAATTAATGTAAGTTTTTTAAAGGGGGTAATAGGTTCACCTTAGTTTTATATTTTTTTTATAATACTTATAATATATTATAATTTCATTTACAATATAATAATATTATATGTCATATAATATATAATAATGATATTTATAATATTTATAACATTTTTCAGACTGTTCATCTGAGTTTTCTTCATATCGGACAAATAAATGAATATTACTGCCCTCCTCCCTTCCTCCCCTGGGTATGAGGGGATCGCAGGGTTCTACAGCCCTAAAAGCCCCAGTAATGTGTATAGAAATTAGTTGGTAAATAAAACTCTGTAAGTAAAATATTTTCTCCTTTTAAAAGTGTTCGTTATGCAAATATGTATAATTGGGACACACCCTCTTAAACAAAAGCGCCCCTGTTTGGCCAATTGGAATTTAGATAATTATACGTTTTTGTAAAATGAGAAATGCATTTAAACCTAACCCTGTCCGATCTCCGTGGCCCCCTGTCAATACTCCAAAACATGTACATAAGAAATGTTACCTGCCAACATACATGAGTGACCGGGGGGGCTCGAGATCAGATCCTAGATTTTGAGAACTCAGATCCAGGAGATCACTTCCTTCTGATTGGCTGCTACCGCTGAGCTTTTTTGTATCAGATGTCAGCTTCATTTTGACATGCAAGCTCCGCTTCATCTTGCTGTAAAAGGATATTTCTGTGGCACTTTCTAGAAGACAGTTTCGTGGACAGAATATGAGCAAGAAAAGGTACAATTGCGCTTTAAGGGTTTTTTTCGCCCCATTCAAAGGCATTGACATGACCTACCTTTTCTGTGATTTCTCATTAGCTGACTTCCAGTTGCTGGATCGCCCAATCTTTTGTCATGGATCTGGGCAGGAGAGCACTCCTGATTTTCATCACTGATCGAGGATCCAGAACCTCCCCATTCCATTCTCATTATTGTGACGTCGGACGAAACTGTATCAAGAATGGCAAGTAAAAATGATTGTTTTCCTATGAATGTACGTTTCTAAGTGGTTGTTGAGTTAAATAAACATATCTGTCAGTACTGTGTTATGAAGTTTGGCCTCTGGGACTTAAAAGGTTCAGCACTATGTAAATTCATAATCAACAGGGTGAAGTTTCTGGGGCTACATTGGATTTTTGAATAGGTTTATTGAGAAGTGCTTTATTATTTGTTCATTATTACCCTCTGTGGTTCCGCTCTCGATGGTTTCCATAGATGAGGTGCTTTGATGGTCTTTATTTTGCTCGGCTCTCCTTCCCACGTTCCCCTGTGCCTTCCATTGGTCATTTGTACTGGCAAAGCTCATAGTGATGCCATCAAGAGAAGCTGTCTCTTTCTGATATCTTGGTGATAACTCGTTGTCAACCACGCTTTTCATTGCCAACAACCTTTCCCTATGCAATATCCGTTTATTAGGAGCAGCGCCTCTTGGAATATCGATCAGCACTTTCTTTGCTACGCTCGGTGGGAACGGCTGACGTCGATATGGAAGTGTCACGGCGTGTTGGCTGATGGCCTGCTGGTTCCTAGGCCATGGCAGAGAAGAAGACTGTTCAACAGGGTCACATGTCTTCAGTCTTTCCTGCCCTCCTATGGGTTTACCCCCTAAACATTCTGTTTTAAACGCTTCTTTCCTTCCCAGAAGACATCTTTCCTGGTAACGAGATTCTGCTTCTCGCTCGGATTCATCTTCAAAACGCACTCGAGAAGTTGATGGCCTTTGCTGTGTCTTCTGAGACGCGTCTGAGGACCTCTTGCTTGACTCGTCCTCATCCGTCTTTCCTGGAATCCTTTGAGCTTCGGTGCTGTGCCATGGAGAAACAAAACGATTACATTTCCTCAATTCGATGGTATTCTAATTCTAAAAAAAATTCTAGTTAATAAAGTACATTTTTAAATATAAAAACTTCAACCATATTCTGTGCAGCTAAGCTCAGTATGAACCGGTAGCTACAGAGTCTTATGCTGATTAGCTGAAGCCAGTTGCCCTCTCACTCACAGTGGGCACTCAGCTTAACTCCACTCAAATATCAATTAAAAAAATCAGTTTCAATGTAAACACTTAATGGTAAGTGTATATTATAGAGAATGTAGTCCTTTAGAATAAAAGGATCGGTTGATTGATAAGGAGTTGGGCAAAAGGGATAACGGATCCACGACTTTTCATCCATAAATGGTATTTCAAAAAATGAAAGAATATTTCAGTTTCATATAACCAAGTGTTTTATAACAATTTCCTATGCCAACTTACCCTGTTTCTGGCATTATTCCATGGTTGGCTTTTATAGGTCCTTGTGTGACTTTGGGTTTGGCCGAGAACTTCTTGATAATGTCACTTGAAGCTGGAGGCCCATGTGGACTTCTCGATTTCGGTCTTGAAGATGAAATAAATAAAAAATAAATAAAAGTATGAACAGAAATCAAAGAAATGGTTTCATCTGAAATTACAGAAAGCATTTGAAGAGGAGATTTTCAAAGGAAGGGAAAGGTGTCGGACCGAGACTTTGGGAGCTTTGTATAAAATGTTATTCTGATACAAAATAAAAGTTACATGTAGAATTAATTAGCATTTTTTGTAGAACCCAAAACGAGGGGGGGGGCACCGAATGTTAGAAGATCAATTCACTCCCCCAGAGGATGGGTTTTTTTTTATTAACGCAGCCATTCATTATTTTAAGAAAGATACAAGAAAACGCTAAGAAAGACTTTTACCTGAATATTTTTATGGGCGTGCATATAGAAATTCCCGAATCACTATCTGAGATCGAGCCAGCTAAGAACAGGGAAAAAAAAAAAATAAATAAATCTACAAAAATTCATTAAAAATCAGGAGTATAAGAAAATACGTCAATCTGGCAAAAAAAATATAATAATAATTTTAAAAAAATAAAAAAATGCAGTTTTTCAACAATGTATATTTGTATTTGTTGTTTGCTGTTCTCACAGGCTAGATCTGTTTGCCTCTGCCTTTCTTGTCTTCTATTGTAACCCTTAGCAGATGGATTCCTACTTGCACACATCTCGAACATTATGGCATTGTTTTTATCTGTTATCTCATACAAAATCTGCTAAAATACAGATTTTTTTTTTTTTAAATCATTTTTTTTTCTGTGAACTAATTGTAAGCCCCCATTAATAACAATCAGAATGTAACAGAAAAAAAGGTAATGGCCTTAAGACAATGATTTTTTTTTTTATCTGATGACATCTTGAAGACAGAATTGTTACAAAGAATAAGGAATATCTGAAATATTCAGGAGTATTTTCTTTCTCTTTTGATAATTTTTACCGGGATATTTCAGGTTCGGAAATATTATCTTGTCTATATATCAAGATATCAAGACGGTGGATTAAAGATACATAGGAACATAAATTAAATGGGATTCCCAGCTCTAGACTTCATTTCTCACAGAGGCTGAACAATGACAACCAAGAGTACAGCATTTGGAGAGATTCTACCATTTTTGTACGGAGTGGCTTTAGGCAGATCGTTCATTAACCTGCCGGGTTTGTTGGGTAAAAGTTCCTTCATGATGGTTCCCAGAGGATCTGGCTGGATCCCAGTAGGCTTTTGGTGGCCATCAGGGTTGTTTGAAACGCCGTCACCGGGCTTTAAGGCTTTTGTCTCATTAGATGGATTTGTTGAACTGTTTTGCTGGGTCTTTGGCTCGCCTGCTGCTTTTGGGGTACTGAGTCTGGTTTTCAGCTCGGCTTTGTTTTGTTCAACTTGACTCCTTAGACTAGGAAGTCGGAATGAGACCCGATTTTGGGCTCCCGGGTAATCTCTTCTGTCACCCATTGGCACAGAAACCGGCTTGCCTTGAATAACGACAGAGCCACCACTGTGGGACGTTTGTCCTTCTGGACTTTGTCCATAGATTGTTTTCTGGGATTGGACTTTGTAGAGAAAGCTGTCTGGAGTCCATCTTTGGGAGGGGAAGGAACTCGAGGAACTTGGCAGAAGCCCGAATGGTGTCTGGGGTGCCAGCTTATCTAGCCGTGGCAGTTTATGTATCGCTTTGTCCCCCTTTCCCAGGTCGCTTGCGAGGGTAAAGGTGTTCGGATATTTCCGTCGAAGTTCATTGTAGAATCGGTCCAGGTCTTTTATGTTGCCGCCAGAGACCTCCATCAGAGCGTTTATATCCAAGGCTCTCCTCCTTATCTTCTATTTCGCTATGTCCAGGAGGCATTATTCTAATCTGTTTTGTCTGGGGGGGGGATAAATAAGTAAAAACATTTAAAGAGAAAGAGTCATCTGCACAGTTTTTAGTATTATTAAAATAATTTAACAGAACATTCCGAAATAATAGATACAAGGATTTTAACACAACGTTCAAAAGCTAGGTTTTTAACTACATTTTATATGCTATTTATTGTATTGTATCTACAAAACACACCATAGAATGATGATACTATAAAAATGCCGTACATTTCTACGTCAGCTGTCACAAAGGACTGGCGTAAATTACACTTTTTAGAGAAAGGGGCGTGGCTACATGGATCATATTTCTGGCAGAGGTGGTAGGTGGCAAATACAACAGGATAGTTCAACAAAGCTTGGTACAGACATACTGCGCAAGATACTTTGGACCAGTCCAAGGACCACCAAGAAGGTGCATGGGACTTGAGGAACCTACAGATAGAGGAAGCCACTGGTGGGCTCGCGATTATTGTTTCGGGGTTAATGCACGCAATTTCCATACATACCTGGCACGACGATCCTTTTCAAACTGATCATGGCAACAGAACTTTTCGGGAGTTTTGGAGTGGTAGCGACGTTCCAGTGACATCATTCTACAAAGTCCGCAGCTACATTTTTAGGCAAGCTGTGATTTTCCCTCTATTCCAGTCCTCTTGGCGTCCGAGTTTCTCGCTTGGGCTTTTGTTTCAGGTGTAACTGGCAGAGGGTGTGATCGCCACTTGTGGGGTGTGATTGTGTTGTGTCCTGCTGTCATGGTTGCAGGTAATGGACAAAGCTCCTGTACAGGAAAGCTTCACATCATTTCGTAAATCCCAGTGCAGGCAGAAGGACGGGTCGCACTCCGCGCAGGATCAGCGGTGTGCCCCCTCTCGGCCCGTAAACCGGAGTTCTGGAGAACGCGGAACGTTTGATGTGCTTGATGTCTACTGGAATGCTGAGGGAAAATGTCATTGTGATTATTCCGCTGTTGCCTGCTTCACTGATTTATTAAGTCCCTATAATCTTTTTATTAAGAAGAAGACCACCCCATTTATTATTACTACTTTAATATTATCCTACCTGGGAACTTTATGGCCGAATGGGTCAGATTCTATGTTCGCGATGTCTGTCCCTTTAAATAAAATTATCTGTTATTTAGCTTTACTGGATATAAAATAACTTTAATGATTCGCCGCTACTGATCATTAAAATAAAGTTATGTATGAATAAAGTTAACATTTTCCACATGTTTTAATGGAATTATCCGTTTCAGTGCTTAGGGTTTATTGTCACAGATACCATTGTAGTTGTTTTCATTTTTTTATTTGTATAGAGGGTTAAAATGATTTATTATAATAATATTGATAATAACAATAATAATAACAATAATAATAATGATGATAATAATAGCATTCTTTGGGGAGACATCGCCTTAACGGGACGTGAATCCTGACAGAGTAATGTGCAGTATACTTAGAAAGTTCGATTACCGGTAATTCGCTGATTGGACAGCTGATTTGTCAATCAGTATGCGGCATCGTTGATTGGACGGAAGTCATCCGGGAGGCTGAATGCTGTTTGGCTGCGGCCACTGACGGCGAACTGATTGGTTAGGTGGTTCATAGACCGGAAGTGCATGTGATGTGGAGTTTCTATGCGCCCCCTAGGACTCATTAGGCGCTGGACCGTGGCTGGTGGCGAGTCCTGGTATAGAGTGGCAGTGAGTATCTCGGTACTGAGTATTAATACTGGGCTCCCCGGTATAACGTTGGGATTGGTGGCACTGCTGCATGCTGGGTGTTGTGGAGAGAAATAAAACTCCGTACAGAGTCCGAATGGCTCCGATCCGGTGCCCAGTGAGCAGAGCTGTGCCCACCTCTGTGTAACCAGATTTACGGTAACTCGGTGCCCTCTGCTCTATATTCAGCTAAACGGTGCCCGTTCCTCTATATCCAGAATAACAGCTAAATTTTGGCCATTTTTAAATACCCAGAACGTGCCCCCTGCCACATAACCATAATAACGGCCACTGCCTGTGCCACTCCTACATAACCAAAGCTCTGCCCGGCTCTGTGTATCCATAGTAACTAAAGAGCTGTATCCATATAGAATACATACAGTGCTCTGCTTACTGTATCATCTACAGGATAACTGCAAATCTCTGCCCAATTATACGTATCCATAGCAACTAAAGAACTGTACCTATATACATTAAATATTCTACTTTGCTTACCGCTGTATCTACAGGATAACTGCAAATCTCATCCCAGTTATATGTATCCATAGTAACCAAAGAACCGTCCCTATATAGATTAAATATAGTACTTTGGTTATATACAGGATAATGGCAAATATCTGCCCAATTCTATGTATCTGTATTAATAATAAACACACAGCTATACCCGCTACTGTATGTCCATATAGCTGCTGAACGTATATATCCAGATTGGGTGCAACAATGTTGCCTGTGGCTATATGGCAAGGTTATCTGCAAACCGGTCCTGGCCGCCATATATAAAATGACTATAATACATGAATATACGGGATGCCAACAACCTACTGCCTGATTCCGTGTACGTGATCTCAGTGCTTATTTCAGGAACCTCAGCTTCCCTGTGCCCACTGTTCCACATCCATGTAATTAGCATGTTGCCCGTGTGTAGATTAGCGCTTAACCAGTTGCCAGTGATGTACTCTACCCCCCGCCACGCTGTGGGTATACCTAGAGTACAGTCAGAATAATCCCCTGTGCTTGGCACCAATTCAAGGTGTTTTATCAGAAAATAAAGATATTTTCTAATATTTCTGTTAACAGCCAGACAGTATCTGTTCCCCGTGTGACTGCACAGAAAGAAATCAAACACCTACTACATTACAATAATCCCCTCGCGCTGACATGTGAATATGAAAATATAAGCGTGAAATATCATATTTTCCCTTTATTTTATCATTACGCATTATAGAGGGGTAAGTTCTAGTTGCCACCTTGGGGCCCTCGTGGCTTGCTTTGACGTACTTATAATAGGTTCTTATCTCTGTATATCCTATTTATATTTATGTAATATTTGTATAATGTGTAAGGAACCTGACACAATGCTACCCTCTTGTAACTTTGTATAATTCATACAGAATTTATGTTGACGTTATTTGACATTTATTTACTGTACGTCGGAAAAATACGCTGAATAAATATTAAAGTAAAAAATAACAACCCCTGTAACAATGTGACTTCTCCATATAGAAGGCACAGCAGCTGTTATTTCTGGTAGTGTTAACATCACTATATTTAGTGGGCTTCGCGGGGCCATTTGGGGCCGTTTGTCATTTAACAGATGGGGCCCTAGTCTCCAGCTAACCCTATTAAGATCACAAGCCGCTTCGTATCTCCGAGACTCCCAAAATATTCCTCATTCATTAGATTTTGGGTGTCAGCATGGTGCGTAACCCCGTTTTACACAAAGCTGCTAACATCCTTAGGGTTAATAATTTGAGGGGCGTTGCAGCACCCCCACCCCTATACCGGGCAACAAATGGTTTCAACCACCGAGTCGTAAAAATAGAGCCGTGTAGCAGCAGCGATGTCCTCTTCAATAAGCCGGCAGAGTTAATTCTCTGCATTGCAGACTTAGAAATTCTCAGCGCGGTGAAATCTAATCCCCTCCGAAGCGCTGCGCGGAATGGTTCGTAGACGGGGGGTCAGAGAGGAGCATTAAATGCATGTATATTAACGGCAAGCGGAATAAAAAAATAAGAAATGATCAATTCATCAGGTTTCCCATTAATTAAATAATACATTTAAGTAATACGTGTAAGCATCACTTTGGCTGAGCTCATGAATGTTGTTACGCGACCAGCCGAACGACTGCTTTTCTTATTTCTTTGTGTCCTGCAGAATCCCCGATCATGTCGACCGAACTGGTGGAAGACGAAACTCAGTTTTATTGCAAGGCAAAGAAATATTGGAAAGACGTTCCTGCCACCGTCGATGGAATGCTCGGGGGATACGGGCACATATCCAGCATAGACATCAGCGGCTCCAAAAAGTTTCTCCAAAGGTTCCTTCGTGTGAGTATTGTCTGTCTGGAGCCACACGTTGTATGTGGAAATATATCTAGTCTGGGGTCGTCATTCAGAACTTTGCCCCAGAATAGATCTTTAGAAATATGGTCCAATGTAGTCCCTAAAATTCTGTGTTTTGTTTTTTTAAGTCCGTTTTGCATGGACTTTATGCTAAATGGAACAAGTTTACTTTAGTTATCTGAGTTAGTAGATGAGACTTTTCTCTCATTTAACTCTTTTCCTGACAGCCCCTACTGAAACCAGGAATCATTAGTATGTAAGCTTCTGGGGCGTTCTACTGAGCATGTGCAAGAAGCATACCATGGTATGCTCCCTGCTTTCAGTAGGGGCTGCTGGGAGGAGGAGTCTATAGGGCTGGAACGCCCCTTTAATAGCAAAAGGCATTGTATTTGTTCCAAAGATCATTTAAGGAGACATGTTGAAGTTCGTTGCTTCTCCTGTCAAAACCTCGTAGGATGGCCCACACAAGATGGGAACTTCGAATGCTTTGGACTGCGGTTCAGGAATCGGCAGGATCACAAAGCGACTTCTCCTGCCCGTTTTCAAGACGGTGGATATGGTGGACATTACAGACAACTTTCTTAGCAAAGCAAAGAACTACCTTGGCGAAGATGCGAAACGAATTGGAAACTTTTATTGCAGTGGCCTACAGGATTTTAGCCCTGAGCCAAATCGTTATGATCTGATCTGGGTCCAGTGGGTCATCGGTAAGGATAGAAGACTTTGTTTTCCCTAGTTTTCGGTATACTATTTACAGATCTCCAGTTTCATTTTTTTAACCCAACTTCATTTCTGCAGGCCATTTGACAGATGACCACCTGGTGGCTTTCTTGAAGAGGTGTAAAAGCGGCCTACGTCCAAATGGCATCATCATCATCAAGGATAACATGACCCAAGAAGGTTCCGTCATGGACGAGGTGGACAGCAGCATTTGCAGAGACATGGACCTTGTAAGGAAACTCATCCGACAGGCTGGCCTATCTGTTTTGGCACAAGAGAAACAAGAAAACTTCCCTGATGAAATCTACCATGTCTACTCCATCGCCATGCGATAAACTTCTTTACCCTTGCAGGTCCATTGTTCTGCTTTGCCAAAAAAAGATATACCGTATTTATCGGCGTATAACACGCACTGGTGTATAACACGCACCCCCATTTTTGAACAAAAAAACTGAACAAAAAAAACTTCATCAGAATCACTGCTATCTGGGAAACCACACACACACAGTAAGACACACTCACACTCAGACACACACACACTCAGACACACTCACACTCAGACACACACACTAAGACACACACACTAAGACACACACAGTAAGACACACACACACTGACACACACACACACTAAGACACACACACACTAAGACATAGACACACACTAAGACACAGACACAAACAGACTCAGAGACACACTCAGACACACACACTCAGACCCACACACCCTAACCCCCCTTCTCAGGATCTCCCCTCTCTCTCCCTAACCCCACCCCGGTCACTTACCTTCAACTCCTGTGTTGGAAGCGTGAGGCGTTTGTCTCGGGTGCCGGCGCTTCACTGCTGAGCGCCGGCGCTTCACTGCTGAGCGCCGGCACCCGAGACAAACGCCTCACGCTTCCAACACAGGAGTTGAAACGCTGAGGCAGGCGGCGGCTGAGGCAGGCGGCGGCGGCTGAGGCTGAGGCAGGCGGCTGAGGCAGGCGGCGGCCGCCAGCAGAGGAGTCCTGGATTTCTGTCAGTCAGGGGGGCCCGAGAGTTGCCGAGCGGTCGTCTTCAGCAACCGCTCGGCACCCCTTGGGCCCCCCCTGACTGGCAGAACTCCAGGGCCCGGTCGCAGTTGCGACCCCGGTAGTTCCGCCACTGGCTCTAGGATTTATCGGCGTATAACACGCAGGTAGGGTTTCAGCTTCATATTTTAGTTAAAAAAGTGCGTGTTATACGCCGATAAATACGGTATGTGATATTTTTCCGCATGCTGAATTGAAGATGTCTGGCAGATGAGCCATTAGAAAAAAAAATAAGATGGAGATGGAGCCAGCAGAAGAGTAATTAGACAAACTTAGCGTAAGTCCTGTACACAACACTTTGGCTTCAGATATTCCCGTAGCACAATGAGAAGCACTTACTACTACGTATCTATACACTGCCCGTGTATAGATCTCCACGTTTAAATCAGTACCTGGGGAATAACACTGTTTAGTGTTCTGAAGCAAGGGCTTTAACCATCAACAAGGTGTCCGGGTCATTTATACAACAAGGAGAAGCTTGCCAGACCTAGAGAATTTACGCCGTATGCCATTTATGTATTTAAATGGATGAAACATTTTAATAAATTATTTTTCCTTTTTGTTTTGCTAAAATATACAGAGGATTGACTAGTGGCAAACACTCATGTCTTCAATCCTGTAATGGGAACTCTTATGTGTAGCTTTGGAGGACTTCCTGATGATCCTGGGGCAGAAAGAATGTAACACTATCTCAAAGTAGCTTCCAATACTTAATATCATGGGGTTTAAAGACTGATGATATAAATGTAAGAGAATCCTTGAGCTTGTCTGTTGAAGAGCATGTCTTGTAGGGCGCTCACCAGATGATTCCCAGCATTAGTCTGCTTGCAATTCGAGCATTTTCAGGAAATTAGTAATAAATCTGTTTAATTAGATCCTCATGTAAAGGGTCATCTTAGTGCGCCTGGTGGGTCGCTCAAATATCATGACTGCCTATGGTCTCCAGTGCTAGTCTACATCACTTGGAGAAACATTCATTTTTCTATGGGATCTTTCCTTTAAAAATGGCCTATTCCCTATGGGCTGAGCTGGCCTGTGTGCACCAACCCCCCGCATGGTAGTTATTCATGAATACAATGCAAGGCCTAAGCCTCTGTACTCGCTGCTTCACCGTAATCAAAACAAGGGGAAGGTTGTCAAGTATTACATCATGGTGTTTGCCTGCAGCCCATTTTAGATTTTGTAAATGTTATTTAGGAGGCAGGTCATTAAGTTTGATGCAGAAGAAGCTTTCACTCCTAGTATCTTTATACTACAGTTATAAAGACACTTGTTATATGCCCATGTAATTAACGCGAAGGAGTACAGGGCCGCCATCGTCCCTGAAAACCCATCAATTCTATTACATCACTGCTTGAACAAATCCGGTGACCACCATCCTTTCAGCATAGAAGTGCACATATAACACATCTCACAGCCACATTGAAATAAGTAATTTTATAGTTTCAGACAATAAAAAGGAACACGGGGATTCAGTTTATGTGTCGGAATTTCCAGATGCGCTTACAGAATAGATATTTTAGTAAAGTATATATTGTTCTGGTCCTGGATTCTGGAGTAAAGGTGGTCCCCATGCAAACGCCGTACCTGTGGATAATGGAAGATCAGAGCAGTTTAAGAGCCACAACTTGCCTCCCCATATCGGCAGAGAACAACATGATTTAAATAATTTGTTTCGAATACATAATCATCTCCCGGAATACATTACCACGGATGTGTTACACGAAAAATACATCATGAGTTAATATTTGCTGAATGGGATTATACGCCGATTGCTTCTGTTCTACAGAAGCAAATATTTATACGTTGTGGCAAAAAATATATATAACTGGCAAATAATTTCACATCCCGACAATAAGCAGCCGTTCTTGAAATGAGGTAGGTGCTTTAGATCACGAGTACTCGTCGCTGGAACAGGAGGCAGTGCGATTGAGGAGAAGATACCATTTCAGGCGGTCCGGAAGGGGCAAGGCTTTCACTTTGACATCGATGGGCCAAGGCCTAAGCCGCCGGCGAATGTGGACCCTGCACAGGTGCTTCAGCGTCGGCGGGGAATGCTCCAGTTGTTTGAGGGACTGGTGCAAAGCAGACACTTTGTCAGCATGAACGCTGCAGTGAGATGCGTTTACTTCAAAGTTCCTGGGCAGTTTGACAACGGTTGAGTTTGCCACCATTAGGTCCAAGACAAATTCTGCTTTCTGCATGAGCTCCGCGGAATCGCAGTCGTCGCAGTTGCCCAGGTAACTGCACAGTCTGTCGAAGACGATGTGAAAGCCCGACCAGCAAGAAGGGCCGTGCTGAGAGCAGTCATAAGAGGCTCCGGACTCCAGAAGGAAATGCAGGAGGGGAAAGTGGAGCTTGAAACTCTTGAGGCACGTGTGAGTGAGGGATTCGTGAGATGGACAGTCGCTGGGGTCCGCGCCGTGGGCCATTAGGAGTTGGCTGACTCGGAAGCAGAAGTGATTGATCAGCTTTGCCTCCTCTTTGTCCGCGCCTACAGTCTCCCCCAACAGGAATATGATGCAGGAGAAAACTGTATCATAATCTTTCGTGGTGGCCTTCACATCAGCCCCTGACAAGAAACACGTACTTTAAAAGGGGTATAGAAGAAAGTTAAAGTATAACACGGGACCATCAATGGAATGGTGCGCTGCAGCTTCTCCTAAAGTTAAGCACTTTAATATTTTTATGTTTAATAAATGAATATTAAAGTTATTTCTATATGCATACATTCTTGTTGAGGCTGCATGAGACAGAGTGCCCCGGTGCTTGTCTATCTGGTGTTTGAGGGATTATAAATAAAGGAACGTGCATGCAGAATGCTTTCTATCTCTTCAAGAGACAGAACGAGTCGGTACCAGGCTGTGCTTACCTCCCTCCAGCAGGAGCCGAATGTTTTCAGTGTTGTGGATCTGAACGCCGTCGCTGCTGGCCAACGCATGAAGCAACGCTGTCTTTCCTGCCAAAAGATGGATTACAAGACTCAACACCAAACAAACAAAAGGAATCTGCTTTACGGTCAATGAATCCTTCTACATCAAAGGGGATCTACCCAAAACAGCATCACAATATATATAGTATGTGCAATAATGACCAGTGTTAATGTACATGAGCAGCATGCCTCAGCCATGCCCGGAACGAACCATTTTTATCCGCCGCATTTACATCGGCTCCGAGATCAAGTAACCTCTGCAAGCATGGAAGTCGCTCCGGTTCCTCGCTCGCCAAGTCCAGAGGGCTGCTCTCATGGATCTGCATGGAGAATAGCATTATATATTAATATATATCCCCATGCAGCAATAACATATGTAAGCTCAAAAGATACATTCCATCAACTACACAATATGCAACTATAACAGCTTCCATCATTACATTGCGCGCTGTTTGTCTCTTACCCTGTCCCTTTTGTTAACGTCAGCTCCGCTCTGCACAAGCAGCTCCACCATGTCTGGCTGGTTTCGGAGGACAGCAATATGCAAAGCTGTGTAATAGGTTACAGGATCTGCAAAAAGTGACACAATTTACAAGTTATGTCATGATTTAAACCTATATCACCTCTGACGACACCTTAGGCTGAATAAAACACAATCCGAAAAAGGCACATAAGCTTGAAATATTACCAGATTATGAACACCATCAATAAAAGAAAGCATGTCTCATATATATATATATATATATCTGATTGTCCAGATTTTGGGACCTCAGATGGAATGACTTATGAATAATACATACAAATCTCCACAAATTGCAACATTTGTGGGACCCACAAGAAAGATGGCTAATTCCGATCACTCTCGTCCCTTTTTTTGACTGTCTGCCTCTCAGTTCCAACCTAAGCCCTACCCAAAGTACTATTTTTTGTTGTTAAAGTAGGTGCCGGTAGTCATTCTGCCAAAAAGGGCCTGGAATAAAAGTTTGGCTCGTAACGGACTGCGTTGTATTTACCCTCAAAGATGAGATCGGCGCCGTACTGTAGGAGGATCTCTGCCGCAGGCACCAGGCCCAGCTCAGCCACCTTCAGCAGCGAGTAGCTCACACCCTCTTTGTAATACGCAGACTGGGAATGTCTCTCCAGCAATTCATTCAGAGTAACAAACTTGTCGTTGTCACCGACCAGTTGGCTAAAACAAAGCAGAAAATGAAGTGAGCGTCGGCTGCCGAATCCTCTCTCTCTCTCAGACTCCTAAATGAGCGCCGGTTACCTGTTGCTTGCTTGGCTGACCTCCGGCTGCTCCGGATCTTGTATGCCCACCGCTCCTAGGATCTCATCTACAAGAGGCTGATATTCAAAAATAATCCTCCGGAAGCCATGGAGGAATGGCATGATGGCAGGACGAACACACTATGGGAGAAACCACATCGCCCAGTGTAAGGGTATTTATTAAGCAACTGATTTACTTTACTGTGTGAATATATATATTGTATAGAATATATGTGGGTGTGTGTATATATATATATTGTATAGAATATATGTGGGTGTGTGTATATATATATATATATTGTATAGAATATATGTTGGTGGGTGTATATATATATATATATATTCAATGTAGTATATACAAGTTACCTTTACTAGTCACCCAACTGCACATTAATACCCTGCATTGCACAGCGCTGTATATTTATACCCCATGCTCTGGAAAAGCACATTTATTACACATGCTGCAGCATATGAATTCGGGGAAGGGGCTCTTATTACCTCTTCAGAGGCTTAATGATCTTAGACTCACTGTGCTGACATCACTCAATGATGGCGTCACATTTCTGACGTTAGCACTTAAAGGAATGGAGGGATATGGTTATGTCTTAAGCTTATTTACTCGGTGTAACGCCTTATCTCTATTCCCGGACCCCCGAGCCACAAAGAGATGCCCAGCACTTACCTGCAGACCCTGGGAAAGCCCTGCCCACCAGACCGGAAGCGGACGAGAAGCTGTCAATAGAGCGACTACGGAGAGGGCGTGACAGGAGGACTACCATAGACAGGCGTTGCCAGATAGGCAAAGACTGTGATATGCTGTCTTTCCAGCAGGTGGCAATAGAGACTAATACGCTGTATGTTTCCATGCGTTAGACCGTGTGGTGTAGGATATCATGTGTGCAATACCTGGAGCAGCCTACCAGTAGAAGTGGTAAAGACGCATTAACGATACTCAGAAACGTTCATTGCAACCCTCAGGCCACAATGCAGCAGCCCAGAGGAATTTGATAGGTTAACTCCTTAATAATCATCATCCAGTCCTGTCTAATGCACATTAACTTAAAGGAACTGCACAGTGAAATCGTAAAAGCAGCCCAGAAAGGATCCAGTAATGGTGTAAATGCTATCTACATGCCTCATTACTCTAGATACCCTAGACCTAGAACATATGGTTGCAGCTCCAAATCTGCAACACACAACAATGGGGGGACAATTATTACCTTACCCCTTACCAAACATACCTAACCAACCCTCCTTGGTGTTAAATGTCCAAACTACCCTTTCCTATCCCAAAAAAGAGGGCAAAAAAATAAAAAATCCCAACTTTAAGGGCAGGGAGACTAATGTACTATCCATGCGTTCTCTGAATGGTGTAGTACTTAGTTATGTCACTAGATGGCAGCATCTTCCTTTAAACCAGAAAATTCAATACTTTAGCACCTATACCCTATATTATTATTATTATTATCTTTTATTTATATAGCGCCAACAGTTTACGCAGTTTAATACAATACATATATTCAAGGGGTCTGACAAGACAAGAATTGACGGACTAAGACAAACCGATACATTAGGTGGAGAGAGCCCGGCTCGCAAGCTTACAATCTTGAGGGAATGGGGTGACAAACATAAGGCACAGAGACGGGTGAGAGGTAGTGTGGGGGTATCAGTGACGGGTGAGAGGTAGTGTGGTGGTCGTATCAGTGACGGGTGAGAGGTAGTGTGGTGGTCGTATCAGTGACGGTTGAGAGGTAGTGTGGGGGTATCAGTGACGGGTGAGAGGTAGTGTGGTGGTCGTATCAGTGACGGTTGAGAGGTAGTGTGGGGGTATCAGTGACGGGTGAGAGGTAGTGTGGTGGTCGTATCAGTGACGGTTGAGAGGTAGTGTGGGGGTATCAGTGACGGGTGAGAGGTAGTGTGGTGGTCGTATCAGTGACGGGTGAGAGGTAGTGTGGGGGTATCAGTGACGGGTGAGAGGTAGTGTGGTGGTCGTATCAGTGACGGGTGAGAGGTAGTGTGAGGGTATCAGTGACGGGTGAGAGGTAGTGTGGTGGTCGTATCAGTGACGGTTGAGAGGTAGTGTGGGGGTATCAGTGACGGGTGAGAGGTAGTGTGGTGGTCGTATCAGTGACGGTTGAGAGGTAGTGTGGGGGTATCAGTGACGGGTGAGAGGTAGTGTGGGGGTATCAGTGACGGGTGAGAGGTAGTGTGGTGGTCGTATCAGTGACGGTTGAGAGGTAGTGTGGGGGTATCAGTGACGGGTGAGAGGTAGTGTGGTGGTCGTATCAGTGACGGGTGAGAGGTAGTGTGGGGGTATCAGTGACGGGTGAGAGGTAGTGTGGGGGTATCAGTGACGGGTGAGAGGTAGTGTGGTGGTCGTATCAGTGACGGTTGAGAGGTAGTGTGGGGGTATCAGTGACGGGTGAGAGGTAGTGTGGTGGTCGTATCAGTGACGGGTGAGAGGTAGTGTGGGGGTATCAGTGACGGTTGAGAGGTAGTGTGGGGGTATCAGTGACGGGTGAGAGGTAGTGTGGTGGTCGTATCAGTGACGGGTGAGAGGTAGTGTGGGGGTATCAGTGACGGGTGAGAGGTAGTGTGGGGGTATCAGTGACGGGTGAGAGGTAGTGTGGTGGTCGTATCAGTGACGGTTGAGAGGTAGTGTGGGGGTATCAGTGACGGGTGAGAGGTAGTGTGGTGGTCGTATCAGTGACGGTTGAGAGGTAGTGTGGGGGTATCAGTGACGGGTGAGAGGTAGTGTGGTGGTCGTATCAGTGACGGTTGAGAGGTAGTGTGGGGGTATCAGTGACGGGTGAGAGGTAGTGTGGGGGTATCAGTGACGGGTGAGAGGTAGTGTGGTGGTCGTATCAGTGACGGGTGAGAGGTAGTGTGGGGGTATCAGTGACGGGTGAGAGGTAGTGTGGGGGTATCAGTGACGGGTGAGAGGTAGTGTGGGGGTATCAGTGACGGGTGAGAGGTAGTGTGGTGGTCGTATCAGTGACGGTTGAGAGGTAGTGTGGGGGTATCAGTGACGGGTGAGAGGTAGTGTGGTGGTCGTATCAGTGACGGGTGAGAGGTAGTGTGGGGGTATCAGTGACGGGTGAGAGGTAGTGTGGGGGTATCAGTGACGGGTGAGAGGTAGTGTGGTGGTCGTATCAGTGACGGTTGAGAGGTAGTGTGGGGGTATCAGTGACGGGTGAGAGGTAGTGTGGTGGTCGTATCAGTGACGGGTGAGAGGTAGTGTGGGGGTATCAGTGACGGGTGAGAGGTAGTGTGGTGGTCGTATCAGTGACGGTTGAGAGGTAGTGTGGGGGTATCAGTGACGGGTGAGAGGTAGTGTGGGGGTATCAGTGACGGGTGAGAGGTAGTGTGGGGGTATCAGTGACGGGTGAGAGGTAGTGTGGTGGTCGTATCAGTGACGGTTGAGAGGTAGTGTGGGGGTATCAGTGACGGGTGAGAGGTAGTGTGGTGGTCGTATCAGTGACGGGTGAGAGGTAGTGTGGGGGTATCAGTGACGGGTGAGAGGTAGTGTGGGGGTATCAGTGACGGGTGAGAGGTAGTGTGGTGGTCGTATCAGTGACGGTTGAGAGGTAGTGTGGGGGTATCAGTGACGGGTGAGAGGTAGTGTGGTGGTCGTATCAGTGACGGGTGAGAGGTAGTGTGGGGGTATCAGTGACGGTTGAGAGGTAGTGTGGGGGTATCAGTGACGGGTGAGAGGTAGTGTGGTGGTCGTATCAGTGACGGGTGAGAGGTAGTGTGGGGGTATCAGTGACGGGTGAGAGGTAGTGTGGGGGTATCAGTGACGGGTGAGAGGTAGTGTGGTGGTCGTATCAGTGACAAGGAAGTTCTAGCTGCTAAGATGGTGCGGCTTCTCTGAAGAAGGGGATTTTGAGATGTTTCTTGAATGTTGGGAGGGAGGGTGAAAGCTGAAGGTTCGTTGGGAGTAGATTCCAGATATGTATTGCCAAGCACATTATTGTAGAATTTTAGCAACAAAGTAATTAATATAATAATTCCTACATTTAATCCACAGGGGGTGTATTCACAATTGTTTGTTTTACTTTTAATAGAAAATGTTTAGCAATAGCTTGATGGATTAATACCCACAAATGAAATTAATTTATAAAACCAGATATTGGATTTAAATCTAGGTTTTTGGTAATATTCTTTTTTTTTTTGGTACTGCCAGAAATCATCCCAGTTTTGTGTTTCACGTATTCAGGTATGTTTTTGCTGTGTATATCTGGGCGCTCTCAGGCTTTTTGCCCCAATCTCAGGGTAAAGCGGCAGATTCTCAGGGTCGCGCAGTCTGGAGCTGACGGCTTCCTATTTTACACTGTTGAGATCATGTCCCAGTATGTTATGGCTGGTATTCCTGCTTGAATGCAGGTGACTCAAGTGTATCTTCACGGTTTCCATGAGGGCTGGTATTAGAGCTATATGTTTAATACATCTTAACGGTGTGCTATTAAGGGGTTAATATTTCAGGAGTCTCGGGGTCTGCTCATTTCCAGAGTTCCCCAGTATTTTGCTCTGTAGTGTTTTTTGCGCACTGCTGACATACAGCAGGTCAGAAAACTGATGCTTTAGTCTCCTTTGTTGATGGGACATGACCTGTGACTGATGATGTTACCTGCCTCCTGCTTTCCAAGCTGTTTGTGGCAGCTGGTGGCTTAAACCCCGGAGTAACAATAATAGTCCCCCTCAACTAGAATCTTTCTAAAAGAAGTGACCCTGTATATACTTTAACCCATCAAAGATTATTTCTAGCCGATAATAACCTTGTAAATGCAATGAAATAGCCTATATTGTTTCAGAAATTGGTGGATGAGGGAACTGGGAGTTAAATTTATACAGTACTGTGCTACGGAATATGATGGCGCTATATAAAAGAATAGATAATAAAAAAATTAAAATACAGCAGAAAAAGTGGAACCTCCTGATGCCCCTCTTTTTCAAAGTCCGAATGTTTGCTGGGTATGAGGGGATCGCAGGGTTCTACAGCCCTAAAATCCCCAATAATGTGTATAAAAACAGCAGGGAATAAAATACAACATTCTTCTTCTTTTAAATACCTTACTAATATATATATATATATATATATATATATATAATGCTTCTACTATATATATATATACATATATATATATATATATATATATATATATATATATATATAAGGGGGTAGTAGAAGCATTATATATATATATATATTATATATATATATAATATATATATTATATATATATATATATATATATATGGTAGTAGAAGCATTATATATATATATATATATATATATATATATATATATATATATATATACACTGGGTATTAGCCAAACTATTGAATGATTAGCCAGGGATGTGCTGTTGATGCCACTTCGTCTCATCCAGATGCACTGTTACAGTTAGGCAGGGGCCTGGGGCTGATGCGTCTCCTTTAAGAGTCTTAGCAGCCGATTAGTGATGGGAGCGGTGGATGTGCTCTGCCATCGATTGCGGTGCCTGCTTTGAGCAGCAGCGGCCGTGGGTGGGAAGGATCTGGGATCCCGTGCAGCTGATGCCTGGCACACGGCTCGCTTGGACCCCGCTGCCACCAACATGGATTTCAATGTGAAGAAGCTGGCCTCGGATGCAGGGGTTTTCTTCACCAGGGCTGTGCAGGTGAGAGCCAACGGGGCCACCAAGGTGTCTGGGCAACTGTGCGTCCCCCCCAGGGATCTCTCCTCCCTTCCTGCAGCATCCTCCTCTGACAGCTGATGCTCCTCACGCCTCCATCTTTGCTGCACTGCTTGTTCACAGATATGTCTCACACTGTAGCATGATCACTGTACATGCATGGCTGCCTGCTGCATACAGATCCTCTTGGAAGGGCCTCTGGATGGGGGCAGCCATGCAGGACTGGAGGGCAAAACCCTTTTAATGGCCTAAACCCAGCTGCACTGGAGAAGCCCAGCAGTAATTACCCCATAATACATAGAAAGCTGCAGGACTTCGGCTGCTGCAGAACCTCTTGGAACTGTCACTCCCATTTTGATGTTGCCCTCTATTATGGGTGTGGATGTGAAGCAGATGGTTGATTGACAGCTCTTGGTCAAAGAGGTTCCACAGTAGCTGAGTTTTTTTTTTTCCAGTAGTAGAGAAGGGGGAGGGGAGATCCAATCAGCCCCTTAATTTTATTGAAATTTTAGTATTTTTTTAAAAAAAAGCGGCTTCCTGCGAAAGAAAATGATGTGCGTACGATATAAACCGGCCCTTACGCACGTATAAGAAAATCGATTAAAAAAAAGATTAATTACTTTTTTCCTCTAGCGGTTTAAAAACTGATGCTAAAAAAACAAAATGATTATTGGACAATAACTGTATTTTTCTAGCAAAATAGTATTTACTATAAGGCTGTGTGCTTTTCGTGCTTTTCGTTGTATTTCCTGTTGCGTAAGATAACAAAAGTTATATTTATATCTAGAATATTAATGCTAAAAGGGAAGCTGGTATTTTATTTCATTTTTTAATTCTTTTTTTGCCTTTTTGGACCTAAATGATTGTCTCCGTTGAGCATTTATTAGGATTCTGAAAGTGTTAATGTTTTTGTTTTTCTCTCGCTGCTCGGTCCTGGTTGTCTCGGTCCCCTGGGGGTCTTAGAGCTCCTACAATTCAGTCTACTGCAGATCTTGCAAGAGGTGTTTCGTCGAGAAAGACGAAAACACCTCTTGTCAAGCAGTGGCCCCCAACCCGGGGTCTGGGAACTCTGGGGGGGGGGATTTATGCCAGAAGCTCTCTGATCAGTACCCCAAACTATTGGAGGCCACCGCTGTAAGGTCCTTCTTTGGGGTTATTACACAATGAAATGGGGATATTAAATTATCAGCTGCAGAATGACATCATCAGGCGGTAATCGGCCCTCCGGCTGATGTCACTAATGCGTGGCTGCCTTTTTTTTGTAGAGATCGTATAATTACATAACAGTAATTGCCCAGATCAATAAAATCCGAGGCCGGCCATATTCTGGCTCTGTTGCTGTGGAACGTTCTGATACGTGGAGAAGACCACCGACCGTTCACCGGTACAACCCAGACCGGCAGACCCCATAAAACCAACCAGCCAACTCTTACAGGGGAACCCGCGGGTGGCTTTAGGGGCAAACAGTGTAAGGGCTTCCATTTGCCCCTCTTGGGGTCCTAAAGCTGTCATTCCATCCAAGTCGAGCACAATGGCCTCCGTTCTAATTGAGAATAAAAATGCGTTGGGTATGTTGGGTGGCGTTGCGCATGCGCGCTCTAACCCTTTCACGCTTGGGCCGTCTTCCTTTTTTTCCGGGTCGTCCGTTTTTATTTCTACCTTTTTATTACTAGGTCGTTTCTAGATGAGCTGAAAGTCCTCGAGTATTAACCCTTTAATGGCCCATCAAAAAAAAGGTTCTATTGTCGCCTGCCAGAGTCTAGCCCATAGGCTGGGGAATCGGCTCTCGGGGGCCAATTTATGTCTGCGTTGGGTGATATTTTTTTTATTGCGTGATGAGGTAGCTGTGGTTCTTTGGATCGATTGTCGGGTTGGTGATCAGGGTTGGCGGCTGAATAGAAGAAACCGGTTTGGAGTGTTTTGTAGCACCGGTTTGGAAGGCAGATGAAGAGTTAATTTCCGACTTATAATGGATCTATTGCAGCAATGCTTGTAAAACCTGCCCAGAGGCAAATAAAGGTTTCCAGGCGGCTAATAGACCCAATAAAAAAACAAGGTTTTTTATACACTTTTTATTTTATATACATATTATTATATATTATCTCTCAAAGGTTTGGGGTCACTTAGCTGTTTTCATGGAAAATAAGGAGATTTCACAAAAATGTGTTTTTTCTAACGATCAATTAGCCTTTAAAACTTAAACTTGATATGCATGCAACAGGAGTTGAGGACCCTGAGCGTCAATGTAGCCCCCTGGCACTTTTCTGCCCCGTATGGTGGGTTTCTGAGGGTCCCACTCGGTTCTTTAAGGGCTGGAAAGCTACGTTTTTGTAAATTCTCTCTATAACAGGTTTATCAGAGCTGCAGGTAATATATATATATTTTGTTATTTGTGTATTAGGTGCTTTCTGTTTCTCAAGCCTCCCCAGATGCTCCTGTTGTCGGCCCCCCTCCGTGTTATTAAGAATGCATTAGGGACTGTCTCTGCCGCTTTCAGGCAGTGGGTGGGTGTGCGTGGCTGGAGGTGTCGGTTTCAGATGTTTAGAGCGAGACGCTGGGTTCTGTTAGTGCTGAAGGCTGAGCCTTTTCCACCAGTTTTCAAGCAAAAAGACAGATTCCTCATTCAAAATATATCGGGGCTCATCCGAGTTTTCCATCCTAATGAAGCCCACCATGTGCATGCGCATGTGTTTGTGTTTTTAGGACGATTATTATTCTGTTTCGTTCCGCTGGGAGTGCTGGGAGTAGTTGTGTACTCTCATGCCGGGTGACGTTGCGGATTGAAGCCCCCCGAGGCGCTCGATGTCGCTTGGGCTGTGTAGGTGGATAAAGTCCCTGTTGGCAGGAAGAAGTGCGTTTTCTGCTTCGCGTTTATCCCGCATATAACGAGCCAGCAAGCGACGTCTGCGAAGAATGTGGAGGCAAATCATAATATATATAATAATATATATAAATATAATATATAAGGGAAAGGCGCGCTTTAATGCATAGGATAGCTGTGCAGTCCCTTTAAATTTTAAATGCATGGGGGGGGGGGTCATACCTGCAAACAGTCTCCATCTACCCGGAGCCCTCCCTTTTTCAGATGCGGTTAGGCGGTTGGTTGGAAAATTGGTGTATCTGGAGGGCGAGTGGGCGGGGAGTGGGACATGCAAAGTCTCTATAGAGCCCCGGCAACTAGCCACGCCTCTTACCACACCCCCTAAAACTATAGTGTCCCTATATGTCCATTTCAAACGTTGCGATGCTGAAAAAATATTTTGTCCTATAAGAATAACACTTTGTAATACATAGACTTGAATTGTGTAACGTGTTCTGGTTCCGTGTGCTGTTTGTAGTAGGCTGGGGGAAGCCGTTTTTCCGTGCACTCCCTCTGTTGATCACTTCCTGTGTGGAAGACCTGTCAGGCCTGGAGCTAAACGAGTTATTAAAGGGTCTGGTGTGAAAGCCAAGAGGAAACCGAGGCGCCCTGTTCTTTTGGGGGTATCTGTTGGACCTCACATGGTGCTGACTATCCCCGGGGGGGGGGCTTTATCTCCCTGGTGAGCGGAGCGTGTGGAGACATTGAAAGAGGAGATTAGGATGATCACATTTACTTAACAGACGCGTAGCCATTGGGGGGTTTCTCCCCTGAAGCTTGCCTTTTAATTTGATGTGATAGATCCGTGGTACCTTCCACGCTTCTTTTTGACCACAGGAAGCTTTTATTGAAGAAACCTAAACGCTTATCAATAATAGATCTACAGACCCGCTGGGTGCCGCGTGCATGCGCATCGAAACCCTCTCTGCATTATTAATCAATGTAGCAGCAGGAAAACAGGTCAGAGGATCCTGTGTGTATGGTGTGTGTGTGCATGTGTGTCTGTGTGTGGATGGTGTGTCTGTGTGCGTGTGTGCGTGCGCGTCTCTGTGTGTATGTACGGTCATCTTTACACGGTCATATTGTTCTCCATGACTCCTCTTCTAATGATTCTGCGGATTAGAAATACATTTATATAAACAGACTTTAGAAGATTTAGTTTATTATTAACTTGAAAATGTAACTTGATGACTAAACACAAAGGCGTTTATTTGCCAGGCAGAGCTCGGCCGACCCTGTATAATGTATAGTCTCATCACTCGCTGATTTAGGCCTTATACAGGAACGATACACCGGGTAAAAAAACCAAACAACTGCATCGAAATTATTAGACAAGCGATAATATAATAATATCTGTTGGCGTGCGCAGAGTGTGAGCCGCACCGCAAAGGCAAAAAAAAGATATTCATTTGGCCCGAAGTTAAACAGAAATGGAAAGAAACATTGGCAAATATCACTGCTGGTTATACAACATTTACTGTAATGAGCTTCAGCTGTGGCAAAAACCTGCACTGACATCAGTTTCCCATTACGTGCTCCTATACTCAAATTCATGCACTGGGCTAACCTCTACCGACCCTGCCTGGTATCGTCAACCTGCTACAACTACACCAAGTCAGGCCACCAACAGATGTTCCTTGTTAAGGTAGACACTTTCCCCAAACAAATGCGTTCACCAATGAAATCGTTTCCCTGGCGCGGGTCCGGGGGGCCGCATCGATATTCTGTAATTCCAAATCAATACTTTATTAAACTTCCCCCTCCCTGCGAATCGACCCGCTGGAGGGTGTTCTAGCCGGCTGCGGCCATTGTAGACACGACACGTTTGATGGAAAGCAAATAAAATCATTTTCCCTTCTTCTGGTATACTTTTTAACCCTTTCTGTGCTTGGTGGATTAACCATTTGTGAGCTGGATCGGAAAGGGAGATCTTGAAAGAGATTCTTCAGTGCATTAGGGATTTTGTACAATGTATTCCTCGCTGTGCGTTACAGTTCTTCTTGCCCTGTATTAATCTTTTTGTTTCTTCTTCCGCCCGCCAGTTCACGGAGGAGAAGTTGGGTCAAGCGGAGAAGACAGAGTTGGATGCCCATTTTGAAAATCTCTTATCCAGAGCTGACAGCACCAAGAATTGGACCGAGAAGATCATGCGTCAGACTGAGGTCCTCCTGCAGCCCAACCCAAGTTAGTATTAAAGTAATATATTCAGTTTGGGGTGAATCCTACCTCGTGCCCAGCCACTGGTATACTTATGGGGAGATTGCCACTGCACCCAATACTGCCATAGCTGACGGTGCAGTCGCTGTTTACCTCTAAGGGGTCTCCAGAAGGATTGTAGGACTGAAAAGGGCTGCGGGTAAAACCAAAGATCTTGGTATCGAAGAGCTCCTAATTTCCCCACACCTCGGAGTTTGTTCCGTTCTCCTTATACATATTGGGTAAAAATCAGTTGGGTAGAAGATGACGTAGACCTTCCCGCTTATGGTTTGCCTGATAAGTCTTCTAATGATGTCTGTTTACGTGGTTTATGTAGTCCAGAGGTTTCTAGTTGGGCCGCTCTTTACATTCACGAGTATTTAGTGTTTTCTGTAGCTTAGCCTAGTAACTCGATCTCTTCTGTAGGCGCGCGAGTAGAAGAGTTTTTGTATGAGAAGCTAGATCGGAAGGTCCCGTCCAGAGTGACCAACGCGGAACTGCTGGGTCAGTACATGACGGAAGCCGCCAATGAGTTTGGACCAGGGTCTCCTTATGGTGAGTATCGGTGACCTTTCACCTTTTATAATTCACATGTTGTAATGCTGTATAATGTATAGGATCTAGGTCACGAGTCTCCTTGCCTCTCTGTTGCTCTTCCAGTGTTGTTAAAGGGATTGGTTCTTGTTCTTGAGTCGTTACGCGGTGTTTGCTAAATATCTTTAGCTACAGTTTTTCTTGGGCGTGATTGTTGGGTAAATAAATGAAATTGCTTATTTTGCTTATTTTGAGGCGGGCAAGTGATGTGTGATATTTTAGGTCACATTTTTATCTTTTTTTGTTGTTCTGTACAGAAGACACATATGAGGAATAATATATATATTTTTTAAAAAAACAAGGAAAATACACTTAAAAAATGTTTTTAATATTACTCTTGTTGCTGGACATGGACGCACAATGTAGTTCAGGGGGAAGTTGGTTCTAACGACTCCTCTTTCTAATAACTATAATTATTTATCACCAGGCTTGTATGTTTAGACCAGAAACGAGATACAGAAACGGAGTAGCGGGCAGCAGCCGGTGTTATGCCGCGTTTAAAGACGCAAACACTTTGAACCATGTGGTGAAAATAAACCGAATTTACCCAAAGCGAAAAAATTGCAAATTTAGGCTTTCAGAATAATGGAGCCTAATTTTGTGCCAAATCCAGCCAATATCTGCATCTTAATGCACCGGGCAGCCGAGAGGTCCCTTTAAATTTCCATTGTCCAAGGCATTTGGGGGGGGGGGGGTTGACCCCCGTATGCGTTTGCCCACCTCCCCGTTACTTTCCGTGCAGACGATATGCTTGGCAGACACTGAGGTCGGTCTTTCTGTGCTGTCTGTACAATAAGCTCCCGTCCCGGACGCCTCCTCTGTGCACCGTCTGCCTGCTGCCCGCCGATAAGGATCCTGTAATTGGAGCCGTAGGCAGCCTTTGCCGTAATTGTGTTGTTTGCTCCCAGTGCTGGCTTTTAATCTGATTCTGCCTGCCTCGAAACCTCGTCCTCCCCTCCCTGACCCGCAGCCCCCGCTCCCGATTCTCACACCCCTGTCTCTTTCAGGACAAACGCTCATCAAAGTGGGCGAAACGCAGAAGAAACTTGGAGCTGCGGAACGCGACTTCATGCACTCTTCCGCAATCAACTTCCTGACCCCGTTGCGCAATTTCCTGGAAGGGGATTGGAGGACTATTTCCGTAAGTTTATTTTCTTACCAGATCCCGTCTGAAAAATTAACTGATTGGGGTACATCGCTTATTAGCATGGACCGTATTTAGGTTCTACATGGGCCAAATGTGGGGCAATCTACGTGAACATATCACTCGTTTCCATGGTTTCCACTATTTGTAAATGACCTAGGCCTGTCCCAGCACCGCATCCCCGGCCCACATTCGCAGCCCCTTCCCTGCACATTGGGATATAACGATATCCAGCAGCCCCCCCAAGGTCTCGCTGGTCTAGGTCAGTATAGGCTGCCGCGTATGTATCAAGGTTTCATTATAGCAGCATTTATCCCATTGATATTGGAATAAATATCACATAAGGGACGTGAGTTACAATATCAACGAGAAACATGGACTGCAGCTGCATATTGATCTGATATCGTTGGCCCCGAGCCATGCCTATTACATTATTGGTTTCACGAGTATACGTCAATAACGGATTAACGGTCTAGTCGAGAGCTGTCAGGACGGTTTAGTTATTGGGGAATTACATCCAATCGTTACACGCGTATTGCAATTTATCTGTGCATTAGGAATAAGAAGGTTAAAACACTAGTTATAAAATCTGTTGAACATTTCCCTCATTTTCATGATCTTTTGGAACCTTAATAAATTCATAGGCCAGGGTGGTGTACTGCGACCCTGTGTCATTCATAAGGGAGAATGCTGGTGTGGAACATCAACCCGCTGACTGTATTACAATTATTGATACTTCTTTTATATTGAAATAACCACAGTTAAAGGCAATATTATTCCTACCTACTGGGTAAGGATATATAGTATGTATAGGCATAGAGACCCCCTGGAAGCAGCCAATCAGTGCCAGGAAAGTGCTTCCATTGGAATAAAGCTTCCACATACGCACGGAGGGGGTCGATGTTCCGCCGGCCAGCGCTAGGGCTGAGATATTCAGCTGATGACGGATGAAGTGACCCTTTACATGGCTTTGAATCCAATGGCAGAGATTCTTGTAACTTCCTAAAAATAAAAATCCCTGTTTTTTGGTTCTTAAAATAAGCGCATACGGGACCCGGTACCGCGGAGATGTATGAACGCCTGATTCTTCGTTGCATTTTCTATCACTGGGCTTATACATCCACCAGTCGGTCTTTCACGCTGGTAAATGGGCTTTGAGGAATAATGATTACGTTTCCTGGTTAATAGAAATTGTTTATTTCTTTTTTTCTGTCTTTATTTCTGCAGAAGGAAAGGCGAATCCTGCAGAACCGACGCTTAGACCTGGACGCCTGCAAAGCGCGCCTGAAGAAGGCTAAGGCAGCCGAAGCGAAGGCCACGGTAACCGCCCTGCCCCTATAGTTTTTTTTACGCGGGGGCGATTTGCATGTGTTTTTTGGGGTGTGAAAGGGGAGCGGGGCGTGTGGTTAAACCCGTTAACCCTTCATTGTACACATGTCTGTGCCCCCCTCATTTTACTCATATCAACTGCATCGTGGTGTATTCTATTTCGGGTAAAAACAAAAACAAAAGGGGGCAAGGAGAGACATTGAAGGTCAAATAGGCAGGGATAGTTTGGGTATGCATTTAACCCTTAGTTACCTGACTCAGGGGCTCAGGGCATGGCTTACAGGGTTAATACGGGGCTAGAGGCCAACATTGTAATTGAGATTAGCTGGGAGGGTAAATTCTGTTCCTGCACCCAATCTCATCCAAAGGGGGGATCCCCGTACCTGGATGAACCTTTACTTATTCCTCTTTCGTTCCCCCTCCCCCGCGCACCCTTACTAACCTGTGTTGTTTTTTGTGTGTTCCTTCTTTTTTTGTATAATTTGCTCAGTTCGAGGGGGATGTGAGTATTGTTACGGAGGTCACTGCTGTGAACTTTTTTGCTTTTTACTTTTCTCTGAAATTGTATATATATTTTTTTTCTCTCTCTTCATCGCCTCTGTAACAGACATCACCCCATTAGCTTCACGCAGA
The DNA here is from genome assembly GCF_027358695.1 of Spea bombifrons. Classification (NCBI taxonomy): domain Eukaryota; kingdom Metazoa; phylum Chordata; class Amphibia; order Anura; family Pelobatidae; genus Spea; species Spea bombifrons. The sequence goes on from NC_071094.1 coordinate 6,578,241, forward strand.
GAATGTTTGCAAACTATACTTTCTAAAAATAAAAAAATAAAAATTTATTAGTATATTTCAATTAAGGAATTTTTCATTCAAAATAAATTGTTCTGCGTCACGTCGGCTCCTATCACATGCTTAACAGAGGTAATATTGAAAATGATTTGTGTAATCGAGTTACACAAATTCTTTAATTTTTGCAGATTCATTTATTAACACTTTTCATCCAGTTCTGTGGGTATTAGTTTGGTCTCTCTATAGGCAGTTTAAACTCCTGCCTTATTATTAATAATACTATTTATTTATATTTTAGCCAAGAAATATTTTAAGTCTACGGCTGCGTTTGTTTGCTGAAATTATCCATAAATGTATCTTTATTTTTGCACTTCTATTTATATCGAATGTCTCATAAGCCCCTCAACCCCTCTAAATTACTTATTGTGTAGGGGAGGTATTTTTGTCCGCTTACCAATATTTTTAGTAGCAATATTTATGCAGTATGAGGGTGGTCCACCGCAGCCCACCAGAGAGCCAGGCAGGTTCTACGATGACTTATAGGAGGCCTGGTCCGCAGCTCGTGGAAAGCCGATACCTACCTATATCTTCTGTGAAATGAGAATTTATATTTTTAGTGTAACACACGTGTGTTTGTGATGTTGGGTCATCTTTTCGACGCTTAATAATTTATTTTGCGGCTTTCCTTTGCTTAATCCCATCCCGCTCTCCCGCTCTTCCGCTCTCCGCATGCTGCTGCCTCTCTGCATGGAGCTCCAGAAACCCGCATTGCCGTTCATCAAGCTGTTCCTTTTTTGTTTTATGTGTCCCTGCGGTGCATCCCAGTGTGAAGTAGCAAAAGAGATTTCCGGGTTGATGGTATATATACGATGCATTTAATTGTTGGCAGATCCTTAACCCTCACAGAGATGGAGATTAGATGTTTGCACCAGGCGTAAAAAAAAATAATAATAATAATAATTTTGTGCATATTTTTCCAGTCTGGAACCCAACGGAACGTTACAATCATCAGAAACATTCCATTGGATTCCAAGGTGACCACTTTGCACCGGAATCGCTCTATATATAGCCCCTGGTGGCTTTTTGGTGGCACTGGATACTACGCCATGGTAGCCACGTTCAGATGGATCAAACCCATCCCAAAGGCCGAGATCTAGTGTTAGGGTCCCTCTCCTCTCCTGTCGCCGTTCGTCTTTGCGAATGCTCTCCTGTCCATGTTTGGTTTGCTTTGGGGGGGTTTTTTGTGTGCTTTTTGGTTTTGTTTCCACATTCATGTACTTCCTGCATGACATGAGCTTTATTCCCCCGTAGGCTTTGCCTGATTTTCAGGAGACCCGACCTCGTAATTTCGTATTGTCGGCCAGTGCGTCAGCGGTAAGATCAACCCTCCCCTACTCTGTCCTCGTCCGTTCCCACCGGCTCCTAAAGGTCCAAAGGTTTTGTGAGGGGGAAAAGGGGGTAATCCTGGCTGGCCTTTGAGATTTTTGGAGAGTTTGGGTTGTCCCAACTATATCGTTTGGAAAGAGTTACTAGTTAAAAGGCTTTATTGGTGGGCTGTAGGCATTAAACTGGCAGGTCGTCTGGGCAAAACGGGCAGAGCTTTAAATGAGCGGGTGGGCATCACATTAACCCCTTCTCCTTTGCCTCTCAGAACACTGCGATGGCAACCTGTTTTAGGAAGAACTCAGACCCGCAGGTGTCTTCTCTTCATTCATTAATATTTGTGTAGGAATAATCCAGGAACGGGGGGGGACATTTTAAGTGGAATCGGATAAATCGGCTGATTCCTACGTTTCAATTAACGTTTAGAGAGCAATGTGGACTTCCTTGGTCTGCAGGATTTGGGTAACTGGGGTGATGGTAGGATGGATCTTTTTCATGAAACCCCTGCATCGTTTTGCCAACCAAATCCAATGCATGCCCACTGTGTTTATCACCTCCTATTGCAATCAATCAGCAGGCAATCCCGGTCTTTGGCTAGAATCGACCAGATTTTAAGGTTTTGCCCATCTAGCTCAGCACATTTTATCAGGTAGCTCACCGAGCCTTCTGCTCATAAGTAGAGAGAGAAGATACAGATTGTCGGTGACACCGGGACAATGGATTTCCAAGATGGTCTTGGGTCCACCGTCGAGCTGCTTTCATGGAGGAGTAAAGAGAAGCCAATACATATTGTTGGCTTTGAGAAGGAGCGAAGGGCCAGAAGGTCCCACAGCTTCACGTGGTGGACAACCCCTATTTCCAGAAGATAGTGGAAAGATTAGAGGAACTTAGTGGCCAGGTGGGGATGAATTGAGAATAGTAGCTAGTGATGTGTTAAGAGCTGCTACAGGTGATACAATATGTCCTCTGGTTGTCACTGAACCCATCTTGTTCCCTTCTCCCACCTTTACCACGTTTTGCGTTCTGTGAAACATCACTTGCTGTTGTGTTTTGTTGAGTTGCCTCTGACGTGTCTGAGACTCATCTCTCCTGTTACTCTGTGACTGCAGCTTTGGAGTGACGAGGTGGACAAGGTAAGCGAGCCGAGAAAACACACAGGATTCATGTTTTGCCCGGTTCCCGTTTTACCGCTTCTATCAGATAGTATAAAGGGTAACGGCTAACCAAGCAGGGGGAGGTCTGGTCCTACCGAGTGCCCATCTCTGAAGTGCCTTAATAGAGGTTTAATTAAAGGTTTAGTGCCCAGACTTAATTCCACTATCCATATATTGCTGAGAGGGAAGCAGATTGTCCGTCGCCAGTGTGGGGGGATTCTGTACTTGGTTAGATGGACGTACCCTTAAATATATATTGAGTGTTTAGCTTTACGTTAAAGAAACCACCTTGTTTTTGGAGTCTATCCTCCTCGGTCTGTCGTTGTTACCCGCACTACCCCTGCTTCTGGCATGATCCTCTCCCTCCTCCCTCATTAAAAGTCTTAGCGAAGAGGGGATTTGGACATCGCATTGTAAACTGAGACGGAGATTATCCTCAAGCAGAAGCCATATGTCCCTTTACAGCTCATTCAACTCCCTAGGAGCCGTAGAGGAACACAACCCTACTTAAAACCCACTGATCGTTAAAATATATATCTATATATATGTATATATTATTTATTCTGTGCATTTTTTTAAATATTTTTATAATGTTCATTATTTAAAGAACAGGCCATTTTGTTGCTATAGAATGATATTTAGATTCGGTTGTATCAGAGACATTGATTTCGCGTGTGGATGTTCCATCGTTCAGTCTACAGCTTGTTTTTAGACATGCGCAGCGATCGGTAGATTAACTCTTCGTGCGCATTTCACTCGTAGCGCCGAGGCTTTCAGAGGAAGCGATTCATATTTTACCCACTTAAGTTTTATAACAGTTCTTGCTACCGTAAGAAAGAAAGTATTGCTCCGACACCCAGTTTGGTTTTATCTTTTATCGGCCAGTCTCGCCCCCAAGGATCTCCCCCCTCTATTTAGATAAGGTGTGTGGGGGTGGGTAATTGAATCGTTCTTCAATAATATTTCCTGTTTGGCTAAATGGGTGAAATATAGTCATTTTTGGATCAGCTTAACGATTGACGTGGTGAACGAGAGTACTCTCACCTTCCGAACTCATCAGGACCCTTCGGACTTCTACTGAGTCCATCAAAAAGCCTGCGGCATGCGTTGTGGCGTTAGGGTCTAATTACCTAAGTGAAGAAGGTGATGGGGCTTCGCACAGCGGCGTAGAGCTGTTAGCTTAGCAGGGACGATGCGTTAGGATCTCTATCGTTTAGCTGCTGGAAAAAATATTTTATTTTCCATGGTGTCCTCTCTGTGACCCCCCCCCGGAATGCGCTGCCACGGCTTCTTAAATGCATTGCAGTTAATGCAATGATCTGAGCCGGTACATCCACGACCTCCCCGTGGCACCGCGTGTCTCAGGAAGTCTGAGAAGGTTGGTAAAGAAAATACGCTTTTCCCCCAAAGATCTGTAATCAGCCGTTTTTCTAGTAAGCTCTACCTAGTGTAATAACCTGGTCATAATTACTTAACCTCCTGCCTTAAGAGAAGGTGTGATGGTTCTTTTTAAGGCACCTTACTGGTCACAGTCTGCTGACCGCCCATGGTCGAGCAAGTCAGTCCTTCATTCAGACCGGTCTGTGTGTCGGGTACCGGCATCGCTATAACCCCCCCCCGTAGTGACCGGAGAGACCTAAAGTCTATTCACTACTACTACCGGCCATCGTCAAGTGGTGGAAACGGAACCAGTGAAGGGTTACTTTGTAGCTCTTTTTAGAACTTGGGTAATTGGGTGTTTGTATTGGAGAGTATATTATCTCATGGAAGCCAATGCAATATTAACGAGGTCTTTGCTTTTGCTTCACAGGCCGAACATGAACTGCGCGTAGCACAAACAGAGTTTGATCGCCAGGCGGAGGTGACCAGGCTGCTTTTGGAAGGGATCAGCAGTACCCATGTGAGTTATTTTTTATTTGATCAGGGGTATGAGATGTGACCCCCCCCCAAAGTTCAATTCATGCACAAGCGATAGGCCTTCTCTGATGTTTAATTATACAAATAGATAACATTTCTCCACGACCCACTATATAGAACAACCCGAAGACCACATGGGCTTGAAGACCGCAGTTGGATCAATTAGTGGAATCGTACTTTATATACTACTGTTTTATAGGGTCTCTCCCTCCTAAATATATTAATAATTTAAAAAAAGGGGGTTGCAGAATTGGTAAAATATACATTATGATATAAAGGTTCAGCTCTACATACACCAAATGTTATTAGCACTCTCTGGAACACAAAGCAAACTTTGGCAGATCTGTCATTTTAATATTTATTCTGAATTTTTAACGTAACAATGCAGAAAGTCTTTTCAGTTTCTATGGCAACTGTGTCTTGTTAAAAGCTTTCCCGGCAGAAAAATTATGAGAGAGGCATCATTTTACATGATCAGAATGATTTCTGTAAGGTTTTAGGAATTCACTGTGCACTCAGATTAGTGCAGATTTTAACGGAAATTGGCCAATCTCGTTAATTCATATGAATGTCCAAAACAGACACCCCCCCCACAACTAAAAAACTGCATTTTTTTTTGTTTTTCACGCTCTCTCTCTCAATGTCTCCCTACCTTCTCCTCCAGACTCTTCCGTGTGGCTCCTTTTCCGCAGCCCCGCTTTTTGTCTTGGCTTTTCTTGTTCTTCGCTTCTTCTGTGTTCTATCTTGGTCCACTTCTCCCCGCTATCCGCTTCTAACCTGGCCTCCTGGAGTGCTTCCACAAAAGGGGCGGGGCCTCTGCGCACACCTTCTCCCCCAATTGGGGGAAAGGTTGGGGGTGTGCCCTGGCTCCTCCTCTTTGCGGAAGTACTCCAAGAGACCAGCAAAAAATGCAGACAGATCCCAGAAACGCACGTTTTGGATCTGCCGCCCGAAGCCAATGCAGAATTGGTCGCTGAGGGTTCCTGCCCTACCATAATTACTAGACGGAGCCTGAATTGCTTTAAGTTGACCTAGAACACGATGTTTTTGACGCAGACGCGGTGTTTACTGAACACGGTCCGCTTCCCTGCTTCAGATTAGTGTCCTGGAAAGCCGAACGCACTGACTGTTTCCCCTCCCCCACCAGGTGAATCATCTCCGCTGCCTGCATGAGTTTGCCGAGGCCCAGGCCACGTACTACGCTCAGTGTTACCAGTACATGGTCGACCTGCAGAAACAGCTGGGCAGGTAGGTGGGTTGTACATCAGCTCCTCCCACTCACAGCTAACTTTGGTATGATGCATCACCTTGTACCCAAATTCTCCTGTTCCATGTGTGATCCATAATGTTAATGTTTCTTCTATCCTTTTCCTATGCTGGCAGTTCCAGAAGTGAGGGGTAAGTATAGGTTAATGTAGTTAAGCGGATTTGGACGTTTCGCAGTATTTTCCTCCGATACTCAGCGATTTTCTGGTTACTACCCGCAGGTTCCCCGCCACGCTTGTTGTGAATGCAGATTCTACCCCTCCGCCTCTCAGTACCTCTCCACCACCCGCTACGCTTCCCGTGCTCCAGGCCGTCAGTCCCAATCCAGGGGACGGGACGCTGAACGCTATCGATGTGAAGCCCCCTTCAAGCGGCACCAGGAAAGCTCGAGTTCTCTACGATTACGAAGCTGCAGACAGCACCGAGCTGACACTCGCGGCGGACGAGGTGAGCATCAAGCTTCTCATCCTTAAATGTCTTATCGCCTAAATGTGATGTTCCTAAATCCCGCTCCTTTGATTTTGCAGCTAATCACCGTGTACAGTCTCCCCGGTATGGATCCAGACTGGCTGGTGGGTGAGAGGGGAAACAAGAAGGGTAAAGTACCAGTTACTTACCTGGAGCTCCTTAGCTAGACCCGACTCCACCAGGACAGCAAACTTCTCAAACAAGCCAATGTCTCCGGAGGGCTGATTGTTTGCTAGATGCTGCTGCTTCGTTTGGTTTTCTTCCCGTCTTACAGACTGAAGCTGCACACGTCACCCCTTATTTCTCGCAAGTTGCCCTTTTTTTTTTTATTGAATGTCACCCTTACGTTGCAGGATGGGTCTTTGGCGTTTTTGCCGGCCTCTCCTGCACCTAAGGCGTTGCGTCTCTCCTGTTACGTTTTCATACCACGTCCCACTCCTGAGAACCCCCGTGTCGCTGTCTTTCCGGTGACCAAATCTGCTTGCACTAACGTTTAAAACGCAAAGACTTCTAATATTTTCTTTTTTTTTTCTCAATTCTCAGTTTATTGCACAAATGGTAACAAATACATGGCGTAAGGTACCGAGTACATAGGTAAAACAGCAGAACAAGTTACATATACAGCATAGGCTGAGCCTGCACACGAATAGAAATGGCAAGGAAAACATGAGACATTGAGAACAATAGATGAGCAAATCAGGTACATACAAGAATAAAGCCACCCCCAAGGGGGAGGACAGAAAAAGGCCGATAAGCCAATCAGTACCCAATAATACAGTGCCATAAAATATGTAAAACAAAAGGAAACAAAAAACAGAATAAAACAAGTCTGTCCCAGGGTCCAGCAGATAGCTCCACTTACAAGATCACGTTAACCAAAGGCACGAACATACAAAAATAGACCCAGTAGGAGAGTAGTAGCTGACCCCTAGAGGGACACAGGTAAAGGGCGCTGTTCCAGGGACGCGATGAACGACCTCCAGTGAAACCACTTAAGTTCAACTTTATGACCTGCCCCCCTAGCTGACCATATGAGAACCTCCATGTGGTAAGTGAATTCGACCTGATGTACCCAAGCCATAAAAGAGGGAGGGGAGGCTGATTTCCAGTGGCGGGGGAGGACCGCGTTGGCCGCGTTAATCAGATGAAACGTCAAGGACCGCTTGTAGCTGGAAAAAGAAGTCTGTGTGTGATGGAGCAGAATGGCCTCAGGAGAAGCCTGGAAATCGGGATTGGCCACCTCACGGATCACCGACGTGACGGAATCCCAAAAGGGTCTAATATCTGGGCAGGACCACCAAATATGCAACAGGGAGCCGGGATGGGCACCACACCTCCAACAGGTTGGGGGGACCTGAGGGGCGAATCTGTGAATGTCTAGGGGAACCCTGTACCATCTCGTAAGTATCTTAAAAGACGTCTCCTGCATTCGACTAGACACCGACCCCTTGTGGACGATAGAGAGGATCTTAGACCAGTCCTCCAGGTCAAAGGAGCAGGCCAAGTCCCGCTCCCACAGGCTAAAATAATACGGCTTGGCGACCGGCTCGGGGGAGAGCAACAATGCGTACAATTTAGATAAAAGATGGGGCGGCTCCTTTAGTTCAAGACAAAACCTCTCCAATTGAGAGAGCGGTCGGTCCAGATGCGGCCGAACCGCCAAGGAAGAAACAAAATGCCTAAATTGATGGTAGAGAAACTGGAGGGAGACGGGGCAGGGACCCGGGCCCGACAGGGCCTCTAGAGGCTGCAGAGCTGCCCCAGTAACCACATGGCACAGGCGCAGGGTACGAACCCCCGGAGGGAGAAAAGCCTGCAAGCCCCCACCCGAGCGACCCGGGGGAAAGTCCGGGTTCCCCACCAAGGGAGTCAGAGGGCCAGGAACCCCAGCAACCTTACCAGCCCGCAGCAAGCGACGGAAGACCCGCAGGGTGGGGAGAAGGAAGGGGTGGGCAGAGTACGTAACGCAACCCACAGGGTCGCCAATCCACGGTAACACAGACAACGGGCACGACAGGAAAGACCCTTCCACAGAAGCCCACTGCTTAGCCGAGTCTACAGACCATTCGACAACGCGGCGTAGGTGAGACGCCTGCCAATAAAGCTCTAAACTCGGGAGACCTACCCCCCCCTGCAGTCGCTGCCTAATCAAGTAGGAGAACGCCAAACGAGACAGCCTGCACCTCCAGACATAGTGCAAGAAAGCCCTCCGGCATCTCTGGAAGAAAGACCGCGGTAGAGCTATGGGCAGCGTCTGAAAAAGGTAAAGGAATCTGGGGAGAAGATTCATCTTGATGACCCCCACCCTCCCAAACCAGGAGATATGAGGATATGCCCATTTACGCAGGTCCGATTCTAGAGTAGACAGCAAGGGCTCAAAATTAAGAGTGCGCAACTGCGAGAGGTCCGTGGGAATACGCAGACCCAGATACTTAATAGAATCATCCCTCCATTTAAAGGGGAACCCAGTCCGAATGTGGTTACAGAGGTGCGCCGGAATGTGAAACCCCAGGATCTCCGATTTGGACAGATTGATTTTATAATTGGACAACACCTGGAACCTGGCAAGCTCCGACAGGACAGCCGAGAGGGACCGAACCGGGTCAGTGAGAGTCATTCTAATATTTTCTGTATGATATAACGATAAGCCAGGCCAGCATAGATAAGCCCTTTGCTGTCCGTTACAGATTGGAGCCTCCCTCCCATCTATTAGTTTTTTGTATAACTGTCGCCTTTTTTATTTCAATCTCCCATTTATAAGCGTTTTAACCCTTTACATCAGCTTCTGCACGGGACTTTTTTTTAATGGCTTTGTAGCATGCAGGCTGAGGTCCCCGTACCATCATTATGCAGGGGATACAGTAGCTTTTATCCTGCATCTAATATATTTACATTTATTATTAAAAAAATAAGTAATTTATCAAATCGCAATCCAAAGGACTAACGATTACGCTCACTTTACAAACCCTGTATCACAGGATCCCTTTAACACGTTATATCGCATTGATTGACTACTTGCTCTGGTGGAATAAAATCATCTACAGCTAGATGCTGCTGCTTCGTTCGGAGTTAATACATTTTATATATGAAATATTTTAATCTTTATATATAATAAAAATACCTTGTTTCCCCACCCAGAGTAGAAAGATTAGGCAAATTGTTTCCATTGTTGCTCAATACATCTGTTATTCTACCAAGGCTCAGAACCCTTGGAGCGTACAGCTGCGGAGACTTAAGACTCCCATGACTCTCAGCCGCACAAGGACTGGCTGCATATATGGTGCCGGTTCAGCCTATACCCACACATGGTTACACCAGACTACCTTTCGGTCTATTTACACCAGAACGTCTCTAACCCATAAAATGTATCTGTTGAAAGTCCATTTGTTTTGGGTCTTGTGTGTTATTTAATTGCCTGTTAGATGTTAATAAATTGCAATCATTCCCGCAACTTGCAAGACTGTTTGTTTTCACCCCGCTTCCATGGAAAGTAAACAGTGTATGTAAATACCCTTTATTTTAGTTACAGTATAAATATTTTTGTTTAAAAAAACAAAACAAAAATTGTGACGTCTGCAGAAGGAGAGGCAAAACGGACTTTGGTGCACAGAAAGAAAAACATGCACTTACGGAAATTGCCCAAAACACCCCGTTCTGAGGGACAGACACTGCTCTTGGGCTAAGGCAGATACCGTGGTTACGAGGAGCATTCCAGAAATCCTCAAACTTTACATTCCAAAAACCGTAAACATGGCAGCATCGGGGTACGATAGTCTTGTGTTATCCAGAGTGTGTATTAAAGCTCGAAAGCCCCAAACACGCACATGTCAGATGGCAGTTTCATTTATTTACGGTAGTTCGGAGGGTTTTGCGCGAGGTCCTTTATCGCTGCAGCTGTCGTACGAATGCATGCACAAGCTGGATGATAGGATCCTGTGCTTCGGGGACAGCCTTTGCAAATGTGGCAGGTTTTGACTGTGGAGAGGGAAGGAGACCTCCAGCCGGAGAGGATGGACCCCCACGTCGGAGGTAGCGAGAGATGCTGGATAGCAGGGTGCTCTGAAATAACATGGGGGGGGTATTACATGTCTGATAAAAATATCTATAAATGTGCATAAATCACAGTAAATACAACAAGCAAGCTAAATAACGCCACACCTTTTAGAAAGCGCACAAACCTAAATATAAGTGTGTGTGTTAAGTTGTATACGTATGCAAACAAATCTGTGTGTATATATTATAAATATAATTTAAAAATAAACATGGAAAATATAGTTGATCCATGGCCTAGACAATAAGATTGGATGTCTCTGACCAACTTGCAGCTGATGAGCGATACACAGACTATGGCAGGTGGGTAAAATTTCAATTAAAATTGAATTAACCGGGGCGTGGCCTGGCTGCTGAGGGAGATGGCTGTGCAGTAAGAGAGCTCTGTCTCTTTAGCCTGAAAAAGCGACCCACACTGCAGCTAATTTAACTAACTTTACCTCCTCTGCTGCTCTGGACCTTGCTGTCACCCTGCAACTATGCCTGTTCGTAAAAAAAGGCATGCCAGACAGGAAACAGTGGCAAAATTCTGCTTTTCCAGGTCACCTCAGGCATTCCAAGATGGCACTGACTGCTCACAGGATGCTGCCTCCTCGTCCTCACAGCCGGCTGTTCTCTCACAGCCTGCTGTTATCTCAGCTCAGAGGTCTCCTGCTCCTCCACTCGCTCTGCCTCTGATTCAGCCCTTCACTGCCTCTCCTCACAGGAAATGTCCAGGTCAGTGTCTCCACAGGCCCCCTCTGTCTCCTCATTCACAGAAGAAGCTGCATTTAACCCCTACAGCCCTGCAGCTCTCCCTGGCTGTGAGCTGCTCTGCCCAGCCAGCACTCTATCACAGAGCCCTGCAAAGCAGCATCCCAGGCTCTCTACTGCTGTTAATGATCCTGACATACAAAGAAGGGAAATACAAGATGCCCTCACTGTATCTGATCCTTTTTTTTTTTTTTTATCAAATGTTTATTTGTTTTTTTTTTCCAGAAGCATAAAAGGATACAGAAAGGAAGAAAGGGAAGGGGGATATTGCACAATCACAATAACATTTAGTACATCACAGTTTTACATTCTCTTTGATCATCCAATATCAAAAAAAAAAAAAAAAAAAAAAAAAAAGGAGCCGAGGGTACTATTTATAAGATATTATAAATATGGTTGATTTTTGATATCCAGTCCTCATATATTGATTTTCTTCTATAGTGATTCGGACCCATCCAACCTAAACCTTTTTCCATGTGTAATTGAAATAATAACTGATTTTTATATTGAATAATGGAAAAGGTTTGGTTGCTTTTCCAATTCCTGGCAATTAATACTTTGGCTGCCGCCATCGCATGAGTTAATAAGATTTTCATTTCCATAGATATACTTGTCGGGAATATGTGGAGAAGTGCACACTCAGGGGATTTCGTTATTTTCCGATTAATTCTGTAAGGAGGTCAAAAATCTTATCCCATAACTGACTAACTATATTACATGACCACCATATATGTATATAGCTACCTTTATCTTTGGTGCATCTCCAACATATATTGGATGACCCGGGGTACATTGAACTTACTCTTATCGGAGTCAAATACCAATAATTTAATAATTTGAAATAATTTTCTCTAATCGAAATTGAATGGATAATGTTGTGTGTAGAAAAGATTGCTTTTTGCCAGTTTTGTTTTAAAATCGGTATTTGTAAATCTTTTGTCCATCTAAAAATGGTATTATCACGGTCTACTTCATCTAATTTCTGTAAGGCTTCATAGGTTTTAGTTAGAATTTTCTTACACTCTTTTCCAGTAAATATATGACTTAATTTTAAGTGGATTTCTGAGTCAGCATTGTAGAGAGTGTATCTCAAAAAATTTTTTATTCTTAAATAAGAAAAAATCTCCTTAGAAGGTAATTGAAATTCTTGGATTATTTGAGAAAAATTTTTGATCTGGTTATCGGACAAAATATCTTTAATATATCTAATCCCCACCCTTTTCCATGTTAATAGTGAAATATCTTGTAAATTAGATTCAATGACCTCTAAACTTGCGACATCTAGGATTTTATCTTTTAGACCAAAGTTCTTCTTGATTTTAGACCATTCTTGTATAATTTCATTAAAGACTGTACTATTTCCTACCGAACTCTTTGTTTTCAATTTATCTTGAGAGTCCCAAATAACCGTATCTAAATTGTCAAAACCAACTATAAATTGCTCCATCTTGTACCAAGGTTTGATCTTATTAATTTCCACTTGTGTATTGTAGATATGAATTAGCATACACGCCTCATATGCGCGTTTTATCATAGGGAAATTCAGACCTCCTCTGTTCGATTTTTGAGAAAGAAGTTTAATTCCTAATCTAGATTTTTTGTTGTTATTAATAAAATTATTAAAAGAGGTTTGGATGATATGTAGCCAAGTCACAGGTATTTTTAAAGGTAGATGTCTGAATAAATACGTCCATTTGGGGAGGATATAAGCATTTATTATATTTATCCTTCCAACCCAGGAATACATAGCATTTTTCCAATTCTTTAATAGGGAGTTGGTTTCTTTAATACAGGAAAGGAAATTCCTTTCCATCATATTCTGTACATTAGAGGTCAATTTTAAACCTAAATATTTCAGATCTTGTGTTGCCTCTTTAAATTTAAATTCCCTATGGATTGTTTGTTTAACATTTCTCATAATATTTAGATAAAGGATTTCTGATTTTTCTATATTTAGCTTATAATTAGTGAATTCTGCATATTTATTTATGATTTTCATCAGTTCCCTTATAGAGGGTTCCACATCTTCCACTGTTAATAGGATATCATCCGCGTAGAGACAGATTTTAAATTGCTCTTGTTTCATCATTGAGCCCTTTATCGTTTCATTGGACCTTATTAAGATTGCCAATATCTCTATCGTTAATATGTAAAGCATTGGGGATAATGGACAACCTTGTCGAGTACCGTTATTAATCTGAAACCAATCCGATTTAATATCTTGGCTGACTATTCTAGCGGTAGGGTTAGAATAAAGTGCTTTGATTGCCGATAGGAAACTGCCCTCCAGACCAAAAGTTTGTAAAGATTGAAACATAAATTTCCAATTAATACGGTCGAACGCTTTCTCAGCGTCTAAAGCTATTATTGCCGTTTGTCTTTGTTCAATATTAGCCAAATCTATAGTATCTATGATACGTCTCACGTTGTCATATGTAATTCTATTTGGAACAAATCCGATCTGATCAGAATGAATTAAAAATGCAATAACCTGTTTTAATCTTTCTGCTAATATACCTGCAAATATTTTCATATCTTCATTGAACAAAGAAATGGGTCTATAGTTAGTAATATCTTCAGATCTTTTATTTTGTTTATGTATGGGAATGATATTGGCCCTCAATAATTCCTCTGGCGCGTTTTCTTCCTCCATTAATTCATTAAATAACGCTGATAAATGTACTCCTATATCTGCCTTAAATTTTTTATAAAAAAGGCCACTGAAACCATCTGGTCCAGGACTTTTATTACTCTTGATCTTATGTATAACTTTTATGACTTCAGACTCCACTATAGGTTTATTTAATTGTATCAGTTGTTCTTTTGTCAATTTTGGCGTAAGTACGTTAGCTAAGTATTTTTTAATTTGTTCCAAATTAGAATTATTATTTAGATTATATAGAGCCGAATAGTACCTATTAAAGGCCTGACCAATCACTTTCGGCGATGTAAGTATTTCATTTCCTTCTATAATTTTATATATACGATTGTTAGACTGATTTTTTTTAAGCCTATTTGTCAATGCTTTATCTACTCTATTATTTTTAAAGTACCAGCGCTGTTTTAGTTTCTCAAGATTTTTCCCAATTTTTTCAAATTCTAAATCCCTTATTTTTCCTTTTACTTGCTGGATTTTGATGGATCGTAATTTAGTTGGAGATAGTTGATTTAGTTTAGTGAGATCATAAAGATTAATATATAGAGTAGATAGCTCCGGGCCTCTTCTTTTATTTTCTAGTTTTGCTATTTTAATAAGGTATCCACGTATTACGCTTTTAAAAGCACACCATAAGGTGGTACGGGATATCACTCTATCATCATTCTCCAAAAAATAAAATTTCATTAATTTCTGTAATGCTTGTACATGTTGTTGGCCCAAAATAAGATTATTAATTCGCCAGTCTTTAAGGATTTTCTCTGATTGACTCGAATTGGTTTCACATATAATCGCATTATGATCTGACCAAATAATATCTTTAATCAAAACCTTTTTTATGTTATATACTAGAGGGCAGTTTCCTATCAGCAAATCTATGCGCGCATACGAGGCGTGTGGTATGGAAAAATGCGTATACTCTTTTTGAGTTGGATGTAGTACTCTCCAAATATCATAGAGATTATTTTTTTTGAAGAAATTTGTTAGTCTAATTGCCGATCTTTCTGACCTCGGATCCTGCCTTGTATCTCTTCTTGTGATCTTATCCATTTCCATATTTGGAAATACATTGAAATCACCTGCCATAATGAGAGTCCCTATGCTGTTACACAGTTAGTATTCTCATTATTGTAGATGGGAATTACATAGTTTATTCTTTAATCCATTTACTATGGATTTCTCTATGGTTAGTTAGCTGCCATCTTCTGGCCCTTTTTGGTAATGCACTTATCACACATTTCCTTTGCATGTAAACCCCACCCCTGCTCTCTAGTGAGGCACTTCCTGTATCATGGCTGCTTGTATCTGCCACATGTAACAGGGACACATGTATTCTGCATGCTAAGCTAGGAAAGCATCATCTTTTGACCGCATAATACTGAAATCCATTCATTCTGCTGTATTCAGTTTGTTGTACAGAATAAACCAGCTCTTGGATGAAAACCGGTATTGGTGAGTTCAGCTATCTGACAAGGATTGTCTGCAGTGGTTATATCTGCTTATTCAGGCCAGGCATAGAGGTCTTACAAGGGATAGATCGCTATCACAACAATCGGAGTCAGAATAGTCAAAAGATGCATAGAATTTCTACAGCCTGCTGTGTATATGTGTGTACTTAATCTGCAATCAAGCTCAGTGCTATCCACCATCTTGTGAAGCACATGGTCGCATAAGCTTACTGCACTTCACGTGAAAGTTGAAAACTGTTTCTCTACATTAAACTGCGTTACCTCACCTGTCTAAGCTGCTGTTCGTCTTCTTAAAGAGACAGTACCATTTTTGCAAAATGTCTAGACAAGGCTCTGAACACTCTTTTACGGCTGAATCAACGCAGATACATCATGCTGCCGAACCGGTAGTCATACAGGGAACAGATCCGGCAGATATTACCGAACAGAGTGTACGACCCAAACGTACAATAATACCAACACAGAAACTCAGGGAAAACTTTGAAGCCACTAGAGATGAGTTCTCCAGTAATCTGTCAGACCTCTGGGACAGAACCTCACACTGCATGTCAGTTTTGTCACACTTTATTGATCAACCAGCTGAATTAAGAGACTCTATAAATCGCCTATTTGCTGCGTATGAACACTACCAGCGGCTGTCTGTAAAATACTCAGCTTTCTTGCAGGACTCTAATATAGAGGATTCTTCAGCAGAACTGACCAGGATCAATGCACTGAACCAACAAAGGGATCTCGCAGTGCAAAATGCTAAGCTTAAGGCAGAACTCCGCATTATTCAACTGCAAGAGACCAGATCTCACATATCCACTTCAACCAAGCGCACTGCACTTTCTTCTAGATCCTCTCGCTCCAGAAGTTCTACATTAAGCGACAAGCTAATAGAGGCCCGCGCTGATGCCGAATCAAAAAAAGCGCGAAGCTCTTTCGCTAGAAAGCAAGCAGAGGTAGAAGCAAGCAAGGCAGCTCAACAAGCAGAGTTAGATTCCCAAATAAAGATTTTGCAAATGGAAGGGGAGGAAGCAGCTTCCCTGGCAAGGCTTAAAGTCCTTGAACAAGCAATGGGACAAAGCACTAATTCGGACTGTTTTATCCCAGCAGAACTGGAAGATCCAGTTGAACGCACCAGTGAATACGTACTAAAGCATAACATTTCCAAAGACACAGAGTCATCCCCTGCACCTCCTACTAACAACACTGTTCTGACTCTCAACACGGAGACCTCTCAACTTTATAACACAAGTGCTTCTATGCAGAAAACCACATCAACTCCTGCCAACAACAACGTGATTTCCAGTGATAAGCTGCAACTCAAGCCACAGCCAGCACAAGCCTTAGAGACTACACCACAGTTAAACGCTCATGCAACATCATTTTACCCTGGTAAACCTCACCCTACATCACCAGAGAACTTCTACACCCAAGGGGTTCCACAAGTTACTTTGGCACCAAAGAGTGAGAAATCAGATTTGAATGACTTTGCCAGATATATGGTACGCCGTGAGCTCATTAACACTAGCCTCTCAAGGTTTGACGATTGTGCAGAGAGCTACAGGGCCTGGAGATCAACCTTCAAGGCTGCTATTGCTGATCTCAACCTTACTGCTAAGGAAGAACTTGATTTGCTCATAAAGTGGCTGGGATCAGAATCTGCAGAACGTGTTAAAAGACTGAGAACAGTACACGTTGACCACCCAGATGCAGGTCTTGTTGCTGCATGGGCAAGACTTGAGCAAGCCTATGGTAGCTCTGAAGCCATAGAAAGCGCTCTATTCAAGAGACTGCAAAACTTCCCAAAATTAGCAAACAAAGACTATCGCAAGCTGCAAGATCTGAGTGACCTCCTCATGGAGCTAGAGTTGGCAAAGACAGACCCACGTCTACCTGGACTAAGCTTCCTGGACACCGCTCATGGTGTCAACCCAGTGGTGTCTAAACTGCCATATGGCCTGCAAGAGAAATGGGCACAACAGGGCTCAAGGTACAAAAGAGACAATAACGTATCCTTTCCTCCATTCTCATACTTTTGCAGGTTCATTAGTGATCAAGCCTGGATGAGAAACGACCCCAGCTTCAGCTTCAGTGAACCCAACTTGCCTGCTTCATCCTCATCATCATCAAGGTACGATAACACTGTACCTAAACGTAGAGACTATAATAGAGCAATATCTGTCAAGAGAACAGACATCTCACCTTCCACTACCTCACCTAGTGATCAGGGTGTTGTGGATGACAGAGTAAAAGACCCTAATCGTCAGTGTCCTATTCACAAGAAGCCTCACCCTCTTAAGAAATGTCGTGGGCTAAGGGCAAAGACTTTACAAGAGCGCAGGGAGATTCTCCAGAAACTTGGAATTTGCTTCAAGTGCTGTTCTTCTTATAGCCATCTCGCTAAAGACTGTAAAGTCATGATCAAGTGCACAGAATGCAGTAGCGACAGACATGTTACAGCAATGCATCCCACTCCACTTCCAGACAACCTACAGCAGCTACCTACCTTCCCCCCTGCCTTAAATCATGGCGGGGAGCAACAAGGTCATGCTCCAGCCAAAGATAATGTTTTATCTTCATGCACAGAAGTCTGTGGAGAGGGCTTGGATCACAAATGCTGTGCCAAGGTATGCCTAGTCAAGATATACCCGAAGGACCATCCTGAGAAAGCTACTAGAATGTATGCCATAATAGATGAACAGAGCAATAGATCCCTGGTTAAGCCTAAATTCTTTGAGATCTTTGGCATAGAGGGTCATGCCACACCGTATACTCTCAGAACATGTTCTGGTCAAGTAGAGACCTTCGGCAGAAGGGTCGATGGGTTCATGGTCTCTCACATCAAGGAGGGAGAGGGCATACCCCTACCAACATTAGTTGAATGTGACCAGATACCAGGCGAAAGGGAAGAGATTCCCACTCCAGAAGCCGCATATCATCATCCTCACTTAAGGCACCTTGTTGATGAGATTCCTGCAATGGACACAAGTGCTGAAATTATGGTTCTGCTAGGAAGAGACATTCTCAGAGTACATAAAGTACGTGAACAGTGCGATGGACCTGACGACGCTCCTTATGCACAAAGACTTGACTTAGGCTGGGTAATAGTGGGCGATGTGTGCTTAGGCAGGATGCGTAGGTCATCTGAGGTCCGCTCCTTCAAAACTTACGTGTTGGAGAATGGACGTGCCTCCCACTTCAAACGATGCCCTCACCATTATGAAGTAAAGGAGAAGCCTCTTGATATTATCCAAGTACGGCATGTTACTCCTGTCCTTTGTGATGACAACCTAGGTGCTGCAGTGTTTAGTACTACCAGTGATGACAACAAAGTAGCATTGTCAGTTGAAGACAGAGAGTTCATAAAAATAATGGATAAAGAATTCTTCCAGGATGAGTCTAACAGCTGGGTTGCGCCATTACCTCTTCGTGCTGCACGGGCCAAACTCCCAACCAATCGTGAACAGGCTCTATCCAGATTCAACTCACTTCAACGAACATTAAAGAACAGGCCTGAAATGAGGGACCATTTCATCGCCTTTATGAAAAGGATCTTCGACAATGATCACGCCGAACCAGCGCCACCACTTCAAAGACGCGATGAGTGCTGGTACCTGCCTTTCTTCGGAGTATATCACCCACGCAAGCCTAAACAAATCAGGGTAGTATTTGACTCCAGTGCCAAGTATCAAGGCGTTTCCCTGAACAATGTTCTTCTTACGGGCCCGAATCTAACCAACTATCTTGTAGGTGTACTTATGAGGTTTAGAAGAGAGCGAGTTGCGGTAACTGCCGACATTGAGCAAATGTTTCATTGCTTCGTTGTACGCGAAGACCATAGGAACTTCCTAAGGTTTTTGTGGCACCGTAACAACAACATGGACAATGAGATCATGGAATACCACATGAAAGTACATGTCTTCGGGAATAGTCCCTCACCCGCTGTTGCAACATATGGTTTACGAAGGACTGCCCTTGATGGAGAAAAGGAGTATGGCGTGGACGCTCGACACTTCGTTGAGAGAGACTTTTATGTTGACGATGCACTTAAGTCTTTACCTACAGATGAAGAAGCCATAGATCTGCTCCAAAGGACACAAGGTATGCTCTCTGAGGCTAACCTTAGACTACACAAGATTGCCTCAAATAGTGTTGCCGTCATGAAAGCCTTTCAACCTGACGATCATGCCACGGGGTTCAAAGACCTAAACCTGGGGATGGACATGCCGCCACAGAGAAGTCTGGGCCTACGGTGGGACTTATTAAGGGACACCTTCGGTTTTCAAGTCGGCTTTGCAGAGAAGCCGTTTACCAAGCGTGGTGTTCTGTCAGTAGTGAACAGCCTATACGACCCGATGGGATTTGTGGCTCCCATCACTATACAAGGCAAATCCTTGCTCAGGCAGTTCTCAGAGACTATTAAAGATTGGGACGCTCCATTGCCAACAGACAAGCTTCCAAAGTGGGAGTCCTGGAAACAATCTCTACATGCCTTAGATGGAATCCGTATACCACGCTGCTACACTTCAGCTTCCCTTACTACAAGTAAGAGAAAAGAGCTTCACATCTTCTCAGATGCGTCTACTGAGGCCATAGCAGCTGTTGCCTACCTCAAGGTAAGAGACTCCTCTAATCAAACCCATATAGGGTTTCTGTTTGGGAAAGCTAAGTTAGCACCTAAGCCAGAGCATACTATCCCTAGGCTTGAACTTTGTGGGACTGTGCTAGCTGTAGAAATTGCAGATTTCATACTACGTGAGCTGGACATTCCGATAGATGACATCAAATTCTACACAGACAGCAAAGTTGTTCTGGGCTACATATACAACCAGACTAAACGTTTCTATGTGTATGTCAGCAACCGTGTTGAAAGAATCAGGAAGTCATCTAAACCTGAACAATGGCATTATGTCCCATCTGAAATTAATCCTGCAGATCATGCCACCAGGCCAGTGTCTGCAAGTGTCTTTGCAAATTCTTCTTGGATAACAGGTCCTGAATTCCTGCTGGATCATCCAGAAGAAACCGCAGCTGATGTCTTCAGTATTGTAGAACCTGACAAAGATCCAGAGATTCGTCCGGAAGTTAAAACCCTCGTCACCCGAACTGAACAAAGACTCGTCTTGGACTGTCAGCGCTTTGGTCGTTTTTCCAAGTGGATAAGGCTTGTACGAACCATTGCAAGGTTAGTCCACATTGCATACTGTTTTCACACGAAGCCCACTGATGTTCAATGTCAGGGTTGGCACATGTGTCAAAAGCTTCTTTCTGCAAAGGACATTGCTGAAGGTGAAATGGTCATAATACGCATTGTACAGCAGGATGTTTTTGGCTCAGAAATTAAATGTGTCCGTGACAAGAGGGACATTCCAAAAAACAGTCCAATTGCTAATCTGAACCCATTCATTGACAATGATGGCATGTTAAGAGTTGGTGGACGTTTAAACAAGGCCGAGTTGGGAAGGCAAGAACAGAATCCTCTCATTATACCTGCTCGCCTTCACATTACCACTCTGCTCATACGGCACTACCATGAAGGGGTTAAGCACCAAGGTAGACACTTCACAGAGGGTGCCATAAGAGCTGCAGGCCTTTGGATTATAGGAGCAAAAAGACAAATTACAGCTACACTGCACAGCTGTGTTCACTGCCGTAAACTAAGAGGTAAACATCAGCAACAGCAAATGGCAGATCTGCCAGCTGAGAGGTTAAGTACTGACCCACCCTTCACTCATGTTGGTCTAGATGTCTTTGGACCATGGATGGTAACAGCCCGCAGAACTCGAGGTGGCCTAGCAAATAGCAAACGATGGGCAGTGCTGTTCACTTGCATGAGTGTGCGAGCAGTACACATTGAAGTAATAGAATCTATGGATGCTTCAAGCTTCATCAACGCTTTAAGACGATTTCTTGCTATCAGAGGACCAGTCAAGACACTAAGATCTGATTGTGGTACTAATTTCGTTGGAGCCTGTCGAGAGTTACAGCTCAACTCTAGGCCAATCCAAGACCTTTTAGCTGAAAAAGGCTGTACATGGATATTCAATCCTCCTCATGCTTCCCACATGGGCGGCTCATGGGAGAGAATGATAGGCATTACACGTAGAATACTGGACTCTATGCTTATGGACTCGAAGTCCACAAGACTTACTCACGAGGTTCTAACCACCTTCATGGCAGAGGCATCTGCCATAATCGATTCCAGACCACTTGTTCCAGTGTCTACAGATTCAGAGACCCCAACTATCCTTACGCCAGCTACTCTGCTTACCCAGAAGCTTGGGTCCATCCCTGTTCCACCTGGAAACTTCAAATCAGGAAATCTGTGCTATGAGCAGTGGAGGCGGGTACAACATCTCGCCAACTGCTTCTGGAATCGTTGGAAGATGGAGTATATTTCTACCCTGCAAGGACGCAGGAAATGGCAACGCCTGAACCCTAACATAAAAACTGGAGATCTCGTTCTGCTCAAGGATCAACAAGCCGAAAGAATCGATTGGCCTATGGGACTTATTATAAAGAGCGTTCCTAGTGATGATGGTAAGGTACGCAAGGTGGAGGTGAAAGTTGCAAGACAAGGGACTGTAAAGACTTTAATCAGACCTATCACGGAACTTATTTTGCTCTTGCCCTTTGGAGAATGAACTTGCTTGCGTATGCTGCTGAATCCTACCTGTGACTTCAAGAAGGAAGAGTCTTGAACTTTATTGTTACAACTTGAAGTCTTACATTATAGTTGTTGCATTATCTGCATGTTCTCTTTTATGTTTTCCAGGTTTTCAAGACATCAAGCAAATTGCACTGTTGTTTATTTGCAATTGTATAACTACCGTTATGGTGTAAATAGTGACATTTACATTGTCAGACGGGGAGTATGCTGTTACACAGTTAGTATTCTCATTATTGTAGATGGGAATTACATAGTTTATTCTTTAATCCATTTACTATGGATTTCTCTATGGTTAGTTAGCTGCCATCTTCTGGCCCTTTTTGGTAATGCACTTATCACACATTTCCTTTGCATGTAAACCCCACCCCTGCTCTCTAGTGAGGCACTTCCTGTATCATGGCTGCTTGTATCTGCCACATGTAACAGGGACACATGTATTCTGCATGCTAAGCTAGGAAAGCATCATCTTTTGACCGCATAATACTGAAATCCATTCATTCTGCTGTATTCAGTTTGTTGTACAGAATAAACCAGCTCTTGGATGAAAACCGGTATTGGTGAGTTCAGCTATCTGACAAGGATTGTCTGCAGTGGTTATATCTGCTTATTCAGGCCAGGCATAGAGGTCTTACAAGGGATAGATCGCTATCACAACAATCGGAGTCAGAATAGTCCCTTTTATATATTTTTCGGCTTTTGAAAATAAATCTTCTATAAATTTAATAGTACCTGTATTTGGAGCGTATAAATTAATTAAAGTATATAATTGGTCTTCTATTCTACATACTATGATGATGTATCTAGCTTCGGAATCAATATCTTGGTACAAGATTTCGAACCTTTTATTAGTGGTAACAATTATGGCTACCCCTCTCTTTTTTTTATATTGAAGAGAGGAAGCAATAATTCTAGAGATCTGTTTACTCTTAATAGGAATGTCTAAAGTACTTAACCAATGTGTCTCTTGTATGAAACATAAATCAATTTTTTCTTTTTTTAAGATTTTTAGTAATGTGGATCTTTTTTGAGGACTGTTTAACCCTTGAGTATTTAAAGAGAAAATTCGCACCATCTTTTTAGAACTTTATTCTTATACCCTCGGCTCATATAAATTAAAAATAGAAATAAATAAGAAAATGGATTAAGAAAAAACAAAAAAAGAGAAAAAAGCTTAAAAAGAAAGAGAAAAGGATATAATCTCTTTCTAGAGATACCCAACTCCAAAATTTTTAGGAGTGGGTGTGATCCTTCCCCTCTACCTGGACCATACAAACTGTACCTCATGACGTGATTTTTCACTACTTGAGGTTTACATTTAGGAAGGCCCCTTATGGAGTTCGAGGGAATTATTTCTAATTTTGTGTCTTGCTGATAAATTAAATAGATTTAAAAAGGAAGTGGATAACAGATTGAGAAAAGGAGAGGAGAAAGAAGAGTAAAAAAAAAAAAAAAAAAAAAAAATTCCTTTCAGAGAGTTTAAATACTTTATATAGTAAGTTGCAATCTAATAATATATAAGACTCTAGATAAAGTGCATATGTATACCAATTTCTATTTTAAACACCCTAAATTTAGTAAAGTGCTACAAGAGTGTATTACAACGAAATAGATTTAGCAGCAAAGTCAAAAAACAATATTGAGTTAATACAATTTATAACAAAAAAAATAAATAAATAAATAAATAGATAAATAAATAAATAAATACATATATTAACATTCATTCTAGAGAGTTAAAGTACATTGAATATTAAATTGCTGTCTAATAATATGAGAAACTTAGACCGATATACTCGAAAAAGTGTATGTGTATACAAAGATTCTATTATAAACACCCTGAA
The DNA here is from genome assembly GCF_027358695.1 of Spea bombifrons. NCBI lineage: Eukaryota > Metazoa > Chordata > Amphibia > Anura > Pelobatidae > Spea > Spea bombifrons. Next base: position 6,601,850 of record NC_071094.1, read on the forward strand.
ATTTATAAAGTGCTGCCAAAGTGCATCGTCGATTTAATTATTTATTTATCTTTCCCCTTTTTCCTTTTCTTTCCTTTTTCCAAAGTGCTTGTGCTTATACTATACTCTCTGGGCGCTCAACCATACGAAAGTGTTACATAAGTGCATTTAACAACAAAAAATAGATTATATTAAATATTTTGACTCCATATTATACCGAAATTTTTGTGAACATACAAAAATATTTCCTTAAAATGCACTTAATAATTGTCAGTAACTATTATGTCTTTAATTAATATATAATATTTTATTTAATAAGTTACTTTCTAATAATACAAAAAGTTTAAATATTATATTCTCAATAAAGTGCATGTGTAAAGTGCATGTGTATTCATAATTCTATTTTCAACGCCCTATAAAGTGCTGTGAAAGTGTATTGCTAATGTTTCCACCAAATAAATTTAGCACCAGAGTACTTAAATTTACATTATTCTCTCTAGACGCTCGACCATAAAAAAAAAAAGAAAAGAAAAAAAAATTAATTCAAAAATACACCACAATTTTTGTGAATAATCAAAAATATTTCCTTAAACTATTATTACTCTAATTAATCTCACTGAATTTATCTATATATTACTCCATAGTTAAACATATCACAAAAATAAATAATTCAGTAATTCAACTTTACAGAATCCCACCATTTTTTGGCATCTTCTATAGATCTGAGTGTTATTGCTCGATTTTCGTAAGTTACTATTAGATTAGATAGTTGGTCCCATTTATATCTTAATTGTTTCTCCCGTAAATATTGAGTAATAGAACTATATTGGGAGCGAATTTGTCTTGTACGTCGTGATATATCTTGTAGAAAAATTAATTTTTTAAATCTGGGATCATCCGTCTTGTATTTTCTTGCTTCTTGAAGTATTTTCTGTCGTGCATCTATTGTAGAAAACCGAACAATAACGTCCCGTGGAGCTTCTGAAGCAATTTGCGGTGGTTTAGCGACTCTATAAGATCTTTTTATTGAAGATATTTCTGGGAAGTCGTCAATACCCATATCCTGAAACAACAGTTTTAACTGAGGCATCGGGTCCGAAGAAATAGGTTGATCTATTAATCCCCTGATACGAATATTTTTACGTCGATTTAAGTCTTCCATAGATGTTATATATGATTCCAATTTTAATATTGTTTCTTCTGAATTCCTTAACTTTTTAGTCGTTTCCTTTAATATCAAGTCCATCGTATCGACTCTTTTTTCTATTAGATTCATTCGATCTCCAATGAGGTTGATCTTTTTTGATATATCTTCATAATGATTCTGTAACTCTTGTTTAATTAGAATTAGTTGTTGGTCAGCACATGATTGTATACATTGCTGCATTTTAGAGTGTGAAAATGCTTCTTCTTGTTTTTTTGTAATTTTAGTAGATTTTTCATGAGAAGATATTTCTGAGTATTCTGCCGAATCTTCCAACAGTGAAGTAAGAGTTGCTGAAATTGAATCATCCGGGTTTATATTTTGCGGTGATTTCTTACTAAGGTTGGGAGAGAATATAGATGCTGTTTTTCTATCTTTTTTAGCCTCTACATTCCTCTCTCTCCTCTTGTCTTCAGCTGTTTTTTTTTGAGACATGATGTATTCCTTTATTCTCCTCCTCTACTCTTCCTTATTTAATTTTAGATGCCCAACGTATTTTTGCCAGTATTTGTATTGTCTTCTTAACTTTAATAAATTTGATTTAACTGTCTCACAGTCTTCCCGGTGTCTGCTATATTTGTATTATGTATATATTATAATCTTCAGACAAATAAAGTGCGGATTATAGTGCAAAAGATATAAGGTGCTTCAAATGTGTTCTTATTATATTTTACTTCAGCCACCTCACAATCTTTAAGATGTCCGATTATATATATATTATACTCTTCACACAGATAAAGTGCATTCTATGATATACTTCAGACACTCCTCTGACAGTTAAAGTGCGGGATATTGTGCAGAGATATGAAATGGCTTATATCAGTTCTTTCTTATCTAGATTTCAATACTTAAGATGTCCGGTTACATATGTTCTATGGTCTTCAGACCAATAAGGTACAGATTAAAGTGCCGGTTATGGTGCAAGAGTATAAGATGTAGCATATATCTTCTTCCTTAGAAATTTAAATTGACGTCATGATTTTAATAGATTTACTTTAACTGCCTCTTAGTATTCACAATCTCCGTTTTTATATATGTTGTAATCTTCAGAAAAATAAAGTGCGAACAATAGTGCAGAAAGTAAAGTGCGTCATATATATATTTCTTTAAATTATCATGCTTTTTGCTTTAGCTGCCTCTCAATCTGAGAAATGTCCATTTTTATATGCTTTCTTCAATCTAATAAAGTGCAGATTATAATACTCTTCAGATACTCTTCAGGCAGTTAAAGTGTGAATTATAGTGCAGAAGTATAAAGTGCCTCATATGTATTTGTCTGCCTCTCAATCCTTAAAATGTCCGATAATATATATTTTACAATCTTCAACCACTTAAAGTGCGAGTTATAGTGCAGGGGGTAAAGTGCAAGAAGAGTCCGCCTCAGCAATCAATAGATTTGGATAGACTCACTGCGCATAGATTTTATCTCCAACTCGTCCCACGGTTTTTATGTGTATGTTGATTGAGAAAAAGAAACAAAATCAGCTGGCAAACCACGGCTTTAGCACCGGACCATCGGACCAGGGAATATTCAGACGAGAAGCACACCTCAGCACAACCGCTAGCAGCCGACCATCGAGACTCAAGGCAGCAAATCAATATGCCAGTTTACCGGCATAATCAAAACGGAGCTTTCCCGCGTCGGACATCATCAGCCAGGCAGTCTTCTCTCACTTTGCCCGCGAACTCCGGACGCCGCCCCTCTGGCGTCTTACATCATCACGCCCTCCCACTGTATCTGATCATGATGCCTTAGACAACATGGCTGTTTCTAATCAGTCCCTCACGGACACAACAATGAAAACCATGTTGCAGGCTCTTCGTAAAACTTTCCTACTAGATATCCACACAATTGTCTCTCCTCTTAAAACTGCTGTGGATGGTCTGGGTGACAGAGTGGACCATGTTGAAAACAAATTTGAGGAATTTTCTGCCCCTCATAACACACTGATAGATTCACATACTGAGTTAAAGGACGACGTGGCGACATTAAAAGCGAAAATTGCTGATTTGGAAGATAGGAGCCGCCGTAATAATATCAAGTTACGTGGCGTTCCTGAAACCGTAACGCCAGCTGAAATTCCTGCATATGTGCGGTCCCTAATTGAAGCAGTAGTACCTAACTGCTCTCGTCAAGAACTGGAAGTGGATCGCGCTCACAGAATACCCCGTCCGAAACATATGGACGACTCAATTCCAAGAGATATTCTAGCACGCATACACTTCTTTACAGTTAAAGAGAGACTGATGGAACATTCTCGTAGAAATGGCGGCCTTCCTGCTCCATATCACAAAATCTCTTTATATGCAGATTTATCTGCAACTACCCTTCAAGCACGTAGAGCTTTGCAACCTATAACCCAAGCTCTTCGCTCAGCTAAAATCGTCTATAGATGCTTATTCGTCGTGGAGACACTCTGCACGTTGTCCGCTCACCAGAGGAGGGAACCGCTTTGCTCAAGTCATGGAACTTAGCACCATTTCCTCAAGCAAGATCGTCGTCAACCCGATCTCAAGTTCGCATGACACAAGAATGGTCCACTGCAGGATCAAGAAAAGCGGTATGATTTGCACCTATTTTTGTCCAGGCCTTACTGGTTGGTCATACCTACTTGGCTTCAGTGCGGACTATAACCCCTCACTACACAATTGGTTCATGTTTTAAGAGCCATATGTTTTTTGCTCCTAACTGTTGTTATTTGATTTTGTTCTTAAATGCCATGTTAATGTATATGCTAATACCATTTCTTGCTCATTCCACTCAAAGTGCCTTACCATTATCTATAGAAGGTGTGTGTGCTCGCTGGGAAACACACACTTTCGCCTTTCCCCTACTCTTACAAATCTATATATATATATATTTTTTTAACATCACCATTTTCTATGAAAAATGGTCATACGGATAGCTAGTATCAATGTAAACGGTTTGAACACACCTCATAAGAGATCACATTTTTGGAGAGAGGCTCAATCCTTGAGATGTGACGTGATATGTGCACAGGAGACACACCTCCTTTTGGGCGATGCGGGTCGTATGAAACACCCTGCCTATCATCATATATATCATTCACACTACAGTTCAAAAACTAGAGGTGTACTAATAGCCATTAGAAATACGGTATCCTTTGTATGTAAAGAGGTTATTGCAGACCCTAATGGGAGGTATATCATATTATACTGCACCATTAATAATATTTCTATGACATTGATCTCTCTTTATGCCCCTAATGTTGGACAATCACAGTTTCTTAAAAGGCTACTTAAAGTTGCTAGCAAGGTACAATGGGGCTCATATATTTTATGTGACGATTTTAATACCGTAATGGACAATAATCTAGATTCTACCTCACTCTCTAGAACCCAACCCACTTTCTTATCATCAACATTAATGCACCCTCTGTAGAAAGCCCCATATCTGTATGGAATTGTCATAAAGCGGTGATTCGTGGTTTATGTATTAAATATGGCTCCATACTCAAAAAACAAAGAGAAAAACAATTAACGGATCTCCTGACTAAATTGCGAAATACGGAACAAGCTAATATAGCCTCACCATCTGATGTACTAGCCTCACAACTAACCTCTATTAGACGTGATCTCCGTTGCCACATGCTGACAACATATGAAAAAGCCCACCGAAAGACGCAAGCCCACTATTATGCCCAAAACAATAAAACGAGTAAATTATTAGCACATCGCTTAAAAAAGCGACAATTAAATTCCCGCATACCTTTTCTCATTCACCCGACCTCTAACAATAAGCTCTTCTCCCCATTTGACATCTCTAATGGTTTTAAGACCTATTATTCTCATTTATATAACTTAAGAGACTCGATTATATCCCCCCCAGATCACATAAAGGCTATTCAGACATATCTGGACCGCTTACATCTACCACGATTGAATTCTTTCCAATTAAATAAATTAAACGAGGAGATCACCACAGAAGAAATTCAAAAAAACCATACGTTCTCTTCCATCCGGCAAGGCCCCTAGCCCTGACGGTTTTACTAGCATATATTATAAAACCTATAACACTAGTCTGTCCCCCTATTTACGAAACTTCTGTCGGGTGGCCATGTCCAGTGGTTCATTACCCAAAGAAAACTTACAAGCCCTGATCACCACCCTCCCAAAACCAGGCAAATCTACTGACCACCCTCAAAATTTTAGACCGATCTCTCTACTGAATCAGGACCTAAAAATATATGCAAAGGTCCTAGCTAATAGAATTGCCTTAATTCTCCCACATCTAGTGAACCAAGATCAGTCGGGTTTTGTCTCGGGCCGTCAGACCTCTGACAACACCAGAAGACTTTTAAACATCTTCCATTATATTGAGGTGGACAGCGCCCCTGCTTTGATCCTCGCCTTAGATGCCGAGAAGGCTTTTGATAGGTTGCGCTGGTCGTATGCTTTCTCGGTATTAGAACATATGGGTTTTGCTGGTAGTATATTGCTGGCGGTGTCATCTTTATATTCCAACCCCTCAGCGAAAGTTTTATCTAATGGTGCCTTATCTGAGGAATTCAATATTACAAATGGGTCATGACAGGGGTGCCCTCTTTCCCCTTTAATTTATATCTTATCCATGGAGCCACTGGCTCAGGCCCTTCGACTAGATGACAGAATTTCTGGGTTGAGTATTAATGGTAGAGATCATCTCATCTCTCTATATGCGGATGATGTCATCCTTTCCCTCACCCTGCCAGAAACATCTTTACCTGCAGTTATGGAAAACATCAACACATACGGTCAGCTGTCATATTATCATTTAAATAACTCTAAAACACAGGCTCTCCCTCTGAACCTTCCCCCTCAGCAATTAACATCCTTGAAGTCCCAATACCGGTTTGACTGGCAGGTAGCTAGTCTAAAATACTTGGGAGTAGCATTGTCATACCCCTTCTCTTCCCTATTCACTAACAACTACATCCCCCTCCTTGCAACTATTGAGTCAGACTCTGCGGAATATGCTAAGCATGAAGTCTCGTGGTTGGGCAGAATAGCTACTTTAAAAATGTTCATATTACCAAAAATTCTTTATTTATTTAGGACATTGCCCATACACCTCCCTGAATCCTTTTTCATTAAAATAAATAGAATCCTGTCACATTTTGTATGGGCTGGGAAGAGACCAAGATTATCGGCTACCATTATCACTAAATCAAAACCCCCCGGAGGGATTGGGATGCCTAATATTAAAGGTTATTACATATCTACTTTGATAACTCTCCTAAAACAGTGGTGGTGCGATACTTCTAATTCACATTGGGTCCACATTGAAAATTCCTCGGTATATCCCTACAAAATTAGTGATCTTTTACTACTTCCAGCCTGGAACCTTCATAGGCCTCCTCTCACAAACCCATTAGTAAAAACCTCATATAATGTTTGGCTGCAATATCATACTGCCTTATCTTCCTCTACGGTGCCCAACCTTGGGGAACTACCGTTGTCAATAATTCAAGCCTCCAGTCCAGGGCTTGAATTAACTAGCTGGTCTTTATGGGGTATATCTCATGTCAAGCATATATATGATGCTAATGGATTAATGACATTTGAAACCATTCGACGCACATATAATTTATCCAATAAGGATTTTTACAAATATCTACGTATTAAACATTTTTTACAATCTTTGACCCCCTCCTCTTTGCATGTAGATAACGTCACTCTCAAATACCTCTCATCTGATATGAAGGGATTAAAACCTATATATACTCTTTACACTAAATCTGATAAATGTAATAAAACTTATCCCATAAAACAATGGGAAAATGATATAGGAATAAATGTAGCCCTTCAAGATTGGCAGTTAGCTTTTAAATGTTCACATAAAGCTCTTCAATGCTCCTCACATGCAGAATCCGCCTTTAAGACAGTATCCCGTTGGTACTATACTCCGGATAGGATAGCTAAAGCTTTCCCTAACTCTTCAAATAAATGTTGGAGAAAGTGTGGCCAGAAGGGAACCTTATACCATATCTTATGGAATTGCCCTCTTATACAATCCTATTGGGTAGAATGTAAAAGCCTTCTTTCTACGATATTAAACTGCCCTGTAAATTGGTCGCCTCAATTGATTTTACTTTTTCTAGGGATACAAGCTGTTTCCCCACAATATCGGGAATTATTCTGTATCATTTGCATTATTGCAAAAAACACTCTTGCAAGCAAATGGAAAACTGTGGAGATTCCCTCTATTGATATAGTCATTTCCAAACTAAATACTACATATTCCTACGAAAAAATTCTAGCTAGAGGTTCAGGCAACACAAAAAAATTCTCTATCAGATGGAAACCATGGTATTCTTCATCCTATTGTATAGATATTTGAGGATATTTGCGTTCTGTGAAACATCACTTGCTGTTGTGTTTTGTTGAGTTGCCTCTGACGTGTCTGAGACTCATCTCTCCTGTTACTCTGTGACTGCAGCTTTGGAGTGACGAGGTGGACAAGGTAAGCGAGCCGAGAAAACACACAGGATTCATGTTTTGCCCGGTTCCCGTTTTACCGCTTCTATCAGATAGTATAAAGGGTAACGGCTAACCAAGCAGGGGGAGGTCTGGTCCTACCGAGTGCCCATCTCTGAAGTGCCTTAATAGAGGTTTAATTAAAGGTTTAGTGCCCAGACTTAATTCCACTATCCATATATTGCTGAGAGGGAAGCAGATTGTCCGTCGCCCGTGTGGGGGGATTCTGTACTTGGTTAGATGGACGTACCCTTAAATATATATTGAGTGTTTAGCTTTACGTTAAAGAAACCACCTTGTTTTTGGAGTCTATCCTCCTCGGTCTGTCGTTGTTACCCGCACTACCCCTGCTTCTGGCATGATCCTCTCCCTCCTCCCTCATTAAAAGTCTTAGCGAAGAGGGGATTTGGACATCGCATTGTAAACTGAGACGGAGATTATCCTCAAGCAGAAGCCATATGTCCCTTTACAGCTCATTCAACTCCCTAGGAGCCGTAGAGGAACACAACCCTACTTAAAACCCACTGATCGTTAAAATATATATCTATATATATGTATATATTATTTATTCTGTGCATTTTTTTAAATATTTTTGTAATGTTCATTATTTAAAGAACAGGCCATTTTGTTGCTATAGAATGCCATTTAGATTCGGTTGTATCAGAGACATTGATTTCGCGTGTGGATGTTCCATCGTTCAGTCTACAGCTTGTTTTTAGACATGCGCAGCGATCGGTAGATTAACTCTTCGTGCGCATTTCACTCGTAGCGCCGAGGCTTTCAGAGGAAGCGATTCATATTTTACCCACTTAAGTTTTATAACAGTTCTTGCTACCGTAAGAAAGAAAGTATTGCTCCGACACCCAGTTTGGTTTTATCTTTTATCGGCCAGTCTCGCCCCCAAGGATCTCCCCCCTCTATTTAGATAAGGTGTGTGGGGGTGGGTAATTGAATCGTTCTTCAATAATATTTCCTGTTTGGCTAAATGGGTGAAATATAGTCATTTTTGGATCAGCTTAACGATTGACGTGGTGAACGAGAGTACTCTCACCTTCCGAACTCATCAGGACCCTTCGGACTTCTACTGAGTCCATCAAAAAGCCTGCGGCATGCGTTGTGGCGTTAGGGTCTAATTACCTAAGTGAAGAAGGTGATGGGGCTTCGCACAGCGGCGTAGAGCTGTTAGCTTAGCAGGGACGATGCGTTAGGATCTCTATCGTTTAGCTGCTGGAAAAAATATTTTATTTTCCATGGTGTCCTCTCTGTGACCCCCCCCCGGAATGCGCTGCCACGGCTTCTTAAATGCATTGCAGTTAATGCAATGATCTGAGCCGGTACATCCACGACCTCCCCGTGGCACCGCGTGTCTCAGGAAGTCTGAGAAGGTTGGTAAAGAAAATACGCTTTTCCCCCAAAGATCTGTAATCAGCCGTTTTTCTAGTAAGCTCTACCTAGTGTAATAACCTGGTCATAATTACTTAACCTCCTGCCTTAAGAGAAGGTGTGATGGTTCTTTTTAAGGCACCTTACTGGTCACAGTCTGCTGACCGCCCATGGTCGAGCAAGTCAGTCCTTCATTCAGACCGGTCTGTGTGTCGGGTACCGGCATCGCTATAACCCCCCCCCGTAGTGACCGGAGAGACCTAAAGTCTATTCACTACTACTACCGGCCATCGTCAAGTGGTGGAAACGGAACCAGTGAAGGGTTACTTTGTAGCTCTTTTTAGAACTTGGGTAATTGGGTGTTTGTATTGGAGAGTATATTATCTCATGGAAGCCAATGCAATATTAACGAGGTCTTTGCTTTTGCTTCACAGGCCGAACATGAACTGCGCGTAGCACAAACAGAGTTTGATCGCCAGGCGGAGGTGACCAGGCTGCTTTTGGAAGGGATCAGCAGTACCCATGTGAGTTATTTTTTATTTGATCAGGGGTATGAGATGTGACCCCCCCCCAAAGTTCAATTCATGCACAAGCGATAGGCCTTCTCTGATGTTTAATTATACAAATAGATAACATTTCTCCACGACCCACTATATAGAACAACCCGAAGACCACATGGGCTTGAAGACCGCAGTTGGATCAATTAGTGGAATCGTACTTTATATACTACTGTTTTATAGGGTCTCTCCCTCCTAAATATATTAATAATTTAAAAAAAGGGGGTTGCAGAATTGGTAAAATATACATTATGATATAAAGGTTCAGCTCTACATACACCAAATGTTATTAGCACTCTCTGGAACACAAAGCAAACTTTGGCAGATCTGTCATTTTAATATTTATTCTGAATTTTTAACGTAACAATGCAGAAAGTCTTTTCAGTTTCTATGGCAACTGTGTCTTGTTAAAAGCTTTCCCGGCAGAAAAATTATGAGAGAGGCATCATTTTACATGATCAGAATGATTTCTGTAAGGTTTTAGGAATTCACTGTGCACTCAGATTTGTGCAGATTTTAACGGAAATTGGCCAATCTCGTTAATTCATATGAATGTCCAAACAGACACCCCCCCCACAACTAAAAAACTGCATTTTTTTTGTTTTTCACGCTCTCTCTCTCAATGTCTCCCTACCTTCTCCTCCAGACTCTTCCGTGTGGCTCCTTTTCCGCAGCCCCGCTTTTTGTCTTGGCTTTTCTTGTTCTTCGCTTCTTCTGTGTTCTATCTTGGTCCGCTTCTCCCCGCTATCCGCTTCTAACCTGGCCTCCTGGAGTGCTTCCACAAAAGGGGCGGGGCCTCTGCGCACACCTCCCCCAATTGGGGGAAAGGTTGGGGGTGTGCCCTGGCTCCTCCTCTTTGCGGAAGTACTCCAAGAGACCAGCAAAAAATGCAGACAGATCCCAGAAACGCACGTTTTGGATCTGCCGCCCGAAGCCAATGCAGAATTGGTCGCTGAGGGTTCCTGCCCTACCATAATTACTAGACGGAGCCTGAATTGCTTTAAGTTGACCTAGAACACGATGTTTTTGACGCAGACGCGGTGTTTACTGAACACGGTCCGCTTCCCTGCTTCAGATTAGTGTCCTGGAAAGCCGAACGCACTGACTGTTTCCCCTCCCCCACCAGGTGAATCATCTCCGCTGCCTGCATGAGTTTGCCGAGGCCCAGGCCACGTACTACGCTCAGTGTTACCAGTACATGGTCGACCTGCAGAAACAGCTGGGCAGGTAGGTGGGTTGTACATCAGCTCCTCCCACTCACAGCTAACTTTGGTATGATGCATCACCTTGTACCCAAATTCTCCTGTTCCATGTGTGATCCATAATGTTAATGTTTCTTCTATCCTTTTCCTATGCTGGCAGTTCCAGAAGTGAGGGGTAAGTATAGGTTAATGTAGTTAAGCGGATTTGGACGTTTCGCAGTATTTTCCTCCGATACTCAGCGATTTTCTGGTTACTACCCGCAGGTTCCCCGCCACGCTTGTTGTGAATGCAGATTCTACCCCTCCGCCTCTCAGTACCTCTCCACCACCCGCTACGCTTCCCGTGCTCCAGGCCGTCAGTCCCAATCCAGGGGACGGGACGCTGAACGCTATCGATGTGAAGCCCCCTTCAAGCGGCACCAGGAAAGCTCGAGTTCTCTACGATTACGAAGCTGCAGACAGCACCGAGCTGACACTCGCGGCGGACGAGGTGAGCATCAAGCTTCTCATCCTTAAATGTCTTATCGCCTAAATGTGATGTTCCTAAATCCCGCTCCTTTGATTTTGCAGCTAATCACCGTGTACAGTCTCCCCGGTATGGATCCAGACTGGCTGGTGGGTGAGAGGGGAAACAAGAAGGGTAAAGTACCAGTTACTTACCTGGAGCTCCTTAGCTAGACCCGACTCCACCAGGACAGCAAACTTCTCAAACAAGCCAATGTCTCCGGAGGGCTGATTGTTTGCTAGATGCTGCTGCTTCGTTTGGTTTTCTTCCTGTCTTACAGACTGAAGCTGCACACGTCACCCCTTATTTCTCGCAAGTTGCCCTTTTTTTTTTTATTGAATGTTACCCTTACGTTGCAGGATGGGTCTTTGGCGTTTTTGCCGGCCTCTCCTGCACCTAAGGCGTTGCGTTTCTCCTGTTACGTTTCTCCTGTTACGTTTCTCCTGTTACGTTTTCATTCCACGTCCCACTCCTGAGAACCCCCGTGTCGCTGTCTTTCCCGTGACCAAATCTGCTTGCACTAACGTTTAAAATGCAAAGACTTCTAATATTTTCTGTATGATATAACGATAAACCAGGCCAGCATAGATAAGCCCTTTGCTGTCCGTTACAGATTGGAGCCTCCCTCCCATCTATTAGTTTTTTGTATAACTGTCGCCTTTTTTATTTCAATCTCCCATTTATAAGCGTTTTAACCCTTTACATCAGCTTCTGCACGGGACTTTTTTTTAATGGCTTTGTAGCATGCAGGCTGAGGTCCCCGTACCATCATTATGCAGGGGATACAGTAGCTTTTATCCTGCATCTAATATATTTACATTTATTATTAAAAAAATAAGTAATTTATCAAATCGCAATCCAAAGGACTAACGATTACGCTCGCTTTACAAACCCTGTATCACAGGATCCCTTTAACACGTTATATCGCATTGATTGACTACTTGCTCTGGTGGAATAAAATCATCTACAGCTAGATGCTGCTGCTTCGTTTGGTTTTCTTCCCGTCTTACAGACTGAAGCTGCACACGTCACCCCTTATTTCTCGCAAGTTGCCCTTTACATTAAAATACTTTACATTAAAATAGGAATTAAAGTTAGCTATATATACAATGTGATACCAAAAGTATAACTCAAGGAATTGTTTTTAATTGTTTAATATACCTTGGCATCAATACTTTGGCATAATATTTCTACTCTGGGTGGACAATAGTTAATACATTTTATATATAAAATATTTTAATCTTTATATATAATAAAAAATACCTTGTTTCCCCACCCAGAGTAGAAAGATTAGGCAAATTGTTTCCATTGTTGCTCAATACATCTGTTATTCTACCAAGGCTCAGAACCCTTGGAGCGTACAGCTGCGGAGACTTAAGACTCCCATGACTCTCAGCCGCACAAGGACTGGCTGCATATATGGTGCCGGTTCAGCCTATACCCACACATGGTTACACCAGACTACCTTTCGGTCTATTTACACCAGAACGTCTCTAACCCATAAAATGTATCTGTTGAAAGTCCATTTGTTTTGGGTCTTGTGTGTTATTTAATTGCCTGTTAGATGTTAATAAATTGCAATCATTCCCGCAACTTGCAAGACTGTTTGTTTTCACCCCGCTTCCATGGAAAGTAAACAGTATATGTAAATACCCTTTATTTTAGTTACAGTATAAATATTTTTGTTTAAAAAAACAAAACAAAAATTGTGACGTCTGCAGAAGGAGAGGCAAAACGGACTTTGGTGCACAGAAAGAAAAACATGCACTTACGGAAATTGCCCAAAACACCCCGTTCTGAGGGACAGACACTGCTCTTGGGCTAAGGCAGATACCGTGGTTACGAGGAGCATTCCAGAAATCCTCAAACTTTACATTCCAAAAACCGTAAACATGGCAGCATCGGGGTACGATAGTCTTGTGTTATCCAGAGTGTGTATTAAAGCTCGAAAGCCCCAAACACGCACATGTCAGATGGCAGTTTCATTTATTTACGGTAGTTCGGAGGGTTTTGCGCGAGGTCCTTTATCGCTGCAGCTGTCGTACGAATGCATGCACAAGCTGGATGATAGGATCCTGTGCTTCGGGGGCAGCCTTTGCAAATGTGGCAGGTTGTGACTGTGGAGAGGGAAGGAGACCTCCAGCCGGAGAGGATGGACCCCCACGTCGGAGGTAGCGAGAGATGCTGGATAGCAGGGTGCTCTGAAATAACATGGGGGGGGTATTACATGTCTGATAAAAATATCTATAAATGTGCATAAATCACAGTAAATACAACAAGCAAGCTAAATAACGCCACACCTTTTAGAAAGCGCACAAACCTAAATATAAGTGTGTGTGTTAAGTTGTATACGTATGCAAACAAATCTGTGTGTATATATTATAAATATAATTTAAAAATAAACATGGAAAATATAGTTGATCCATGGCCTAGACAATAAGATTGGATGTCTCTGACCAACTTGCAGCTGATGAGCGATACACAGACTATGGCAGGTGGGTAAAATTTCAATTAAAATTGAATTAACCGTGGCGTGGCCTGGCTGCTGAGGGAGATGGCTGTGCAGTAAGAGAGCTCTGTCTCTTTAGCCTGAAAAAGCGACCCACACTGCAGCTAATTTAACTAACTTTACCTCCTCTGCTGCTCTGGACCTTGCTGTCACCCTGCAACTATGCCTGTTCGTAAAAAAAGGCATGCCAGACAGGAAACAGTGGCAAAATTCTGCTTTTCCAGGTCACCTCAGGCATTCCAAGATGGCACTGACTGCTCACAGGATGCTGCCTCCTCGTCCTCACAGCCGGCTGTTCTCTCACAGCCTGCTGTTATCTCAGCTCAGAGGTCTCCTGCTCCTCCACTCGCTCTGCCTCTGATTCAGCCCTTCACTGCCTCTCCTCAAAGGAAATGTCCAGGTCAGTGTCTCCACAGGCCCCCTCTGTCTCCTCATTCACAGAAGAAGCTGCATTTAACCCCTACAGCCCTGCAGCTCTCCCTGGCTGTGAGCTGCTCTGCCCAGCCAGCACTCCATCACAGAGCCCTGCAAAGCAGCATCCCAGGCTCTCTACTGCTGTTAATGATCCTGACATACAAAGAAGGGAAATACAAGATGCCCTCACTGTATCTGATCCTTTTTTTTTTTTTTTTATCAAATGTTTATTTGTTTTTTTTTTCCAGAAGCATAAAAGGATACAGAAAGGAAGAAAGGGAAGGGGGATATTGCACAATCACAATAACATTTAGTACATCACAGTTTTACATTCTCTTTGATCATCCAATATCAAAAAAAAAAAAAAAAAAAAAAGGAGCCGAGGGTACTATTTATAAGATATTATAAATATGGTTGATTTTTGATATCCAGTCCTCATATATTGATTTTCTTCTATAGTGATTCGGACCCATCCAACCTAAACCTTTTTCCATGTGTAATTGAAATAATAACTGATTTTTATATTGAATAATGGAAAAGGTTTGGTTGCTTTTCCAATTCCTGGCAATTAATACTTTGGCTGCCGCCATCGCATGAGTTAATAAGATTTTCATTTCCATAGATATACTTGTCGGGAATATGTGGAGAAGTGCACACTCAGGGGATTTCGTTATTTTCCGATTAATTCTGTAAGGAGGTCAAAAATCTTATCCCATAACTGACTAACTATATTACATGACCACCATATATGTATATAGCTACCTTTATCTTTGGTGCATCTCCAACATATATTGGATGACCCGGGGTACATTGAACTTACTCTTATCGGAGTCAAATACCAATAATTTAATAATTTGAAATAATTTTCTCTAATCGAAATTGAATGGATAATGTTGTGTGTAGAAAAGATTGCTTTTTGCCAGTTTTGTTTTAAAATCGGTATTTGTAAATCTTTTGTCCATCTAAAAATGGTATTATCACGGTCTACTTCATCTAATTTCTGTAAGGCTTCATAGGTTTTAGTTAGAATTTTCTTACACTCTTTTCCAGTGAATATATGGCCTAATTTTAAGTGGATTTCTGAATCAGCATTGTAAAGAGTGTATCTCAAAAAATTTTTTATTCTTAAATAAGAAAAAATCTCCTTAGAAGGTAATTGAAATTCTTGGATTATTTGAGAAAAATTTTTGATCTGGTTATCGGACAAAATATCTTTAATATATCTAATCCCCACCTTTTTCCATGTTAATAGTGAAATATCTTGTAAATTAGATTCAATGACCTCTAAACTTGTGACATCTAGGATTTTATCTTTTAGACCAAAGTTCTTCTTGATTTTAGACCATTCTTGTATAATTTCATTAAAGACTGTACTATTTCCTACCGAACTCTTTGTTTTCAATTTATCTTGAGAGTCCCAAATAACCGTATCTAAATTGTCAAAACCAACTATAAATTGCTCCATCTTGGACCAAGGTTTGATCTTATTAATTTCCACTTGTGTATTGTAGATATGAATTAGCATACACGCCTCATATGCGCGTTTTATCATAGGGAAATTCAGACCTCCTCTGTTCGATTTTTGAGAAAGAAGTTTAATTCCTAATCTAGATTTTTTGTTGTTATTAATAAAATTATTAAAAGAGGTTTGGATGATATGTAGCCAAGTCACAGGTATTTTTAAAGGTAGATGTCTGAATAAATACGTCCATTTGGGGAGGATATAAGCATTTATTATATTTATCCTTCCAACCCAGGAATACATAGCATTTTTCCAATTCTTTAATAGGGAGTTGGTTTCTTTAATACAGGAAAGGAAATTCCTTTCCATCATATTCTGTACATTAGAGGTCAATTTTAAACCTAAATATTTCAGATCTTGTGTTGCCTCTTTAAATTTAAATTCCCTATGGATTGTTTGTTTAACATTTCTCATAATATTTAGATAAAGGATTTCTGATTTTTCTATATTTAGCTTATAATTAGTGAATTCTGCATATTTATTTATGATTTTCATCAGTTCCCTTATAGAGGGTTCCACATCTTCCACTGTTAATAGGATATCATCCGCGTAGAGACAGATTTTAAATTGCTCTTGTTTCATCATTGAGCCCTTTATCGTTTCATTGGACCTTATTAAGATTGCCAATATCTCTATCGTTAATATGTAAAGCATTGGGGATAATGGACAACCTTGTCGAGTACCGTTATTAATCTGAAACCAATCCGATTTAATATCTTGGCTGACTATTCTAGCGGTAGGGTTAGAATAAAGTGCTTTGATTGCCGATAGGAAACTGCCCTCCAGACCAAAAGTTTGTAAAGATTGAAACATAAATTTCCAATTAATACGGTCGAACGCTTTCTCAGCGTCTAAAGCTATTATTGCCGTTTGTCTTTGTTCAATATTAGCCAAATCTATAGTATCTATGATACGTCTCACGTTGTCATATGTAATTCTATTTGGAACAAATCCGATCTGATCAGAATGAATTAAAAATGCAATAACCTGTTTTAATCTTTCTGCTAATATACCTGCAAATATTTTCATATCTTCATTGAACAAAGAAATGGGTCTATAGTTAGTAATATCTTCAGATCTTTTATTTTGTTTATGTATGGGAATGATATTGGCCCTCAATAATTCCTCTGGCGCGTTTTCTTCCTCCATTAATTCATTAAATAACGCTGATAAATGTACTCCTATATCTGCCTTAAATTTTTTATAAAAAAGGCCACTGAAACCATCTGGTCCAGGACTTTTATTACTCTTGATCTTATGTATAACTTTTATGACTTCAGACTCCACTATAGGTTTATTTAATTGTATCAGTTGTTCTTTTGTCAATTTTGGCGTAAGTACGTTAGCTAAGTATTTTTTAATTTGTTCCAAATTAGAATTATTATTTAGATTATATAGAGCCGAATAGTACCTATTAAAGGCCTGACCAATCGCTTTCGGCGATGTAAGTATTTAATTTCCTTCTATAATTTTATATATACGATTGTTAGACTGATTTTTTTTAAGCCTATTTGTCAATGCTTTATCTACTCTATTATTTTTAAAGTACCAGCGCTGTTTTAGTTTCTCAAGATTTTTCCCAATTTTTTCAAATTCTAAATCCCTTATTTTTCCTTTTACTTGCTGGATTTTGATGGATCGTAATTTAGTTGGAGATAGTTGATTTAGTTTAGTGAGATCATAAAGATTAATATATAGAGTAGATAGCTCCGGGCCTCTTCTTTTATTTTCTAGTTTTGCTATTTTAATAAGGTATCCACGTATTACGCTTTTAAAAGCACACCATAAGGTGGTACGGGATATCACTCTATCATCATTCTCCAAAAAATAAAATTTCATTAATTTCTGTAATGCTTGTACATGTTGTTGTTGGCCCAAAATAAGATTATTAATTCGCCAGTCTTTAAGGATTTTCTCTGATTGACTCGAATTGGTTTCACATATAATCGCATTATGATCTGACCAAATAATATCTTTAATCAAAACCTTTTTTATGTTATATACTAGAGGGCAGTTTCCTATCAGCAAATCTATGCGCGCATACGAGGCGTGTGGTATGGAAAAATGCGTATACTCTTTTTGAGTTGGATGTAGTACTCTCCAAATATCATAGAGATTATTTTTTTTGAAGAAATTTGTTAGTCTAATTGCCGATCTTTCTGACCTCGGATCCTGCCTTGTATCTCTTCTTGTGATCTTATCCATTTCCATATTTGGAAATACATTGAAATCACCTGCCATAATGAGAGTCCCTTTTATATATTTTTCGGCTTTTGAAAATAAATCTTCTATAAATTTAATAGTACCTGTATTTGGAGCGTATAAATTAATTAAAGTATATAATTGGTCTTCTATTCTACATACTATGATGATGTATCTAGCTTCGGAATCAATATCTTGGTACAAGATTTCGAACCTTATATTAGTGGTAACAATTATGGCTACCCCTCTCTTTTTTTTATATTGAAGAGAGGAAGCAATAATTCTAGAGATCTGTTTACTCTTAATAGGAATGTCTAAAGTACTTAACCAATGTGTCTCTTGTATGAAACATAAATCAATTTTTTCTTTTTTTAAGATTTTTAGTAATGTGGATCTTTTTTGAGGACTGTTTAACCCTTGAGTATTTAAAGAGAAAATTCGCACCATCTTTTTAGAACTTTATTCTTATACCCTCGGCTCATATAAATTAAAAATAGAAATAAATAAGAAAATGGATTAAGAAAAAACAAAAAAAGAGAAAAAAGCTTAAAAAGAAAGAGAAAAGGATATAATCTCTTTCTAGAGATACCCAACTCCAAAATTTTTAGGAGTGGGTGTGATCCTTCCCCTCTACCTGGACCATACAAACTGTACCTCATGACGTGATTTTTCACTACTTGAGGTTTACATTTAGGAAGGCCCCTTATGGAGTTCGCGGGAATTATTTCTAATTTTGTGTCTTGCTGATAAATTAAATAGATTTAAAAAGGAAGTGGATAACAGATTGAGAAAAGGAGAGGAGAAAGAAGAGTAAAAAAAAAAAAAAAAAAAAAAAAAAAATTCCTTTCAGAGAGTTTAAATACTTTATATAGTAAGTTGCAATCTAATAATATATAAGACTCTAGATAAAGTGCATATGTATACCAATTTCTATTTTAAACACCCTAAATTTAGTAAAGTGCTACAAGAGTGTATTACAACGAAATAGATTTAGCAGCAAAGTTTTTATGCGTACGCAATTCTCTCTGGAGGGTAAGTCAAAAAACAATATTGAGTTAATACAATTTATAACAAAAAAAATAAATAAATAAATAGATAAATAAATAAATAAATACATATATTAACATTCATTCTAGAGAGTTAAAGTACATTGAATATTAAATTGCTGTCTAATAATATGAGAAACTTAGACCGATATACTCGAAAAAGTGTATGTGTATACAAAGATTCTATTATAAACACCCTGAAATTTATAAAGTGCTGCCAAAGTGCATCGTCGATTTAATTATTTATTTATCTTTCCCCTTTTTCCTTTTCTTTCCTTTTTCCAAAGTGCTTGTGCTTATACTATACTCTCTGGGCGCTCAACCATACGAAAGTGTTACATAAGTGCATTTAACAACAAAAAATAGATTATATTAAATATTTTGACTCCATATTATACCGAAATTTTTGTGAACATACAAAAATATTTCCTTAAAATGCACTTAATAATTGTCAGTAACTATTATGTCTTTAATTAATATATAATATTTTATTTAATAAGTTACTTTCTAATAATACAAAAAGTTTAAATATTATATTCTCAATAAAGTGCATGTGTATTCATAATTCTATTTTCAACGCCCTATAAAGTGCTGTGAAAGTGTATTGCTAATGTTTCCACCAAATAAATTTAGCACCAGAGTACTTAAATTTACATTATTCTCTCTAGATGCTCGACCATAACAAAAAAAAAAAAGAAAAGAAAAAAAAATTAATTCAAAAATACACCACAATTTTTGTGAATAATCAGAAATATTTCCTTAAACTATTATTACTCTAATTAATCTCACTGAATTTATCTATATATTACTCCATAGTTAAACATATCACAAAAATAAATAATTCAGTAATTCAACTTTACAGAATCCCACCATTTTTGGGCATCTTCTATAGATCTGAGTGTTATTGCTCGATTTTCGTAAGTTACTATTAGATTAGATAGTTGGTCCCATTTATATCTTAATTGTTTCTCCCGTAAATATTGAGTAATAGAACTATATTGGGAGCGAATTTGTCTTGTACGTCGTGATATATCTTGTAGAAAAATTAATTTTTTAAATCTGGGATCATCCGTCTTGTATTTTCTTGCTTCTTGAAGTATTTTCTGTCGTGCATCTATTGTAGAAAACCGAACAATAACGTCCCGTGGAGCTTCTGAAGCAATTTGCGGTGGTTTAGCGACTCTATAAGCTCTTTTTATTGAAGATATTTCTGGGAAGTCGTCAATACCCATATCCTGAAACAACAGTTTTAACTGAGGCATCGGGTCCGAAGAAATAGGTTGATCTATTAATCCCCTGATACGAATATTTTTACGTCGATTTAAGTCTTCCATAGATGTTATATATGATTCCAATTTTAATATTGTTTCTTCTGAATTCCTTAACTTTTTAGTCGTTTCCTTTAATATCAAGTCCATCGTATCGACTCTTTTTTCTATTAGATTCATTCGATCTCCAATGAGGTTGATCTTTTTTGATATATCTTCATAATGATTCTGTAACTCTTGTTTAATTAGAATTAGTTGTTGGTCAGCACATGATTGTATACATTGCTGCATTTTAGAGTGTGAAAATGCTTCTTCTTGTTTTTTTGTAATTTTAGTAGATTTTTCATGAGAAGATATTTCTGAGTATTCTGCCGAATCTTCCAACAGTGAAGTAAGAGTTGCTGAAATTGAATCATCCGGGTTTATATTTTGCGGTGATTTCTTACTAAGGTTGGGAGAGAATATAGATGCTGTTTTTCTATCTTTTTTAGCCTCTACATTCCTCTCTCTCCTCTTGTCTTCAGCTGTTTTTTTTTGAGACATGATGTATTCCTTTATTCTCCTCCTCTACTCTTCCTTATTTAATTTTAGATGCCCAACGTATTTTTGCCAGTATTTGTATTGTCTTCTTAACTTTAATAAATTTGATTTAACTGTCTCACAGTCTTCCCGGTGTCTGCTATATTTGTATTATGTATATATTATAATCTTCAAACAAATAAAGTGCGGATTATAGTGCAAAAGATATAAGGTGCTTCAAATGTGTTCTTATTATATTTTACTTCAGCCACCTCACAATCTTTAAGATGTCCGATTATATATATATTATACTCTTCACACAGATAAAGTGCATTCTATGATATACTTCAGACACTCCTCTGACAGTTAAAGTGCGGGATATTGTGCAGAGATATGAAATGGCTTATATCAGTTCTTTCTTATCTAGATTTCAATACTTAAGATGTCCGGTTACATATGTTCTATGGTCTTCAGACCAATAAGGTACAGATTAAAGTGCCGGTTATGGTGCAAGAGTATAAGATGTAGCATATATCTTCTTCCTTAGAAATTTAAATTGACGTCATGATTTTAATAGATTTACTTTAACTGCCTCTTAGTATTCACAATCTCCGTTTTTATATATGTTGTAATCTTCAGAAAAATAAAGTGCGAACAATAGTGCAGAAAGTAAAGTGCGTCATATATATATTTCTTTAAATTATCATGCTTTTTGCTTTAGCTGCCTCTCAATCTGAGAAATGTCCATTTTTATATGCTTTCTTCAATCTAATAAAGTGCAGATTATAATACTCTTCAGATACTCTTCAGGCAGTTAAAGTGTGAATTATAGTGCAGAAGTATAAAGTGCCTCATATGTATTTGTCTGCCTCTCAATCCTTAAAATGTCCGATAATATATATTTTACAATCTTCAACCACTTAAAGTGCGAGTTATAGTGCAGGGGGTAAAGTGCAAGAAGAGTCCGCCTCAGCAATCAATAGATTTGGATAGACTCACTGCGCATAGATTTTATCTCCAACTCGTCCCACGGTTTTTATGTGTATGTTGATTGAGAAAAAGAAACAAAATCAGCTGGCAAACCACGGCTTTAGCACCGGACCATCGGACCAGGGAATATTCAGACGAGAAGCACACCTCAGCACAACCGCTAGCAGCCGACCATCGAGACTCAAGGCAGCAAATCAATATGCCAGTTTACCGGCATAATCAAAACGGAGCTTTCCCGCGTCGGACATCATCAGCCAGGCAGTCTTCTCTCACTTTGCCCGCGAACTCCGGACGCCGCCCCTCTGGCGTCTTACATCATCACGCCCTCCCACTGTATCTGATCATGATGCCTTAGACAACATGGCTGTTTCTAATCAGTCCCTCACGGACACAACAATGAAAACCATGTTGCAGGCTCTTCGTAAAACTTTCCTACTAGATATCCACACAATTGTCTCTCCTCTTAAAACTGCTGTGGATGGTCTGGGTGACAGAGTGGACCATGTTGAAAACAAATTTGAGGAATTTTCTGCCCCTCATAACACACTGATAGATTCACATACTGAGTTAAAGGACGACGTGGCGACATTAAAAGCGAAAATTGCTGATTTGGAAGATAGGAGCCGCCGTAATAATATCAAGTTACGTGGCGTTCCTGAAACCGTAACGCCAGCTGAAATTCCTGCATATGTGCGGTCCCTAATTGAAGCAGTAGTACCTAACTGCTCTCCTCAAGAACTGGAAGTGGATCGCGCTCACAGAATACCCCGTCCGAAACATATGGACGACTCAATTCCAAGAGATATTCTAGCACGCATACACTTCTTTACAGTTAAAGAGAGACTGATGGAACATTCTCGTAGAAATGGCGGCCTTCCTGCTCCATATCACAAAATCTCTTTATATGCAGATTTATCTGCAACTACCCTTCAAGCACGTAGAGCTTTGCAACCTATAACCCAAGCTCTTCGCTCAGCTAAAATCGTCTATAGATGCTTATTCGTCGTGGAGACACTCTGCACGTTGTCCGCTCACCAGAGGAGGGAACCGCTTTGCTCAAGTCATGGAACTTAGCACCATTTCCTCAAGCAAGATCGTCGTCAACCCGATCTCAAGTTCGCATGAAACAAGAATGGTCCACTGCAGGATCAAGAAAAGCGGTATGATTTGCACCTATTTTTGTCCAGGCCTTACTGGTTGGTCATTCCTACTTGGCTTCAGTGCGGACTATAACCCCTCACTACACAATTGGTTCATGTTTTAAGAGCCATATGTTTTTTGCTCCTAACTGTTGTTATTTGATTTTGTTCTTAAATGCCATGTTAATGTATATGCTAATACCATTTCTTGCTCATTCCACTCAAAGTGCCTTACCATTATCTATAGAAGGTGTGTGTGCTCGCTGGGAAACACACACTTTCGCCTTTCCCCTACTCTTACAAATCTATATATATATATATATTTTTTTAACATCACCATTTTCTATGAAAAATGGTCATACGGATAGCTAGTATCAATGTAAACGGTTTGAACACACCTCATAAGAGATCACATTTTTGGAGAGAGGCTCAATCCTTGAGATGTGACGTGATATGTGCACAGGAGACACACCTCCTTTTGGGCGATGCGGGTCGTATGAAACACCCTGCCTATCATCATATATATCATTCACACTACAGTTCAAAAACTAGGTGTACTAATAGCCATTAGAAATACGGTATCCTTTGTATGTAAAGATGTTATTGCAGACCCTAATGGGAGGTATATCATATTATACTGCACCATTCATAATATTTCTATGACATTGATCTCTCTTTATGCCCCTAATGTTGGACAATCACAGTTTCTTAAAAGGCTACTTAAAGTTGCTAGCAAGGTACAATGGGGCTCATATATTTTATGTGACGATTTTAATACCGTAATGGACAATAATCTAGATTCTACCTCACTCTCTAGAACCCAACCCACTTTCTTATCATCATGGATGTGGGAAAGAGACCTTTATGACATCTGGAGGATCAATCACGGTACAGAGAGGGGTTATACTCATTTATCAGCAGCACATAACACCTATTCACGTTTAGATATGTTCCTGGTGGATAGGATATTTTTACGATCCATATTAGCTTCAACTATCGAAACTATAACATGGTCCGACCATGCGGCAATCACACTCACGCTTGACGATGAGATATCCTCACATGGAGTTTATCAGTGGCGCATTAGCCCTTTCTTACTGTCTCACCAGGAATATTCAAAGCATTTACATACTGATATCGAGGATTTTTTCAACATTAATGCACCCTCTGTAGAAAGCCCCATATCTGTATGGAATTGTCATAAAGCGGTGATTCGTGGTTTATGTATTAAATATGGCTCCATACTCAAAAAACAAAGAGAAAAACAATTAACGGATCTCCTGACTAAATTGCGAAATACGGAACAAGCTAATATAGCCTCACCATCTGATGTACTAGCCTCACAACTAACCTCTATTAGACGTGATCTCCGTTGCCACATGCTGACAACATATGAAAAAGCCCACCGAAAGACGCAAGCCCACTATTATGCCCAAAACAATAAAACGAGTAAATTATTAGCACATCGCTTAAAAAAGCGACAATTAAATTCCCGCATACCTTTTCTCATTCACCCGACCTCTAACAATAAGCTCTTCTCCCCATTTGACATCTCTAATGGTTTTAAGACCTATTATTCTCATTTATATAACTTAAGAGACTCGATTATATCCCCCCCAGATCACATAAAGGCTATTCAGACATATCTGGACCGCTTACATCTACCACGATTGAATTCTTTCCAATTAAATAAATTAAACGAGGAGATCACCACAGAAGAAATTCAAAAAAACCATACGTTCTCTTCCATCCGGCAAGGCCCCTGGCCCTGACGGTTTTACTAGCATATATTATAAAACCTATAACACTAGTCTGTCCCCCTATTTACGAAACTTCTGTCGGGTGGCCATGTCCAGTGGTTCATTACCCAAAGAAAACTTACAAGCCCTGATCACCACCCTCCCAAAACCAGGCAAATCTACTGACCACCCTCAAAATTTTAGACCGATCTCTCTACTGAATCAGGACCTAAAAATATATGCAAAGGTCCTAGCTAATAGAATTGCCTTAATTCTCCCACATCTAGTGAACCAAGATCAGTCGGGTTTTGTCTCGGGCCGTCAGACCTCTGACAACACCAGAAGACTTTTAAATATCTTCCATTATATTGAGGTGGACAGCGCCCCTGCTTTGATCCTCGCCTTAGATGCCGAGAAGGCTTTTGATAGGTTGCGCTGGTCGTATGCTTTCTCGGTATTAGAACATATGGGTTTTGCTGGTAGTATATTGCTGGCGGTGTCATCTTTATATTCCAACCCCTCAGCGAAAGTTTTATCTAATGGTGCCTTATCTGAGGAATTCAATATTACAAATGGGTCACGACAGGGGTGCCCTCTTTCCCCTTTAATTTATATCTTATCCATGGAGCCACTGGCTCAGGCCCTTCGACTAGATGACAGAATTTCTGGGTTGAGTATTAATGGTAGAGATCATCTCATCTCTCTATATGCGGATGATGTCATCCTTTCCCTCACCCTGCCAGAAACATCTTTACCTGCAGTTATGGAAAACATCAACACATACGGTCAGCTGTCATATTATCATTTAAATAACTCTAAAACACAGGCTCTCCCTCTGAACCTTCCCCCTCAGCAATTAACATCCTTGAAGTCCCAATACCGGTTTGACTGGCAGGTAGCTAGTCTAAAATACTTGGGAGTAGCATTGTCATACCCCTTCTCTTCCCTATTCACTAACAACTACATCCCCCTCCTTGCAACTATTGAGTCAGACTCTGCGGAATATGCTAAGCATGAAGTCTCGTGGTTGGGCAGAATAGCTACTTTAAAAATGTTCATATTACCAAAAATTCTTTATTTATTTAGGACATTGCCCATACACCTCCCTGAATCCTTTTTCATTAAAATAAATAGAATCCTGTCACATTTTGTATGGGCTGGGAAGAGACCAAGATTATCGGCTACCATTATCACTAAATCAAAACTCGCCGGAGGGATTGGGATGCCTAATATTAAAGGTTATTACATATCTACTTTGATAACTCTCCTAAAACAGTGGTGGTGCGATACTTCTAATTCACATTGGGTCCACATTGAAAATTCCTCGGTATATCCCTACAAAATTAGTGATCTTTTACTACTTCCAGCCTGGAACCTTCATAGGCCTCCTCTCACAAACCCATTAGTAAAAACCTCATATAATGTTTGGCTGCAATATCATACTGCCTTATCTTCCTCTACGGTGCCCAACCTTGGGGAACTACCGTTGTCAATAATTCAAGCCTCCAGTCCAGGGCTTGAATTAACTAGCTGGTCTTTATGGGGTATATCTCATGTCAAGCATATATATGATGCTAATGGATTAATGACATTTGAAACCATTCGACGCACATATAATTTATCCAATAAGGATTTTTACAAATATCTACGTATTAAACATTTTTTACAATCTTTGACCCCCTCCTCTTTGCATGTAGATAACGTCACTCTCAAATACCTCTCATCTGATATGAAGGGATTAAAACCTATATATACTCTTTACACTAAATCTGATAAATGTAATAAAACTTATCCCATAAAACAATGGGAAAATGATATAGGAATAAATGTAGCCCTTCAAGATTGGCAGTTAGCTTTTAAATGTTCACATAAAGCTCTTCAATGCTCCTCACATGCAGAATCCGCCTTTAAGACAGTATCCCGTTGGTACTATACTCCGGATAGGATAGCTAAAGCTTTCCCTAACTCTTCAAATAAATGTTGGAGAAAGTGTGGCCAGAAGGGAACCTTATACCATATCTTATGGAATTGCCCTCTTATACAATCCTATTGGGTAGAATGTAAAAGCCTTCTTTCTACGATATTAAACTGCCCTGTAAATTGGTCGCCTCAATTGATTTTACTTTTTCTAGGGATACAAGCTGTTTCCCCACAATATCGGGAATTATTCTGTATCATTTGCATTATTGCAAAAAACACTCTTGCAAGCAAATGGAAAACTGTGGAGATTCCCTCTATTGATATAGTCATTTCCAAACTAAATACTACATATTCCTACGAAAAAATTCTAGCTAGAGGTTCAGGCAACACAAAAAAATTCTCTATCAGATGGAAACCATGGTATTCTTCATCCTATTGTATAGATATTTGAGGATATTTGCGTTCTGTGAAACATCACTTGCTGTTGTGTTTTGTTGAGTTGCCTCTGACGTGTCTGAGACTCATCTCTCCTGTTACTCTGTGACTGCAGCTTTGGAGTGACGAGGTGGACAAGGTAAGCGAGCCGAGAAAACACACAGGATTCATGTTTTGCCCGGTTCCCGTTTTACCGCTTCTATCAGATAGTATAAAGGGTAACGGCTAACCAAGCAGGGGGAGGTCTGGTCCTACCGAGTGCCCATCTCTGAAGTGCCTTAATAGAGGTTTAATTAAAGGTTTAGTGCCCAGACTTAATTCCACTATCCATATATTGCTGAGAGGGAAGCAGATTGTCCGTCGCCCGTGTGGGGGGATTCTGTACTTGGTTAGATGGACGTACCCTTAAATATATATTGAGTGTTTAGCTTTACGTTAAAGAAACCACCTTGTTTTTGGAGTCTATCCTCCTCGGTCTGTCGTTGTTACCCGCACTACCCCTGCTTCTGGCATGATCCTCTCCCTCCTCCTCATTAAAAGTCTTAGCGAAGAGGGGATTTGGACATCGCATTGTAAACTGAGACGGAGATTATCCTCAAGCAGAAGCCATATGTCCCTTTACAGCTCATTCAACTCCCTAGGAGCCGTAGAGGAACACAACCCTACTTAAAACCCACTGATCGTTAAAATATATATCTATATATATGTATATATTATTTATTCTGTGCATTTTTTTAAATATTTTTGTAATGTTCATTATTTAAAGAACAGGCCATTTTGTTGCTATAGAATGCCATTTAGATTCGGTTGTATCAGAGACATTGATTTCGCGTGTGGACGTTCCATCGTTCAGTCTACAGCTTGTTTTTAGACATGCGCAGCGATCGGTAGATTAACTCTTCGTGCGCATTTCACTCGTAGCGCCGAGGCTTTCAGAGGAAGCGATTCATATTTTACCCACTTAAGTTTTATAACAGTTCTTGCTACCGTAAGAAAGAAAGTATTGCTCCGACACCCAGTTTGGTTTTATCTTTTATCGGCCAGTCTCGCCCCCAAGGATCTCCCCCCTCTATTTAGATAAGGTGTGTGGGGGTGGGTAATTGAATCGTTCTTCAATAATATTTCCTGTTTGGCTAAATGGGTGAAATATAGTCATTTTTGGATCAGCTTAACGATTGACGTGGTGAACGAGAGTACTCTCACCTTCCGAACTCATCAGGACCCTTCGGACTTCTACTGAGTCCATCAAAAAGCCTGCGGCATGCGTTGTGGCGTTAGGGTCTAATTACCTAAGTGAAGAAGGTGATGGGGCTTCGCACAGCGGCGTAGAGCTGTTAGCTTAGCAGGGACGATGCGTTAGGATCTCTATCGTTTAGCTGCTGGAAAAAATATTTTATTTTCCATGGTGTCCTCTCTGTGACCCCCCCCCGGAATGCGCTGCCACGGCTTCTTAAATGCATTGCAGTTAATGCAATGATCTGAGCCGGTACATCCACGACCTCCCCGTGGCACCGCGTGTCTCAGGAAGTCTGAGAAGGTTGGTAAAGAAAATACGCTTTTCCCCCAAAGATCTGTAATCAGCCGTTTTTCTAGTAAGCTCTACCTAGTGTAATAACCTGGTCATAATTACTTAACCTCCTGCCTTAAGAGAAGGTGTGATGGTTCTTTTTAAGGCACCTTACTGGTCACAGTCTGCTGACCGCCCATGGTCGAGCAAGTCAGTCCTTCATTCAGACCGGTCTGTGTGTCGGGTACCGGCATCGCTATAACCCCCCCCCCGTAGTGACCGGAGAGACCTAAAGTCTATTCACTACTACTACCGGCCATCGTCAAGTGGTGGAAACGGAACCAGTGAAGGGTTACTTTGTAGCTCTTTTTAGAACTTGGGTAATTGGGTGTTTGTATTGGAGAGTATATTATCTCATGGAAGCCAATGCAATATTAACGAGGTCTTTGCTTTTGCTTCACAGGCCGAACATGAACTGCGCGTAGCACAAACAGAGTTTGATCGCCAGGCGGAGGTGACCAGGCTGCTTTTGGAAGGGATCAGCAGTACCCATGTGAGTTATTTTTTATTTGATCAGGGGTATGAGATGTGACCCCCCCCCAAAGTTCAATTCATGCACAAGCGATAGGCCTTCTCTGATGTTTAATTATACAAATAGATAACATTTCTCCACGACCCACTATATAGAACAACCCGAAGACCACATGGGCTTGAAGACCGCAGTTGGATCAATTAGTGGAATCGTACTTTATATACTACTGTTTTATAGGGTCTCTCCCTCCTAAATATATTAATAATTTAAAAAAAGGGGGTTGCAGAATTGGTAAAATATACATTATGATATAAAGGTTCAGCTCTACATACACCAAATGTTATTAGCACTCTCTGGAACACAAAGCAAACTTTGGCAGATCTGTCATTTTAATATTTATTCTGAATTTTTAACGTAACAATGCAGAAAGTCTTTTCAGTTTCTATGGCAACTGTGTCTTGTTAAAAGCTTTCCCGGCAGAAAAATTATGAGAGAGGCATCATTTTACATGATCAGAATGATTTCTGTAAGGTTTTAGGAATTCACTGTGCACTCAGATTTGTGCAGATTTTAACGGAAATTGGCCAATCTCGTTAATTCATATGAATGTCCAAACAGACACCCCCCCCACAACTAAAAAACTGCATTTTTTTTGTTTTTCACGCTCTCTCTCTCAATGTCTCCCTACCTTCTCCTCCAGACTCTTCCGTGTGGCTCCTTTTCCGCAGCCCCGCTTTTTGTCTTGGCTTTTCTTGTTCTTCGCTTCTTCTGTGTTCTATCTTGGTCCGCTTCTCCCCGCTATCCGCTTCTAACCTGGCCTC
The DNA here is from genome assembly GCF_027358695.1 of Spea bombifrons. Taxonomy (NCBI): domain Eukaryota; kingdom Metazoa; phylum Chordata; class Amphibia; order Anura; family Pelobatidae; genus Spea; species Spea bombifrons. Next base: position 6,631,720 of record NC_071094.1, read on the forward strand.
CTGGAGTGCTTCCACAAAAGGGGCGGGGCCTCTGCGCACACCTCCCCCAATTGGGGGAAAGGTTGGGGGTGTGCCCTGGCTCCTCCTCTTTGCGGAAGTACTCCAAGAGACCAGCAAAAAATGCAGACAGATCCCAGAAACGCACGTTTTGGATCTGCCGCCCGAAGCCAATGCAGAATTGGTCGCTGAGGGTTCCTGCCCTACCATAATTACTAGACGGAGCCTGAATTGCTTTAAGTTGACCTAGAACACGATGTTTTTGACGCAGACGCGGTGTTTACTGAACACGGTCCGCTTCCCTGCTTCAGATTAGTGTCCTGGAAAGCCGAACGCACTGACTGTTTCCCCTCCCCCACCAGGTGAATCATCTCCGCTGCCTGCATGAGTTTGCCGAGGCCCAGGCCACGTACTACGCTCAGTGTTACCAGTACATGGTCGACCTGCAGAAACAGCTGGGCAGGTAGGTGGGTTGTACATCAGCTCCTCCCACTCACAGCTAACTTTGGTATGATGCATCACCTTGTACCCAAATTCTCCTGTTCCATGTGTGATCCATAATGTTAATGTTTCTTCTATCCTTTTCCTATGCTGGCAGTTCCAGAAGTGAGGGGTAAGTATAGGTTAATGTAGTTAAGCGGATTTGGACGTTTCGCAGTATTTTCCTCCGATACTCAGCGATTTTCTGGTTACTACCCGCAGGTTCCCCGCCACGCTTGTTGTGAATGCAGATTCTACCCCTCCGCCTCTCAGTACCTCTCCACCACCCGCTACGCTTCCCGTGCTCCAGGCCGTCAGTCCCAATCCAGGGGACGGGACGCTGAACGCTATCGATGTGAAGCCCCCTTCAAGCGGCACCAGGAAAGCTCGAGTTCTCTACGATTACGAAGCTGCAGACAGCACCGAGCAGACACTCGCGGCGGACGAGGTGAGCATCAAGCTTCTCATCCTTAAATGTCTTATCGCCTAAATGTGATGTTCCTAAATCCCGCTCCTTTGATTTTGCAGCTAATCACCGTGTACAGTCTCCCCGGTATGGATCCAGACTGGCTGGTGGGTGAGAGGGGAAACAAGAAGGGTAAAGTACCAGTTACTTACCTGGAGCTCCTTAGCTAGACCCGACTCCACCAGGACAGCAAACTTCTCAAACAAGCCAATGTCTCCGGAGGGCTGATTGTTTGCTAGATGCTGCTGCTTCGTTTGGTTTTCTTCCTGTCTTACAGACTGAAGCTGCACACGTCACCCCTTATTTCTCGCAAGTTGCCCTTTTTTTTTTTATTGAATGTTACCCTTACGTTGCAGGATGGGTCTTTGGCGTTTTTGCCGGCCTCTCCTGCACCTAAGGCGTTGCGTTTCTCCTGTTACGTTTCTCCTGTTACGTTTTCATTCCACGTCCCACTCCTGAGAACCCCCGTGTCGCTGTCTTTCCCGTGACCAAATCTGCTTGCACTAACGTTTAAAATGCAAAGACTTCTAATATTTTCTGTATGATATAACGATAAACCAGGCCAGCATAGATAAGCCCTTTGCTGTCCGTTACAGATTGGAGCCTCCCTCCCATCTATTAGTTTTTTGTATAACTGTCGCCTTTTTTATTTCAATCTCCCATTTATAAGCGTTTTAACCCTTTACATCAGCTTCTGCACGGGACTTTTTTTTAATGGCTTTGTAGCATGCAGGCTGAGGTCCCCGTACCATCATTATGCAGGGGATACAGTAGCTTTTATCCTGCATCTAATATATTTACATTTATTATTAAAAAAATAAGTAATTTATCAAATCGCAATCCAAAGGACTAACGATTACGCTCGCTTTACAAACCCTGTATCACAGGATCCCTTTAACACGTTATATCGCATTGATTGACTACTTGCTCTGGTGGAATAAAATCATCTACAGCTAGATGCTGCTGCTTCGTTTGGTTTTCTTCCCGTCTTACAGACTGAAGCTGCACACGTCACCCCTTATTTCTCGCAAGTTGCCCTTTACATTAAAATACTTTACATTAAAATAGGAATTAAAGTTAGCTATATATACAATGTGATACCAAAAGTATAACTCAAGGAATTGTTTTTAATTGTTTAATATACCTTGGCATCAATACTTTGGCATAATATTTCTACTCTGGGTGGACAATAGTTAATACATTTTATATATAAAATATTTTAATCTTTATATATAATAAAAAATACCTTGTTTCCCCACCCAGAGTAGAAAGATTAGGCAAATTGTTTCCATTGTTGCTCAATACATCTGTTATTCTACCAAGGCTCAGAACCCTTGGAGCGTACAGCTGCGGAGACTTAAGACTCCCATGACTCTCAGCCGCACAAGGACTGGCTGCATATATGGTGCCGGTTCAGCCTATACCCACACATGGTTACACCAGACTACCTTTCGGTCTATTTACACCAGAACGTCTCTAACCCATAAAATGTATCTGTTGAAAGTCCATTTGTTTTGGGTCTTGTGTGTTATTTAATTGCCTGTTAGATGTTAATAAATTGCAATCATTCCCGCAACTTGCAAGACTGTTTGTTTTCACCCCGCTTCCATGGAAAGTAAACAGTATATGTAAATACCCTTTATTTTAGTTACAGTATAAATATTTTTGTTTAAAAAAACAAAACAAAAATTGTGACGTCTGCAGAAGGAGAGGCAAAACGGACTTTGGTGCACAGAAAGAAAAACATGCACTTACGGAAATTGCCCAAAACACCCCGTTCTGAGGGACAGACACTGCTCTTGGGCTAAGGCAGATACCGTGGTTACGAGGAGCATTCCAGAAATCCTCAAACTTTACATTCCAAAAACCGTAAACATGGCAGCATCGGGGTACGATAGTCTTGTGTTATCCAGAGTGTGTATTAAAGCTCGAAAGCCCCAAACACGCACATGTCAGATGGCAGTTTCATTTATTTACGGTAGTTCGGAGGGTTTTGCGCGAGGTCCTTTATCGCTGCAGCTGTCGTACGAATGCATGCACAAGCTGGATGATAGGATCCTGTGCTTCGGGGGCAGCCTTTGCAAATGTGGCAGGTTGTGACTGTGGAGAGGGAAGGAGACCTCCAGCCGGAGAGGATGGACCCCCACGTCGGAGGTAGCGAGAGATGCTGGATAGCAGGGTGCTCTGAAATAACATGGGGGGGGTATTACATGTCTGATAAAAATATCTATAAATGTGCATAAATCACAGTAAATACAACAAGCAAGCTAAATAACGCCACACCTTTTAGAAAGCGCACAAACCTAAATATAAGTGTGTGTGTTAAGTTGTATACGTATGCAAACAAATCTGTGTGTATATATTATAAATATAATTTAAAAATAAACATGGAAAATATAGTTGATCCATGGCCTAGACAATAAGATTGGATGTCTCTGACCAACTTGCAGCTGATGAGCGATACACAGACTATGGCAGGTGGGTAAAATTTCAATTAAAATTGAATTAACCGGGGCGTGGCCTGGCTGCTGAGGGAGATGGCTGTGCAGTAAGAGAGCTCTGTCTCTTTAGCCTGAAAAAGCGACCCACACTGCAGCTAATTTAACTAACTTTACCTCCTCTGCTGCTCTGGACCTTGCTGTCACCCTGCAACTATGCCTGTTCGTAAAAAAAGGCATGCCAGACAGGAAACAGTGGCAAAATTCTGCTTTTCCAGGTCACCTCAGGCATTCCAAGATGGCACTGACTGCTCACAGGATGCTGCCTCCTCGTCCTCACAGCCGGCTGTTCTCTCACAGCCTGCTGTTATCTCAGCTCAGAGGTCTCCTGCTCCTCCACTCGCTCTGCCTCTGATTCAGCCCTTCACTGCCTCTCCTCACAGGAAATGTCCAGGTCAGTGTCTCCACAGGCCCCCTCTGTCTCCTCATTCACAGAAGAAGCTGCATTTAACCCCTACAGCCCTGCAGCTCTCCCTGGCTGTGAGCTGCTCTGCCCAGCCAGCACTCCATCACAGAGCCCTGCAAAGCAGCATCCCAGGCTCTCTACTGCTGTTAATGATCCTGACATACAAAGAAGGGAAATACAAGATGCCCTCACTGTATCTGATCCTTTTTTTTTTTTTTTATCAAATGTTTATTTGTTTTTTTTTTCCAGAAGCATAAAAGGATACAGAAAGGAAGAAAGGGAAGGGGGATATTGCACAATCACAATAACATTTAGTACATCACAGTTTTACATTCTCTTTGATCATCCAATATCAAAAAAAAAAAAAAAAAAAAAGGAGCCGAGGGTACTATTTATAAGATATTATAAATATGGTTGATTTTTGATATCCAGTCCTCATATATTGATTTTCTTCTATAGTGATTCGGACCCATCCAACCTAAACCTTTTTCCATGTGTAATTGAAATAATAACTGATTTTTATATTGAATAATGGAAAAGGTTTGGTTGCTTTTCCAATTCCTGGCAATTAATACTTTGGCTGCCGCCATCGCATGAGTTAATAAGATTTTCATTTCCATAGATATACTTGTCGGGAATATGTGGAGAAGTGCACACTCAGGGGATTTCGTTATTTTCCGATTAATTAATTCTGTAAGGAGGTCAAAAATCTTATCCCATAACTGACTAACTATATTACATGACCACCATATATGTATATAGCTACCTTTATCTTTGGTGCATCTCCAACATATATTGGATGACCCGGGGTACATTGAACTTACTCTTATCGGAGTCAAATACCAATAATTTAATAATTTGAAATAATTTTCTCTAATCGAAATTGAATGGATAATGTTGTGTGTAGAAAAGATTGCTTTTTGCCAGTTTTGTTTTAAAATCGGTATTTGTAAATCTTTTGTCCATCTAAAAATGGTATTATCACGGTCTACTTCATCTAATTTCTGTAAGGCTTCATAGGTTTTAGTTAGAATTTTCTTACACTCTTTTCCAGTGAATATATGGCCTAATTTTAAGTGGATTTCTGAATCAGCATTGTAAAGAGTGTATCTCAAAAAAATTTTTATTCTTAAATAAGAAAAAATCTCCTTAGAAGGTAATTGAAATTCTTGGATTATTTGAGAAAAATTTTTGATCTGGTTATCGGACAAAATATCTTTAATATATCTAATCCCCACCTTTTTCCATGTTAATAGTGAAATATCTTGTAAATTAGATTCAATGACCTCTAAACTTGTGACATCTAGGATTTTATCTTTTAGACCAAAGTTCTTCTTGATTTTAGACCATTCTTGTATAATTTCATTAAAGACTGTACTATTTCCTACCGAACTCTTTGTTTTCAATTTATCTTGAGAGTCCCAAATAACCGTATCTAAATTGTCAAAACCAACTATAAATTGCTCCATCTTGGACCAAGGTTTGATCTTATTAATTTCCACTTGTGTATTGTAGATATGAATTAGCATACACGCCTCATATGCGCGTTTTATCATAGGGAAATTCAGACCTCCTCTGTTCGATTTTTGAGAAAGAAGTTTAATTCCTAATCTAGATTTTTTGTTGTTATTAATAAAATTATTAAAAGAGGTTTGGATGATATGTAGCCAAGTCACAGGTATTTTTAAAGGTAGATGTCTGAATAAATACGTCCATTTGGGGAGGATATAAGCATTTATTATATTTATCCTTCCAACCCAGGAATACATAGCATTTTTCCAATTCTTTAATGGGGAGTTGGTTTCTTTAATACAGGAAAGGAAATTCTTTGTTCAATATTAGCCAAATCTATAGTATCTATGATACGTCTCACGTTGTCATATGTAATTCTATTTGGAACAAATCCGATCTGATCAGAATGAATTAAAAATGCAATAACCTGTTTTAATCTTTCTGCTAATATACCTGCAAATATTTTCATATCTTCATTGAACAAAGAAATGGGTCTATAGTTAGTAATATCTTCAGATCTTTTATTTTGTTTATGTATGGGAATGATATTGGCCCTCAATAATTCCTCTGGCGCGTTTTCTTCCTCCATTAATTCATTAAATAACGCTGATAAATGTACTCCTATATCTGCCTTAAATTTTTTATAAAAAAGGCCACTGAAACCATCTGGTCCAGGACTTTTATTACTCTTGATCTTATGTATAACTTTTATGACTTCAGACTCCACTATAGGTTTATTTAATTGTATCAGTTGTTCTTTTGTCAATTTTGGCGTAAGTACGTTAGCTAAGTATTTTTTAATTTGTTCCAAATTAGAATTATTATTTAGATTATATAGAGCCGAATAGTACCTATTAAAGGCCTGACCAATCGCTTTCGGCGATGTAAGTATTTCATTTCCTTCTATAATTTTATATATACGATTGTTAGACTGATTTTTTTTAAGCCTATTTGTCAATGCTTTATCTACTCTATTATTTTTAAAGTACCAGCGCTGTTTTAGTTTCTCAAGATTTTTCCCAATTTTTTCAAATTCTAAATCCCTTATTTTTCCTTTTACTTGCTGGATTTTGATGGATCGTAATTTAGTTGGAGATAGTTGATTTAGTTTAGTGAGATCATAAAGATTAATATATAGAGTAGATAGCTCCGGGCCTCTTCTTTTATTTTCTAGTTTTGCTATTTTAATAAGGTATCCACGTATTACGCTTTTAAAAGCACACCATAAGGTGGTACGGGATATCACTCTATCATCATTCTCCAAAAAATAAAATTTCATTAATTTCTGTAATGCTTGTACATGTTGTTGTTGGCCCAAAATAAGATTATTAATTCGCCAGTCTTTAAGGATTTTCTCTGATTGACTCGAATTGGTTTCACATATAATCGCATTATGATCTGACCAAATAATATCTTTAATCAAAACCTTTTTTATGTTATATACTAGAGGGCAGTTTCCTATCAGCAAATCTATGCGCGCATACGAGGCGTGTGGTATGGAAAAATGCGTATACTCTTTTTGAGTTGGATGTAGTACTCTCCAAATATCATAGAGATTATTTTTTTTGAAGAAATTTGTTAGTCTAATTGCCGATCTTTCTGACCTCGGATCCTGCCTTGTATCTCTTCTTGTGATCTTATCCATTTCCATATTTGGAAATACATTGAAATCACCTGCCATAATGAGAGTCCCTTTTATATATTTTTCGGCTTTTGAAAATAAATCTTCTATAAATTTAATAGTACCTGTATTTGGAGCGTATAAATTAATTAAAGTATATAATTGGTCTTCTATTCTACATACTATGATGATGTATCTAGCTTCGGAATCAATATCTTGGTACAAGATTTCGAACCTTATATTAGTGGTAACAATTATGGCTACCCCTCTCTTTTTTTTATATTGAAGAGAGGAAGCAATAATTCTAGAGATCTGTTTACTCTTAATAGGAATGTCTAAAGTACTTAACCAATGTGTCTCTTGTATGAAACATAAATCAATTTTTTCTTTTTTTAAGATTTTTAGTAATGTGGATCTTTTTTGAGGACTGTTTAACCCTTGAGTATTTAAAGAGAAAATTCGCACCATCTTTTTAGAACTTTATTCTTATACCCTCAGCTCATATAAATTAAAAATAGAAATAAATAAGAAAATGGATTAAGAAAAAACAAAAAAAGAGAAAAAAGCTTAAAAAGAAAGAGAAAAGGATATAATCTCTTTCTAGAGATACCCAACTCCAAAATTTTTAGGAGTGGGTGTGATCCTTCCCCTCTACCTGGACCATACAAACTGTACCTCATGACGTGATTTTTCACTACTTGAGGTTTACATTTAGGAAGGCCCCTTATGGAGTTCGCGGGAATTATTTCTAATTTTGTGTCTTGCTGATAAATTAAATAGATTTAAAAAGGAAGTGGATAACAGATTGAGAAAAGGAGAGGAGAAAGACGAGTAAAAAAAAAAAAAAAAAAAAAAAATTCCTTTCAGAGAGTTTAAATACTTTATATAGTAAGTTGCAATCTAATAATATATAAGACTCTAGATAAAGTGCATATGTATACCAATTTCTATTTTAAACACCCTAAATTTAGTAAAGTGCTACAAGAGTGTATTACAACGAAATAGATTTAGCAGCAAAGTTTTTATGCGTACGCAATTCTCTCTGGAGGGTAAGTCAAAAAACAATATTGAGTTAATACAATTTATAACAAAATAAATAAATAAATAAATAAATAGATAAATAAATAAATAAATACATATATTAACATTCATTCTAGAGAGTTAAAGTACATTGAATATTAAATTGCTGTCTAATAATATGAGAAACTTAGACCGATATACTCGAAAAAGTGTATGTGTATACAAAGATTCTATTATAAACACCCTGAAATTTATAAAGTGCTGCCAAAGTGCATCGTCGATTTAATTATTTATTTATCTTTCCCCTTTTTCCTTTTCTTTCCTTTTTCCAAAGTGCTTGTGCTTATACTATACTCTCTGGGCGCTCAACCATACGAAAGTGTTACATAAGTGCATTTAACAACAAAAAATAGATTATATTAAATATTTTGACTCCATATTATACCGAAATTTTTGTGAACATACAAAAATATTTCCTTAAAATGCACTTAATAATTGTCAGTAACTATTATGTCTTTAATTAATATATAATATTTTATTTAATAAGTTACTTTCTAATAATACAAAAAGTTTAAATATTATATTCTCAATAAAGTGCATGTGTAAAGTGCATGTGTATTCATAATTCTATTTTCAACGCCCTATAAAGTGCTGTGAAAGTGTATTGCTAATGTTTCCACCAAATAAATTTAGCACCAGAGTACTTAAATTTACATTATTCTCTCTAGATGCTCGACCATAACAAAAAAAAAAAAAGAAAAGAAAAAAAAATTAATTCAAAAATACACCACAATTTTTGTGAATAATCAGAAATATTTCCTTAAACTATTATTACTCTAATTAATCTCACTGAATTTATCTATATATTACTCCATAGTTAAACATATCACAAAAATAAATAATTCAGTAATTCAACTTTACAGAATCCCACCATTTTTGGGCATCTTCTATAGATCTGAGTGTTATTGCTCGATTTTCGTAAGTTACTATTAGATTAGATAGTTGGTCCCATTTATATCTTAATTGTTTCTCCCGTAAATATTGAGTAATAGAACTATATTGGGAGCGAATTTGTCTTGTACGTCGTGATATATCTTGTAGAAAAATTAATTTTTTAAATCTGGGATCATCCGTCTTGTATTTTCTTGCTTCTTGAAGTATTTTCTGTCGTGCATCTATTGTAGAAAACCGAACAATAACGTCCCGTGGAGCTTCTGAAGCAATTTGCGGTGGTTTAGCGACTCTATAAGATCTTTTTATTGAAGATATTTCTGGGAAGTCGTCAATACCCATATCCTGAAACAACAGTTTTAACTGAGGCATCGGGTCCGAAGAAATAGGTTGATCTATTAATCCCCTGATACGAATATTTTTACGTCGATTTAAGTCTTCCATAGATGTTATATATGATTCCAATTTTAATATTGTTTCTTCTGAATTCCTTAACTTTTTAGTCGTTTCCTTTAATATCAAGTCCATCTTTTTTCTATTAGATTCATTCGATCTCCAATGAGGTTGATCTTTTTTGATATATCTTCATAATGATTCTGTAACTCTTGTTTAATTAGAATTAGTTGTTGGTCAGCACATGATTGTATACATTGCTGCATTTTAGAGTGTGAAAATGCTTCTTCTTGTTTTTTTGTAATTTTAGTAGATTTTTCATGAGAAGATATTTCTGAGTATTCTGCCGAATCTTCCAACAGTGAAGTAAGAGTTGCTGAAATTGAATCATCCGGGTTTATATTTTGCGGTGATTTCTTACTAAGGTTGGGAGAGAATATAGATGCTGTTTTTCTATCTTTTTTAGCCTCTACATTCCTCTCTCTCCTCTTGTCTTCAGCTGTTTTTTTTTTGAGACATGATGTATTCCTTTATTCTCCTCCTCTACTCTTCCTTATTTAATTTTAGATGCCCAACGTATTTTTGCCAGTATTTGTATTGTCTTCTTAACTTTAATAAATTTGATTTAACTGTCTCACAGTCTTCCCGGTGTCTGCTATATTTGTATTATGTATATATTATAATCTTCAGACAAATAAAGTGCGGATTATAGTGCAAAAGATATAAGGTGCTTCAAATGTGTTCTTATTATATTTTACTTCAGCCACCTCACAATCTTTAAGATGTCCGATTATATATATATTATACTCTTCACACAGATAAAGTGCATTCTATGATATACTTCAGACACTCCTCTGACAGTTAAAGTGCGGGATATTGTGCAGAGATATGAAATGGCTTATATCAGTTCTTTCTTATCTAGATTTCAATACTTAAGATGTCCGGTTACATATGTTCTATGGTCTTCAGACCAATAAGGTACAGATTAAAGTGCCGGTTATGGTGCAAGAGTATAAGATGTAGCATATATCTTCTTCCATAGAAATTTAAATTGACGTCATGATTTTAATAGATTTACTTTAACTGCCTCTTAGTATTCACAATCTCCGTTTTTATATATGTTGTAATCTTCAGAAAAATAAAGTGCGAACAATAGTGCAGAAAGTAAAGTGCGTCATATATATATTTCTTTAAATTATCATGCTTTTTGCTTTAGCTGCCTCTCAATCTGAGAAATGTCCATTTTTATATGCTTTCTTCAATCTAATAAAGTGCAGATTATAATACTCTTCAGATACTCTTCAGGCAGTTAAAGTGTGAATTATAGTGCAGAAGTATAAAGTGCCTCATATGTATTTGTCTGCCTCTCAATCCTTAAAATGTCCGATAATATATATTTTACAATCTTCAACCACTTAAAGTGCGAGTTATAGTGCAGGGGGTAAAGTGCAACAAGAGTCCGCCTCAGCAATCAATAGATTTGGATAGACTCACTGCGCATAGATTTTATCTCCAACTCGTCCCACGGTTTTTATGTGTATGTTGATTGAGAAAAAGAAACAAAATCAGCTGGCAAACCACGGCTTTAGCACCGGACCATCGGACCAGGGAATATTCAGACGAGAAGCACACCTCAGCACAACCGCTAGCAGCCGACCATCGAGACTCAAGGCAGCAAATCAATATGCCAGTTTACCGGCATAATCAAAACGGAGCTTTCCCGCGTCGGACATCATCAGCCAGGCAGTCTTCTCTCACTTTGCCCGCGAACTCCGGACGCCGCCCCTCTGGCGTCTTACATCATCACGCCCTCCCACTGTATCTGATCATGATGCCTTAGACAACATGGCTGTTTCTAATCAGTCCCTCACGGACACAACAATGAAAACCATGTTGCAGGCTCTTCGTAAAACTTTCCTACTAGATATCCACACAATTGTCTCTCCTCTTAAAACTGCTGTGGATGGTCTGGGTGACAGAGTGGACCATGTTGAAAACAAATTTGAGGAATTTTCTGCCCCTCATAACACACTGATAGATTCACATACTGAGTTAAAGGACGACGTGGCGACATTAAAAGCGAAAATTGCTGATTTGGAAGATAGGAGCCGCCGTAATAATATCAAGTTACGTGGCGTTCCTGAAACCGTAACGCCAGCTGAAATTCCTGCATATGTGCGGTCCCTAATTGAAGCAGTAGTACCTAACTGCTCTCCTCAAGAACTGGAAGTGGATCGCGCTCACAGAATACCCCGTCCGAAACATATGGACGACTTAATTCCAAGAGATATTCTAGCACGCATACACTTCTTTACAGATAAAGAGAGACTAATGGAACATTCTCGTAGAAATGGCGGCCTTCCTGCTCCATATCACAAAATCTCTTTATATGCAGATTTATCTGCAACTACCCTTCAAGCACGTAGAGCTTTGCAACCTATAACCCAAGCTCTTCGCTCAGCTAAAATCGTCTATAGATGCTTATTCGTCGTGGAGACACTCTGCACGTTGTCCGCTCACCAGAGGAGGGAACCGCTTTGCTCAAGTCATGGAACTTAGCACCATTTCCTCAAGCAAGATCGTCGTCAACCCGATCTCAAGTTCGCATGACACAAGAATGGTCCACTGCAGGATCAAGAAAAGCGGTATGATTTGCACCTATTTTTGTCCAGGCCTTACTGGTTGGTCATACCTACTTGGCTTCAGTGCGGACTATAACCCCTCACTACACAATTGGTTCATGTTTTAAGAGCCATATGTTTTTTGCTCCTAACTGTTATTTGATTTTGTTCTTAAATGCCATGTTAATGTATATGCTAATACCATTTCTTGCTCATTCCACTCAAAGTGCCTTACCATTATCTATAGAAGGTGTGTGTGCTCGCTGGGAAACACACACTTTCGCCTTTCCCCTACTCTTACAAATCTATATATATATATTTTTTTTTAACATCACCATTTTCTATGAAAAATGGTCATACGGATAGCTAGTATCAATGTAAACGGTTTGAACACACCTCATAAGAGATCACATTTTTGGAGAGAGGCTCAATCCTTGAGATGTGACGTGATATGTGCACAGGAGACACACCTCCTTTTGGGCGATGCGGGTCGTATGAAACACCCTGCCTATAATCATATATATCATTCACACTACAGTTCAAAAACTAGAGGTGTACTAATAGCCATTAGAAATACGGTATCCTTTGTATGTAAAGAGGTTATTGCAGACCCTAATGGGAGGTATATCATATTATACTGCACCATTAATAATATTTCTATGACATTGATCTCTCTTTATGCCCCTAATGTTGGACAATCACAGTTTCTTAAAAGGCTACTTAAAGTTGCTAGCAAGGTACAATGGGGCTCATATATTTTATGTGACGATTTTAATACCGTAATGGACAATAATCTAGATTCTACCTCACTCTCTAGAACCCAACCCACTTTCTTATCATCATGGATGTGGGAAAGAGACCTTTATGACATCTGGAGGATCAATCACGGTACAGAGAGGGGTTATACTCATTTATCAGCAGCACATAACACCTATTCACGTTTAGATATGTTCCTGGTGGATAGGATATTTTTACGATCCATATTAGCTTCAACTATCGAAACTATAACATGGTCCGACCATGCGGCAATCACACTCACGCTTGACGATGAGATATCCTCACATGGAGTTTATCAGTGGCGCATTAGCCCTTTCTTACTGTCTCACCAGGAATATTCAAAGCATTTACATACTGATATCGAGGATTTTTTCAACATTAATGCACCCTCTGTAGAAAGCCCCATATCTGTATGGAATTGTCATAAAGCGGTGATTCGTGGTTTATGTATTAAATATGGCTCCATACTCAAAAAACAAAGAGAAAAACAATTAACGGATCTCCTGACTAAATTGCGAAATACGGAACAAGCTAATATAGCCTCACCATCTGATGTACTAGCCTCACAACTAACCTCTATTAGACGTGATCTCCGTTGCCACATGCTGACAACATATGAAAAAGCCCACCGAAAGACGCAAGCCCACTATTATGCCCAAAACAATAAGACGAGTAAATTATTAGCACATCGCTTAAAAAAGCGACAATTAAATTCCCGCATACCTTTTCTCATTCACCCGACCTCTAACAATAAGCTCTTCTCCCCATTTGACATCTCTAATGGTTTTAAGACCTATTATTCTCATTTATATAACTTAAGAGACTCGATTATATCCCCCCCAGATCACATAAAGGCTATTCAGACATATCTGGACCGCTTACATCTACCACGATTGAATTCTTTCCAATTAAATAAATTAAACGAGGAGATCACCACAGAAGAAATTCAAAAAACCATACGTTCTCCTCCATCCGGCAAGGCCCCTGGCCCTGACGGTTTTACTAGCATATATTATAAAACCTATAACACTAGTCTGTCCCCCTATTTACGAAACTTCTGTCGGGTGGCCATGTCCAGTGGTTCATTACCCAAAGAAAACTTACAAGCCCTGATCACCACCCTCCCAAAACCAGGCAAATCTACTGACCACCCTCAAAATTTTAGACCGATCTCTCTACTGAATCAGGACCTAAAAATATATGCAAAGGTCCTAGCTAATAGAATTGCCTTAATTCTCCCACATCTAGTGAACCAAGATCAGTCGGGTTTTGTCTCGGGCCGTCAGACCTCTGACAACACCAGAAGACTTTTAAATATCTTCCATTATATTGAGGTGGACAGCGCCCCTGCTTTGATCCTCGCCTTAGATGCCGAGAAGGCTTTTGATAGGTTGCACTGGTCGTATGCTTTCTCGGTATTAGAACATATGGGTTTTGCTGGTAGTATATTGCTGGCGGTGTCATCTTTATATTCCAACCCCTCAGCGAAAGTTTTATCTAATGGTGCCTTATCTGAGGAATTCAATATTACAAATGGGTCACGACAGGGGTGCCCTCTTTCCCCTTTAATTTATATCTTATCCATGGAGCCACTGGCTCAGGCCCTTCGACTAGATGACAGAATTTCTGGGTTGAGTATTAATGGTAGAGATCATCTCATCTCTCTATATGCGGATGATGTCATCCTTTCCCTCACCCTGCCAGAAACATCTTTACCTGCAGTTATGGAAAACATCAACACATACGGTCAGCTGTCATATTATCATTTAAATAACTCTAAAACACAGGCTCTCCCTCTGAACCTTCCCCCTCAGCAATTAACATCCTTGAAGTCCCAATACCGGTTTGACTGGCAGGTAGCTAGTCTAAAATACTTGGGAGTAGCATTGTCATACCCCTTCTCTTCCCTATTCACTAACAACTACATCCCCCTCCTTGCAACTATTGAGTCAGACTCTGCGGAATATGCTAAGCATGAAGTCTCGTGGTTGGGCAGAATAGCTACTTTAAAAATGTTCATATTACCAAAAATTCTTTATTTATTTAGGACATTGCCCATACACCTCCCTGAATCCTTTTTCATTAAAATAAATAGAATCCTGTCACATTTTGTATGGGCTGGGAAGAGACCAAGATTATCGGCTACCATTATCACTAAATCAAAACTCGCCGGAGGGATTGGGATGCCTAATATTAAAGGTTATTACATATCTACTTTGATAACTCTCCTAAAACAGTGGTGGTGCGATACTTCTAATTCACATTGGGTCCACATTGAAAATTCCTCGGTATATCCCTACAAAATTAGTGATCTTTTACTACTTCCAGCCTGGAACCTTCATAGGCCTCCTCTCACAAACCCATTAGTAAAAACCTCATATAATGTTTGGCTGCAATATCATACTGCCTTATCTTCCTCTACGGTGCCCAACCTTGGGGAACTACCGTTGTCAATAATTCAAGCCTCCAGTCCAGGGCTTGAATTAACTAGCTGGTCTTTATGGGGTATATCTCATGTCAAGCATATATATGATGCTAATGGATTAATGACATTTGAAACCATTCGACGCACATATAATTTATCCAATAAGGATTTTTACAAATATCTACGTATTAAACATTTTTTACAATCTTTGACCCCCTCCTCTTTGCATGTAGATAACGTCACTCTCAAATACCTCTCATCTGATATGAAGGGATTAAAACCTATATATACTCTTTACACTAAATCTGATAAATGTAATAAAACTTATCCCATAAAACAATGGGAAAATGATATAGGAATAAATGTAGCCCTTCAAGATTGGCAGTTAGCTTTTAAATGTTCACATAAAGCTCTTCAATGCTCCTCACATGCAGAATCCGCCTTTAAGACAGTATCCCGTTGGTACTATACTCCGGATAGGATAGCTAAAGCTTTCCCTAACTCTTCAAATAAATGTTGGAGAAAGTGTGGCCAGAAGGGAACCTTATACCATATCTTATGGAATTGCCCTCTTATACAATCCTATTGGGTAGAATGTAAAAGCCTTCTTTCTACGATATTAAACTGCCCTGTAAATTGGTCGCCTCAATTGATTTTACTTTTTCTAGGGATACAAGCTGTTTCCCCACAATATCGGGAATTATTCTGTATCATTTGCATTATTGCAAAAAACACTCTTGCAAGCAAATGGAAAACTGTGGAGATTCCCTCTATTGATATAGTCATTTCCAAACTAAATACTACATATTCCTACGAAAAAATTCTAGCTAGAGGTTCAGGCAACACAAAACAATTCTCTATCAGATGGAAACCATGGTATTCTTCATCCTATTGTATAGATATTTGAGGATATTTGCGTTCTGTGAAACATCACTTGCTGTTGTGTTTTGTTGAGTTGCCTCTGACGTGTCTGAGACTCATCTCTCCTGTTACTCTGTGACTGCAGCTTTGGAGTGACGAGGTGGACAAGGTAAGCGAGCCGAGAAAACACACAGGATTCATGTTTTGCCCGGTTCCCGTTTTACCGCTTCTATCAGATAGTATAAAGGGTAACGGCTAACCAAGCAGGGGGAGGTCTGGTCCTACCGAGTGCCCATCTCTGAAGTGCCTTAATAGAGGTTTAATTAAAGGTTTAGTGCCCAGACTTAATTCCACTATCCATATATTGCTGAGAGGGAAGCAGATTGTCCGTCGCCAGTGTGGGGGGATTCTGTACTTGGTTAGATGGACGTACCCTTAAATATATATTGAGTGTTTAGCTTTACGTTAAAGAAACCACCTTGTTTTTGGAGTCTATCCTCCTCGGTCTGTCGTTGTTACCCGCACTACCCCTGCTTCTGGCATGATCCTCTCCCTCCTCCCTCATTAAAAGTCTTAGCGAAGAGGGGATTTGGACATCGCATTGTAAACTGAGACGGAGATTATCCTCAAGCAGAAGCCATATGTCCCTTTACAGCTCATTCAACTCCCTAGGAGCCGTAGAGGAACACAACCCTACTTAAAACCCACTGATCGTTAAAATATATATCTATATATATGTATATATTATTTATTCTGTGCATTTTTTTTAAATATTTTTGTAATGTTCATTATTTAAAGAACAGGCCATTTTGTTGCTATAGAATGATATTTAGATTCGGTTGTATCAGAGACATTGATTTCGCGTGTGGACGTTCCATCGTTCAGTCTACAGCTTGTTTTTAGACATGCGCAGCGATCGGTAGATTAACTCTTCGTGCGCATTTCACTCGTAGCGCCGAGGCTTTCAGAGGAAGCGATTCATATTTTACCCACTTAAGTTTTATAACAGTTCTTGCTACCGTAAGAAAGAAAGTATTGCTCCGACACCCAGTTTGGTTTTATCTTTTATCGGCCAGTCTCGCCCCCAAGGATCTCCCCCCTCTATTTAGATAAGGTGTGTGGGGGTGGGTAATTGAATCGTTCTTCAATAATATTCCCTGTTTGGCTAAATGGGTGAAATATAGTCATTTTTGGATCAGCTTAACGATTGACGTGGTGAACGAGAGTACTCTCACCTTCCGAACTCATCAGGACCCTTCGGACTTCAAAAAGCCTGCGGCATGCGTTGTGGCGTTAGGGTCTAATTACCTAAGTGAAGAAGGTGATGGGGCTTCGCACAGCGGCGTAGAGCTGTTAGCTTAGCAGGGACGATGCGTTAGGATCTCTATCGTTTAGCTGCTGGAAAAAATATTTTATTTTCCATGGTGTCCTCTCTGTGACCCCCCCCCGGAATGCGCTGCCACGGCTTCTTAAATGCATTGCAGTTAATGCAATGATCTGAGCCGGTACATCCACGACCTCCCCGTGGCACCGCGTGTCTCAGGAAGTCTGAGAAGGTTGGTAAAGAAAATACGCTTTTCCCCCAAAGATCTGTAATCAGCCGTTTTTCTAGTAAGCTCTACCTAGTGTAATAACCTGGTCATAATTACTTAACCTCCTGCCTTAAGAGAAGGTGTGATGGTTCTTTTTAAGGCACCTTACTGGTCACAGTCTGCTGACCGCCCATGGTCGAGCAAGTCAGTCCTTCATTCAGACCGGTCTGTGTGTCGGGTACCGGCATCGCTATAACCCCCCCCCCGTAGTGACCGGAGAGACCTAAAGTCTATTCACTACTACTACCGGCCATCGTCAAGTGGTGGAAACGGAACCAGTGAAGGGTTACTTTGTAGCTCTTTTTAGAACTTGGGTAATTGGGTGTTTGTATTGGAGAGTATATTATCTCATGGAAGCCAATGCAATATTAACGAGGTCTTTGCTTTTGCTTCACAGGCCGAACATGAACTGCGCGTAGCACAAACAGAGTTTGATCGCCAGGCGGAGGTGACCAGGCTGCTTTTGGAAGGGATCAGCAGTACCCATGTGAGTTATTTTTTATTTGATCAGGGGTATGAGATGTGACCCCCCCCCAAAGTTCAATTCATGCACAAGCGATAGGCCTTCTCTGATGTTTAATTATACAAATAGATAACATTTCTCCACGACCCACTATATAGAACAACCCGAAGACCACATGGGCTTGAAGACCGCAGTTGGATCAATTAGTGGAATCGTACTTTATATACTACTGTTTTATAGGGTCTCTCCCTCCTAAATATATTAATAATTTAAAAAAAGGGGGTTGCAGAATTGGTAAAATATACATTATGATATAAAGGTTCAGCTCTACATACACCAAATGTTATTAGCACTCTCTGGAACACAAAGCAAACTTTGGCAGATCTCTCATTTTAATATTTATTCTGAATTTTTAACGTAACAATGCAGAAAGTCTTTTCAGTTTCTATGGCAACTGTGTCTTGTTAAAAGCTTTCCCGGCAGAAAAATTATGAGAGAGGCATCATTTTACATGATCAGAATGATTTCTGTAAGGTTTTAGGAATTCACTGTGCACTCAGATTTGTGCAGATTTTAACGGAAATTGGCCAATCTCGTTAATTCATATGAATGTCCAAAACAGACACCCCCCCCACAACTAAAAAACTGCATTTTTTTTTTTGTTTTTCACGCTCTCTCTCTCAATGTCTCCCTACCTTCTCCTCCAGACTCTTCCGTGTGGCTCCTTTTCCGCAGCCCCGCTTTTTGTCTTGGCTTTTCTTGTTCTTCGCTTCTTCTGTGTTCTATCTTGGTCCGCTTCTCCCCGCTATCCGCTTCTAACCTGGCCTCCTGGAGTGCTTCCACAAAAGGGGCGGGGCCTCTGTGCACACCTTCTCCCCCAATTGGGGGAAAGGTTGGGGGTGTGCCCTGGCTCCTCCTCTTTGCGGAAGTACTCCAAGAGACCAGCAAAAAATGCAGACAGATCCCAGAAACGCACGTTTTGGATCTGCCGCCCGAAGCCAATGCAGAATTGGTCGCTGAGGGTTCCTGCCCTACCATAATTACTAGACGGAGCCTGAATTGCTTTAAGTTGACCTAGAACACGATGTTTTTGACGCAGACGCGGTGTTTACTGAACACGGTCCGCTTCCCTGCTTCAGATTAGTGTCCTGGAAAGCCGAACGCACTGACTGTTTCCCCTCCCCCACCAGGTGAATCATCTCCGCTGCCTGCATGAGTTTGCCGAGGCCCAGGCCACGTACTACGCTCAGTGTTACCAGTACATGGTCGACCTGCAGAAACAGCTGGGCAGGTAGGTGGGTTGTACATCAGCTCCTCCCACTCACAGCTAACTTTGGTATGATGCATCACCTTGTACCCAAATTCTCCTGTTCCATGTGTGATCCATAATGTTAATGTTTCTTCTATCCTTTTCCTATGCTGGCAGTTCCAGAAGTGAGGGGTAAGTATAGGTTAATGTAGTTAAGCGGATTTGGACGTTTCGCAGTATTTTCCTCCGATACTCAGCGATTTTCTGGTTACTACCCGCAGGTTCCCCGCCACGCTTGTTGTGAATGCAGATTCTACCCCTCCGCCTCTCAGTACCTCTCCACCACCCGCTACGCTTCCCGTGCTCCAGGCCGTCAGTCCCAATCCAGGGGACGGGACGCTGAACGCTATCGATGTGAAGCCCCCTTCAAGCGGCACCAGGAAAGCTCGAGTTCTCTACGATTACGAAGCTGCAGACAGCACCGAGCTGACACTCGCGGCGGACGAGGTGAGCATCAAGCTTCTCATCCTTAAATGTCTTATCGCCTAAATGTGATGTTCCTAAATCCCGCTCCTTTGATTTTGCAGCTAATCACCGTGTACAGTCTCCCCGGTATGGATCCAGACTGGCTGGTGGGTGAGAGGGGAAACAAGAAGGGTAAAGTACCAGTTACTTACCTGGAGCTCCTTAGCTAGACCCGACTCCACCAGGACAGCAAACTTCTCAAACAAGCCAATGTCTCCGGAGGGCTGATTGTTTGCTAGATGCTGCTGCTTCGTTTGGTTTTCTTCCCGTCTTACAGACTGAAGCTGCACACGTCACCCCTTATTTCTCGCAAGTTGCCCTTTTTTTTTTTTATTGAATGT
Organism: Spea bombifrons; assembly: GCF_027358695.1. Taxonomy (NCBI): domain Eukaryota; kingdom Metazoa; phylum Chordata; class Amphibia; order Anura; family Pelobatidae; genus Spea; species Spea bombifrons. The sequence goes on from NC_071094.1 coordinate 6,651,918, forward strand.
TACCCTTACGTTGCAGGATGGGTCTTTGGCGTTTTTGCCGGCCTCTCCTGCACCTAAGGCGTTGCGTTTCTCCTGTTACGTTTCTCCTGTTACGTTTCTCCTGTTACGTTTTCATTCCACGTCCCACTCCTGAGAACCCCCGTGTCGCTGTCTTTCCCGTGACCAAATCTGCTTGCACTAACGTTTAAAATGCAAAGACTTCTAATATTTTCTGTATGATATAACGATAAACCAGGCCAGCATAGATAAGCCCTTTGCTGTCCGTTACAGATTGGAGCCTCCCTCCCATCTATTAGTTTTTTGTATAACTGTTGCCTTTTTTATTTTAATCTCCCATTTATAAGCGTTTTAACCCTTTACATCAGCTTCTGCACGGGACTTTTTTTTAATGGCTTTTTAGCTCTCTCTCTCAATGTCTCCCTACCTTCTCCTCCAGACTCTTCCGTGTGGCTCCTTTTCCGCAGCCCCGCTTTTTGTCTTGGCTTTTCTTGTTCTTCGCTTCTTCTGTGTTCTATCTTGGTCCGCTTCTCCCCGCTATCCGCTTCTAACCTGGCCTCCTGGAGTGCTTCCACAAAAGGGGCGGGGCCTCTGCGCACACCTTCTCCCCCAATTGGGGGAAAGGTTGGGGGTGTGCCCTGGCTCCTCCTCTTTGCGGAAGTACTCCAAGAGACCAGCAAAAAATGCAGACAGATCCCAGAAACGCACGTTTTGGATCTGCCGCCCGAAGCCAATGCAGAATTGGTCGCTGAGGGTTCCTGCCCTACTATAATTACCAGACGGAGCCTGAATTGCTTTAAGTTGACCTAGAACACGATGTTTTTGACGCAGACGCGGTGTTTACTGAACACGGTCCGCTTCCCTGCTTCAGATTAGTGTCCTGGAAAGCCGAACGCACTGACTGTTTCCCCTCCCCCACCAGGTGAATCATCTCCGCTGCCTGCATGAGTTTGCCGAGGCCCAGGCCACGTACTACGCTCAGTGTTACCAGTACATGGTCGACCTGCAGAAACAGCTGGGCAGGTAGGTGGGTTGTACATCAGCTCCTCCCACTCACAGCTAACTTTGGTATGATGCATCACCTTGTACCCAAATTCTCCTGTTCCATGTGTGATCCATAATGTTAATGTTTCTTCTATCCTTTTCCTATGCTGGCAGTTCCAGAAGTGAGGGGTAAGTATAGGTTAATGTAGTTAAGCGGATTTGGACGTTTCGCAGTATTTTCCTCCGATACTCAGCGATTTTCTGGTTACTACCCGCAGGTTCCCCGCCACGCTTGTTGTGAATGCAGATTCTACCCCTCCGCCTCTCAGTACCTCTCCACCACCCGCTACGCTTCCCGTGCTCCAGGCCGTCAGTCCCAATCCAGGGGACGGGACGCTGAACGCTATCGATGTGAAGCCCCCTTCAAGCGGCACCAGGAAAGCTCGAGTTCTCTACGATTACGAAGCTGCAGACAGCACCGAGCTGACACTCGCGGCGGACGAGGTGAGCATCAAGCTTCTCATCCTTAAATGTCTTATCGCCTAAATGTGATGTTCCTAAATCCCGCTCCTTTGATTTTGCAGCTAATCACCGTGTACAGTCTCCCCGGTATGGATCCAGACTGGCTGGTGGGTGAGAGGGGAAACAAGAAGGGTAAAGTACCAGTTACTTACCTGGAGCTCCTTAGCTAGACCCGACTCCACCAGGACAGCAAACTTCTCAAACAAGCCAATGTCTCCGGAGGGCTGATTGTTTGCTAGATGCTGCTGCTTCGTTTGGTTTTCTTCCTGTCTTACAGACTGAAGCTGCACACGTCACCCCTTATTTCTCGCAAGTTGCCCTTTTTTTTTTTATTGAATGTTACCCTTACGTTGCAGGATGGGTCTTTGGCGTTTTTGCCGGCCTCTCCTGCACCTAAGGCGTTGCGTTTCTCCTGTTACGTTTCTCCTGTTACGTTTCTCCTGTTACGTTTTCATTCCACGTCCCACTCCTGAGAACCCCGTGTCGCTGTCTTTCCCGTGACCAAATCTGCTTGCACTAACGTTTAAAATGCAAAGACTTCTAATATTTTCTGTATGATATAACGATAAACCAGGCCAGCATAGATAAGCCCTTTGCTGTCCGTTACAGATTGGAGCCTCCCTCCCATCTATTAGTTTTTTGTATAACTGTTGCCTTTTTTATTTTAATCTCCCATTTATAAGCGTTTTAACCCTTTACATCAGCTTCTGCACGGGACTTTTTTTTAATGGCTTTGTAGCATGCAGGCTGAGGTCCCCGTACCATCATTATGCAGGGGATACAGTAGCTTTTATCCTGCATCTAATATATTTACATTTATTATTAAAAAAATAAGTAATTTATCAAATCGCAATCCAAAGGACTAACGATTACGCTCGCTTTACAAACCCTGTATCACAGGATCCCTTTAACACGTTATATCGCATTGATTGACTACTTGCTCTGGTGGAATAAAATCATCTACAGCTAGATGCTGCTGCTTCGTTTGGTTTTCTTCCCGTCTTACAGACTGAAGCTGCACACGTCACCCCTTATTTCTCGCAAGTTGCCCTTTACATTAAAATACTTTACATTAAAATAGGAATTAAAGTTAGCTATATATACAATGTGATACCAAAAGTATAACTCAAGGAATTGTTTTTAATTGTTTAATATACCTTGGCATCAATACTTTGGCATAATATTTCTACTCTGGGTGGACAATAGTTAATACATTTTGTATATAAAATATTTTAATCTTTATATATAATAAAAAATACCTTGTTTCCCCACCCAGAGTAGAAAGATTAGGCAAATTGTTTCGTAAAACTTTCCTACTAGATATCCACACAATTGTCTCTCCTCTTAAAACTGCTGTGGATGGTCTGGGTGACAGAGTGGACCATGTTGAAAACAAATTTGAGGAATTTTCTGCCCCTCATAACACACTGATAGATTCACATACTGAGTTAAAGGACGACGTGGCGACATTAAAAGCGAAAATTGCTGATTTGGAAGATAGGAGCCGCCGTAATAATATCAAGTTACGTGGCGTTCCTGAAACCGTAACGCCAGCTGAAATTCCTGCATATGTGCGGTCCCTAATTGAAGCAGTAGTACCTAACTGCTCTCCTCAAGAACTGGAAGTGGATCGCGCTCACAGAATACCCCGTCCGAAACATATGGACGACTCAATTCCAAGAGATATTCTAGCACGCATACACTTCTTTACAGTTAAAGAGAGACTGATGGAACATTCTCGTAGAAATGGCGGCCTTCCTGCTCCATATCACAAAATCTCTTTATATGCAGATTTATCTGCAACTACCCTTCAAGCACGTAGAGCTTTGCAACCTATAACCCAAGCTCTTCGCTCAGCTAAAATCGTCTATAGATGCTTATTCGTCGTGGAGACACTCTGCACGTTGTCCGCTCACCAGAGGAGGGAACCGCTTTGCTCAAGTCATGGAACTTAGCACCATTTCCTCAAGCAAGATCGTCGTCAACCCGATCTCAAGTTCGCATGAAACAAGAATGGTCCACTGCAGGATCAAGAAAAGCGGTATGATTTGCACCTATTTTTGTCCAGGCCTTACTGGTTGGTCATTCCTACTTGGCTTCAGTGCGGACTATAACCCCTCACTACACAATTGGTTCATGTTTTAAGAGCCATATGTTTTTTGCTCCTAACTGTTGTTATTTGATTTTGTTCTTAAATGCCATGTTAATGTATATGCTAATACCATTTCTTGCTCATTCCACTCAAAGTGCCTTACCATTATCTATAGAAGGTGTGTGTGCTCGCTGGGAAACACACACTTTCGCCTTTCCCCTACTCTTACAAATCTATATATATATATTTTTTTTTAACATCACCATTTTCTATGAAAAATGGTCATACGGATAGCTAGTATCAATGTAAACGGTTTGAACACACCTCATAAGAGATCACATTTTTGGAGAGAGGCTCAATCCTTGAGATGTGACGTGATATGTGCACAGGAGACACACCTCCTTTTGGGCGATGCGGGTCGTATGAAACACCCTGCCTATAATCATATATATCATTCACACTACAGTTCAAAAACTAGAGGTGTACTAATAGCCATTAGAAATACGGTATCCTTTGTATGTAAAGAGGTTATTGCAGACCCTAATGGGAGGTATATCATATTATACTGCACCATTAATAATATTTCTATGACATTGATCTCTCTTTATGCCCCTAATGTTGGACAATCACAGTTTCTTAAAAGGCTACTTAAAGTTGCTAGCAAGGTACAATGGGGCTCATATATTTTATGTGACGATTTTAATACCGTAATGGACAATAATCTAGATTCTACCTCACTCTCTAGAACCCAACCCACTTTCTTATCATCATGGATGTGGGAAAGAGACCTTTATGACATCTGGAGGATCAATCACGGTACAGAGAGGGGTTATACTCATTTATCAGCAGCACATAACACCTATTCACGTTTAGATATGTTCCTGGTGGATAGGATATTTTTACGATCCATATTAGCTTCAACTATCGAAACTATAACATGGTCCGACCATGCGGCAATCACACTCACGCTTGACGATGAGATATCCTCACATGGAGTTTATCAGTGGCGCATTAGCCCTTTCTTACTGTCTCACCAGGAATATTCAAAGCATTTACATACTGATATCGAGGATTTTTTCAACATTAATGCACCCTCTGTAGAAAGCCCCATATCTGTATGGAATTGTCATAAAGCGGCGATTCGTGGTTTATGTATTAAATATGGCTCCATACTCAAAAAACAAAGAGAAAAACAATTAACGGATCTCCTGACTAAATTGCGAAATACGGAACAAGCTAATATAGCCTCACCATCTGATGTACTAGCCTCACAACTAACCTCTATTAGACGTGATCTCCGTTGCCACATGCTGACAACATATGAAAAAGCCCACCGAAAGACGCAAGCCCACTATTATGCCCAAAACAATAAAACGAGTAAATTATTAGCACATCGCTTAAAAAAGCGACAATCAAATTCCCGCATACCTTTTCTCATTCACCCGACCTCTAACAATAAGCTCTTCTCCCCATTTGACATCTCTAATGGTTTTAAGACCTATTATTCTCATTTATATAACTTAAGAGACTCGATTATATCCCCCCCAGATCACATAAAGGCTATTCAGACATATCTGGACCGCTTACATCTACCACGATTGAATTCTTTCCAATTAAATAAATTAAACGAGGAGATCACCACAGAAGAAATTCAAAAAACCATACGTTCTCTTCCATCCGGCAAGGCCCCTGGCCCTGACGGTTTTACTAGCATATATTATAAAACCTATAACACTAGTCTGTCCCCCTATTTATGAAACTTCTGTCGGGTGGCCATGTCCAGTGGTTCATTACCCAAAGAAAACTTACAAGCCCTGATCACCACCCTCCCAAAACCAGGCAAATCTACTGACCACCCTCAAAATTTTAGACCGATCTCTCTACTGAATCAGGACCTAAAAATATATGCAAAGGTCCTAGCTAATAGAATTGCCTTAATTCTCCCACATCTAGTGAACCAAGATCAGTCGGGTTTTGTCTCGGGCCGTCAGACCTCTGACAACACCAGAAGACTTTTAAATATCTTCCATTATATTGAGGTGGACAGCGCCCCTGCTTTGATCCTCGCCTTAGATGCCGAGAAGGCTTTTGATAGGTTGCGCTGGTCGTATGCTTTCTCGGTATTAGAACATATGGGTTTTGCTGGTAGTATATTGCTGGCGGTGTCATCTTTATATTCCAACCCCTCAGCGAAAGTTTTATCTAATGGTGCCTTATCTGAGGAATTCAATATTACAAATGGGTCACGACAGGGGTGCCCTCTTTCCCCTTTAATTTATATCTTATCCATGGAGCCACTGGCTCAGGCCCTTCGACTAGATGACAGAATTTCTGGGTTGAGTATTAATGGTAGAGATCATCTCATCTCTCTATATGCGGATGATGTCATCCTTTCCCTCACCCTGCCAGAAACATCTTTACCTGCAGTTATGGAAAACATCAACACATACGGTCAGCTGTCATATTATCATTTAAATAACTCTAAAACACAGGCTCTCCCTCTGAACCTTCCCCCTCAGCAATTAACATCCTTGAAGTCCCAATACCGGTTTGACTGGCAGGTAGCTAGTCTAAAATACTTGGGAGTAGCATTGTCATACCCCTTCTCTTCCCTATTCACTAACAACTACATCCCCCTCCTTGCAACTATTGAGTCAGACTCTGCGGAATATGCTAAGCATGAAGTCTCGTGGTTGGGCAGAATAGCTACTTTAAAAATGTTCATATTACCAAAAATTCTTTATTTATTTAGGACATTGCCCATACACCTCCCTGAATCCTTTTTCATTAAAATAAATAGAATCCTGTCACATTTTGTATGGGCTGGGAAGAGACCAAGATTATCGGCTACCATTATCACTAAATCAAAACTCGCCGGAGGGATTGGGATGCCTAATATTAAAGGTTATTACATATCTACTTTGATAACTCTCCTAAAACAGTGGTGGTGCGATACTTCTAATTCACATTGGGTCCACATTGAAAATTCCTCGGTATATCCCTACAAAATTAGTGATCTTTTACTACTTCCAGCCTGGAACCTTCATAGGCCTCCTCTCACAAACCCATTAGTAAAAACCTCATATAATGTTTGGCTGCAATATCATACTGCCTTATCTTCCTCTACGGTGCCCAACCTTGGGGAACTACCGTTGTCAATAATTCAAGCCTCCAGTCCAGGGCTTGAATTAACTAGCTGGTCTTTATGGGGTATATCTCATGTCAAGCATATATATGATGCTAATGGATTAATGACATTTGAAACCATTCGACGCACATATAATTTATCCAATAAGGATTTTTACAAATATCTACGTATTAAACATTTTTTACAATCTTTGACCCCCTCCTCTTTGCATGTAGATAACGTCACTCTCAAATACCTCTCATCTGATATGAAGGGATTAAAACCTATATATACTCTTTACACTAAATCTGATAAATGTAATAAAACTTATCCCATAAAACAATGGGAAAATGATATAGGAATAAATGTAGCCCTTCAAGATTGGCAGTTAGCTTTTAAATGTTCACATAAAGCTCTTCAATGCTCCTCACATGCAGAATCCGCCTTTAAGACAGTATCCCGTTGGTACTATACTCCGGATAGGATAGCTAAAGCTTTCCCTAACTCTTCAAATAAATGTTGGAGAAAGTGTGGCCAGAAGGGAACCTTATACCATATCTTATGGAATTGCCCTCTTATACAATCCTATTGGGTAGAATGTAAAAGCCTTCTTTCTACGATATTAAACTGCCCTGTAAATTGGTCGCCTCAATTGATTTTACTTTTTCTAGGGATACAAGCTGTTTCCCCACAATATCGGGAATTATTCTGTATCATTTGCATTATTGCAAAACACACTCTTGCAAGCAAATGGAAAACTGTGGAGATTCCCTCTATTGATATAGTCATTTCCAAACTAAATACTACATATTCCTACGAAAAAATTCTAGCTAGAGGTTCAGGCAACACAAAACAATTCTCTATCAGATGGAAACCATGGTATTCTTCATCCTATTGTATAGATATTTGAGGTTCTTTAGTATATTTAAGGATTCCAGACCTACTCTCTATGCTATCTGTAACTACAGTCATCCTCACTGGTATGGCATGTCAACTATTAAAACTATTCAATTTAAAATACTTGAGCAGATATACACTTTTAAAAAAAATTCACTCAGGCATACTGTTCTGTTCCTCTTCCTTTACAGGGAAGTTTTCTTGTTTACGTTTTTTATTATCTTATAACGTTACAATGTAACTGTGCTACATGCTTATCAAGATGGTTTAAATTTTCAATGTAATGACAGCTGCGACTGTCCTGGTTTGATCACAACTGACAGCTGTGACTGTCTCTCATGTATTACTATTGGTGTTATTTGTACTTCTTATTTCTTTAAAAATTAATAAAAACTATTGAAAGTAAAATTGAATTAACCAACAATGCAGATCACCTGCACACTAAGATTTCAAAAGGCTATTAAAATAAGCTTTGTTTTGTTATTTAAGTAGTTCAGTTAATTAGCTCGTAGCATCTGCATACAGCTTTATGGGATCGAACAAACGTAGTATGGGTGAGCACACGTGTGCACAGAGGCGGTACTGAGGATACCCATGATTACAATTCTGGTAGCATTCAGGTATGTATAAGCTCATAGATATATCCTTTACACTGTGTGTAATATATATATATATATAAATAATCATACACACATACCTGCAGTGGACCCCGTTATCTGCATTATGTTTGATGGCAGATGCTTAAAAGGTTGTCCCTAGTTTGCTACGCAGTGATTATATGGACGCAGACACGTACCAGTTCAGAACTAAGCTCCTGTTTCATGCGCTGCTTGTCCCTGGAGTTCACAGATGAATCCTTCAAGTACCGTACAGCCTGTGATATTAACACGTAAAAACAATTCTCCATGGTGAAGAGCAGCAGGGACCTGCAAAGCAAAATACTTTCAGAATATCACCCGAATGGGACCTCTTACGATCGACTAATCTGTCAAACAATAAAAAATAAAAACGAGACGATTCTAATTTAGGTCTTGCAGACTCCCTTTGTGAACGTATATGAAACACGTAAGACCTTAATGAACCTTTTATTGTTTTACTTCACTGTAGTGCTAAACTCACTTCAGATTTTTGTTTTCTTCGGCGGTGGTAGGCAAAGTCTGGGCCAGTAAAGGAAGATCTTTCTTCTTGTCCAACTGCGGTAGAAGAAAACAAAATGTACTCAAGTATATATAAAAAATGTAAAGTCTGGACAGGCTCAGCACATCCATTAACAGGACAAGTAAACTGTTCCTTTAAGACCATTATTGTGAATGCTGTGGGGTAATCTTAATAGCCTCACCTCTCCCAGCATGTTTAACGTGACATTCACAGTGGCCAGAAGAGTTCCAAAAGAAGGAGTGACATCGGTATCGAATGCTGGAGTTGTAAAGCTCAAAGAGAAGAGCAACTGGTACTGGGCAAGGTCAAGAGGCTGCAAGAAAGTCAAGAGAAGGGACAAATGTGTCATTTAGTCGCTGGAAACTGATAAGGGCCCCTGGTCTTGGCCAGGTTCTTATTAAAATAATTGAGTCTATTTTTCTACATACCCAGAGCTGTAGGATCTGGCAGAGGTCGGGAGTGAAAGCTCTTAGGGAGGCCAGGGTCTGGCTGAGTATCTTCAGTAGGCTGTGCTGAACGCACTGCAACGCTCTGAACTCCAAGGCCTCGCTCTCGGCTGTCGGCTGCTTAGAAGGTGTCTGAGAACCACGGGGAGCCGCAGCTGGTGCCACAGTCTCTCCGTTCTTTATCTAGAGAGAGAATACTGTCATGAGTAGATGCACTTGGGGACCCAGCAGCCCCCTGCCCAACCGCACGTTACTCACCTGTAAATAATGCTGAAGCATTTTGCGGCTGTGCAGGAGAGAGGTGCACGACTGGCACAGGTAACAAAGGTTCACCTGCAACAGATAAGTCCAGGGACTAATGATCCCGATAAACAACTAAACACAATTCACAAGGTAACCAAAATCAACTGCTTTAAACTGGACACCAGAGAATTCTATACTGCATCCCAGTGTGTGACAAGTGTCTACAGAATGTATAATTCATACATTATTATAAATCAGGGGTTGAATTATACACATGGCCAGTCTGACAGACATTCAAATGAATCCTCCGAACTAAAATCATATTTATTGTCATATCTTGATACTATTGTAATTACATGAAAGGTTATTAAATAAAAACATTCTCTGAATGAAACATTGTTTGCTTCCAGTGCTAAACGGATGAACAATGCAGATCCAGATCAGTCAATCCGATAAAACATCTATCTACACAACACACAAAACCAGTGGTCTTCCTTACCTGAATATCCTTCATTAGCTGGGGCAGGTGGAAATGCCACTCGTGTGTAAAACTTGAGAGCTGCAGAAGGAAACCTACAGTGTGGTCGGCCTCCTCGAGACAAGCCAGGCTCTGCACCGTGCGCACTGCACCCAGACACTGAGAAAAGACACAGATACGAGCAACTATCATACCGGCCAGAGACTCCACTTACACAAATAAGTCACAACCGCCGACGGATGCTTAATGACTTTATTGTCAGGATCTCCCGGGGAGAGCTTATAATAAACCCCGGTAATAAAGCATGTATTTGTGCGGAGGTAATTCACGCCTGCTTGTGGGACTCACCTGTAGGATCCTTTCCTGATGAACGCCGACGAAGTCCAAAGCTTCTGTGAGGAAGTTGTATCTCAAAGTCTTCAGCAATCGCTCCATGAGGGACACGGTCAAACGGTAAACACCAGGCCAGGAGGGAGCATCCAGAGCTTTGCGTGAGGAGATGGAAGGTTGTGCCTGACGAGGAGAGAGAACACAGGCCTAAAATGCTTTATGCCAAAGATACATCTTAGTCGTACATAAAGGTTACATGCTAGGTTTGGAACCCCCATCAGTAGTGGTAGGTAGATTTTGGAGTTAAATATTGTCTAAGACCCCATAAACAAAAGTCAACCACAAGAACATAGAAAATCAAGGAGCTCACCGTGCTGGCCCCGTTGGTGCTCAGCTGGTACACGCTAAGAAGGGGCAGACACACACTCTCTGCTAGACCAGCACCGGCAACAGCAGCCGCTCCCTGTGAAAGCCAAGCCGACAGTGATCAACTTATCAAACCCAAAGCATGATTTACCTGCAGACGTCATTACATTACGCAGTAATGGTGTTCGGGGATATAGATGTATATCAGATATAACAAAAAAGACAACATAAATCTTCCTATGCACAGTGGGTAATGTTTGGTTAAAACAATGCCATTAAAAGGTTAAATAGGTGCACGTAAGGGTTTTTTACTTAATAGCATCCGCCGCAGTTAAACGATCCTACCTGATGGGTCTTTGCAAGCGTAAACAGGAGATGCAGAGTGGCGTCACAAAAATGAAGGTTCTGCTTGAAGCGCAGGCTGACCTCAAGAGCGCCGAGAAGTGTATGCAGTACGGGCAGCTTCCTGATCACAAGTAACCACTGTTCTCCATCCTCGTCTGCCTGGCACAGTTCCTTGGCCAAGTACAGAGCGAGAACACAGACCTTAACAGGGGAAAGCGACACGTGAAAATACTGTAACACAATCGCCTTGTCTCATCATTCCGCTTGTATCTAGACCACGGACAAGATTATATTATATATATACACACACACACTATATACACACACACACAGAGTAATACAATAATTATATTTCACACTCACGCCATCACGCTGGTCCTTTTGTCGGGTACGGAGGGAACTCTCGGTTTCCATGCTGTCCTCAGAGTTACTCTCTGCTTTCAGTGAATGCTGCGTCTGATCAACAAGCGACAAAACTTCATCCTGCAAAGTCTCGCACACGCTGTGCACCAGCTGCTGGTACTGAGGTATCTCGCTGGCTGTAAAGGAGGCAGCAAACCGGAGATGGTTAATAAAGCGGAAGGAAAATGCCCATTGTGCCCATTGTGGAAAATGCGTTAAATCTATGAGCGGTTCATTTGGTAGCTTGCCGGGCCATCTCACCTTTCATCGGCTTCATATTCACCACAGATATCAGTGCAGAGAAGACTCTGGATTTGGTTTTCTCCATTTGTTGAGGATCAGTCTGAAGAATTCCCTCCAGGATTTTGGCAAGACACAAAATAATATCACTGGGAGAGTCTAAGTCACTAAGAGGCAAGAAAAAAATAGGATAGTCATGATAATGACCAGCTCCGACTGCATTAATATAAGCGTCTATACTTTGATTTGTTGGCTAGACTTCTACATGCAAACCAACAAGGCAATGGATTTTGGTGGCTGGGGAGGAAAACTTACTTCATCCACTTTCTCAGTAAGATGACCATCAGCGTGCACAGCATGGAGCCAAGTTGAAGACAGACCACAGAGTTCTGAACCTGAAACTATACAGAGATACACATCATAAAATCATCGAATCGCTAACGTATCTTCACAACCACCCTTAGCTACAAAAGTGATACAAACCAGAGCTTGTGTGCCATCTAGGATGTCTCTGAACAACTGCTTTCGGACAGCTGCGTCTGTCAAGTGGGTCACTTCGGCCTGTGGAGAAACACACAAGGAGTTGGGAAAGTTAAGTGCGTAACATTAAAGAACATTATGGCTGCTGCAGAGCTCCAGCTCGTAATGTTATTCCTGATCACTTTAGAAGACAAAGAGAATAATGAGATGAAAGCGATTTTTTGATCCAGTCTATCGTATCTAGTCAGTACAGAAAATATAAACCAGAAGGCAAAACCTACAATACTTTCTAGCAAAAACTAAAGTATCCCTAACATATTGCTAGCAGCGTATATCAGTTATGTATTTAATGTATGTAAACTCCCTATAAGAGGGAAGGTGGTTAGATGAAAACAAGCTCACGTGATTGGTCGAGACGATGAGGAGCATACGCCAGCCCGACAGCAGCATCTGATATTCCGGAGGGATGGCGCGGCTTCCTTCTTCGTCGGCCACTTGGCAGATCAGAGAGTGAACGTATTTCGACCAATAAGCGAAGCGTTTCTCGTCAGAGAACTTCTTCAGTATGCTTTTCAAGGAACTGTCCAGCGAGCCCCTGTGAATAATAATAATAATAATAATAATAAAAAAGGATAACACTCAGTTTACCCTCTTTATAGCTTAAAACAGTTAAGCTTTTACACCTCTCTGTTTTCTTACCGGACCACGTAGAAGATCTCCAGGCAGAGGATTTTCATGATGAAGGCACAAGTCTCCAGAGCACTGAGCTGTAAAAGCCAGAGAACGCGTCAGCGAGAGTCCCAGCGTGTCCACGCAAAACGCTTACCTGCCTGCCATATGTACTGACCTCTGATGATTCGGATAGGGGTAAGAGGGTTCCAAACAAAGGGCTGGTCAGTTTCTCCCAAAAATGGGGCCTGGTAAACAAAAAAAACACTTGTGACAATCATGTATCGCTGCGAAAAAGCATATGAAAGCATTCGGTGTGGAGTAGTGGCCATTGTTAATTGCTACCTTTCCAACTTGATCAAAACGACGAGAATTTAAACCAATAGCATCGGGCTGAATTAAAATACATTATCGGACCTTAGACGGTACAGGAGAGAGAAGGCACGATGTCCGACTCTACCAAAGGGTACGCTGATCGCTTACTTGGTCCTGAGCACGGTCATCGCGCTGTCACGGCGGTCCTGCCACAGGGCATGGAGGAAAGCGACGGCCGAGCGGTGTAGCTGAGGGGTGCACCAAAAGCGATCAGGCTGCTGGAAGTCAATCAGATCCAAGACAACGTGGAGACAGCTCCACCGCCCCATGCTGTACTCCTGCAAGGTCCAAAGAACAAAGGGGTTAACCAGCCAGCTTCCACACTTACAACTATGGTACCAATTAATACAGATTTGTGGGCTTAATATTTTATACTAAAAAAAAACGAAAGCGTGTCAACAGGCTCATAATTAACTGCCGAGACCTTTAAAAATTAGATTGCAGATTCATCATCAGGAATTGCCCTACTACCTCACCTTTGTCCCGTCGCTTGCGTCCTTCACTTGAAGGTTTAGGAAAAGTTCAATGAGTCCCGGTTGTGTCTCGACAGCTACCGTCAGCAGGTCTAATATCATGACTTTAATCTGCATGTCCTCAACGGTACACTGCAGGCGGTTCAGGAAGGCATCTCGGATGGCAGCGGCATCACTACCCAAGCAAGCGTAAACCGACATTGGCGCAACCTGTGGCAAGAGGCTGGGTGTTACCTTCTCGTACCATGAACAGTATTTAAATTGTGTACCTCTTTAAAAGTGCTATCCTACCGTGGCCAAACGTTTGAGAAGCTGGATTGCCAGCCGTGGCAGAGACGGATCATATTTATGGTAGATGTATTTTGCTAGCACGGCAATGAGATTATTCCCATCGGCACCTGGTAGCGAAGCGGAAAAGATCTCAGATCTCAGGACACAGAGAAACAAACGCCAGTGATTGCTCTGGGTCTTTTGGAGCGTGATACTCACCATGTTGGGTGAGTGCCTGCTCCAGAAGGGACATTCCGCTACTGGGAGGCTTCAGTCGGATTACATTATTGGTGATGGAAAAGGCCAGTTTCACCATTTGGATCAGCATCTGTCCCTGGCCCTCCGTGCCACTGCTATGGGAAGTAAAACAAGGATGTTGATTTAAAGGGCATAATAACCATGATGTTAAATACCAGGACAAAATGCTTCTCCATAAAATCTGCCTCTTTATTAAAATTGCTAATCCTAATATATGTGTAAATTGCATAAATTGAAATATCATATAGAAAACTATCAACTCTTAAAACAAACACCACTATCCTGGAGAGGAGCATTTTATTTTCCTTTTTTCTGCTAAAAGAAATTATTTTAAAACACATTCCCACCTTTGAAGAAAAGAAAAAAAGAGATATTAATATAACCCACACGGCACATTTACCTGCCTGCCCGAGAAAATATTGCCCCGTTGATGGTATCCACTCCAGTCCCCATGACGTTAATAACGGCTTGTCTGGCTTCTGTGTTCAAAAGGCCGTAGACGCAGACAGACTGCAGGCTTGGGTTACTGTAACAACACGGACAGAAATTCATTTATATCTAAAACGTTACGTCGAACTCGGAAGAGGGCGACGATGCAGTCAGGGAGGCATTTTCTCACCTGGTGTCGGCTACCAAATCCGATGACAGGTTTAGGATGGCGTGGAGTAATTGCAATATCAAGTAGCCTGGAAAAGTAAATTGCTTTGAGTGAGAAAGAAACAGGGTTTATTCCTGAAACAATATAAAAACACTTGTTTTTCTGCAGCAGGTATTTTCTGCATCAGGGGTAAATTCTAAAGATACTCTAAGTACTAAAATACTGTGCTTGCACCTTAACATGTATAAAACTAAATTACCGAAGTATTCATGAATGCAATAGACTATAATAGGGCTGCAACAACTAATCGATAAAATCGATTATAAAATGAGGGTTTTTTCAGAGCAAACGCTCTGAAAAATCCCCCTCATTATATAATCCGTTTAGTCTGAGTCACCGTCTCACAGCAGCAGCTCCTACTTACTCCCCCTCCCTGTAATCACTGTGACAACTGGCCCCGCCCCTTCCTTCTCCAGGCCAGAACCACATGGCTGTGACACTCGTCTAACTGTAAGTATATGTATATATATATATGTGTATGTGTGTGTATATATATGTGTGTATATATGTATGTAATATATATATATATATATATATATATATATATATATATATATATATATATATATATATATATATATTTGGGCTACTGAAAGTTAGGGGAGGTGGGGGTTAATTTAGGGGCAGTTATGGTTAGTGGGGTGTTTAGGGTTAATTTAGGGGCAGTTATGGTTAGTGGGGTGTTTAGGGTTAATTTAGGGGCAGTTATGTTAATAGGGTGTTTAGGGTTAATTTAGGAGCAGCTGTGGTTAATGGGGTGTTTGGGGTTAATTTGAGGCAGTTGTGGTTAATGGTGTGTTTAGGGTTAATTTAGGGGATGCTGTGGTTGATGGGGTCTTTAGGGTTAATTTAGGGGATGCTGTGGTTAAGGGGGTGTTAAGGGTTAATTTAGGGGCAGTTATGGTTAATGGGGAGTTTAGGGTTAATTTAGGGGAATCTAAATCCTGGGGGCAGTGAAGTGACATATCTGGGGGTATAAGGCATATACAGTATATAAGGCATATGTGGGGAGGGCAGTGTGGCATGTCTGGGGAGGACGGAGTGGTGTATCAGGGTGTATAAGGCATATCTGGGGGTAGAGTGGCATATCTGGGGGTAGAGAAGTGGCATGTCTGGGAGGCAGGGTGGCATGTCTGGGGAGGATGGAGTGGGGTATCAGGGGATATAAGGCGTATCAGGCACAGTGGCAGATGTGGGAGGCAGCGTGGAGTGGCAGATGTGGGAGGCAGCGTGGCATATGTGGGAGGCATTGTGGAGTGGCAGATGTGGGAGGCAGCATGGCGTGGCATATGTGGGGAGGGCAGGGTGGCATGTCTGGGTAGGATGGAGTGGTGTTTCAGGGGGTATAAGGCGTATCAGGCACAGTGGCATGTGGGGGGTAGAGTGGAGTGGCAGATGTGGGAGGCAGCGTGGAGTGGCAGATGTGGGAGGCAGCGTGGAGTGGCAGATGTGGGAGGCAGCGTGGAGTGGCAGATGTGGGAGGCAGCATGGAGTGCTGTGGTAGGCAGCGTGGCATATGTGGGGGGGGCAGCATGGCATGTCTGGGAGGCAGCGTAGCAAGCCTGGGCTCAAATGTGCATATATTGGGGGGCTGGTTGGGAAATAAAGACAAGAAATGTATTATCAAAGTTTTTTTATTCTGCTGTTTGTATTTAACATCATTTGTTTAGTAAATTATTTTAAATAAATTAAAAATTTACATTTTTTTTATCCGATTAATCGAAAAAATAATCGGCCAACTAATCGATTATTAAAATAATCGTTAGTTGCAGCCCTAGACTATAATATATAGTGACAGGTTTTTTTTTTTTTTTTTACTTTTTACAGCGTGATAGAACATATTTTTTGTGTGATTCTGGAACATTATACATTTGTTCAACAGCAGTTTTTTCTGTTCTGGCACCTACAACATCATATCATCCCTACAGACGCCTACCTAGCTGATCTCTCACTCCATGGCTCTTGTAACGCCACCGGTAGTAATTGGGAAGTATTTCATGCAGGACAAACTGGATACTTGGGATAAGTCCTTGGGTACTTCCGAGCCGACCCTGAAAATGAAGGAGATTACATTTACTAGACGCAGCAAACCGACAAATAGAATGGATGCCAGGCTGTCTTTTCTGAGCAGTCATACCTTCACTAGAGCAGTGACAAGATGCAGGAAAGATATGGTGACATCATACTCGCCATGCATCTGTTCTATCCCCAGCAGCGTCCTGTACCCACCGGAGTTCATCCCCTCAGCGCTGTGGGAGTCAGAGAAAGATAAGCTCTAAGTGATGGAACAGACTAGCAGCAAGTATTCATTTCCCCATTCATTCTTTCCCCATTCTAAGAAACTAAGTAATTTCCCCATTTGCTACGTTTCTTAGGTTGGTTGAATTAAACCAACTGAAATAAAATCAAAGTTATATTTTCAGTATGCACAGGTAAAGCCGAATTTGTCTAGTTTAATGCTATCCTGACATGGTCAACGCTAGATCAAGATTTTAGAACTACTGGCAATCGAGCAGATAATTTTATACCTGGGAACTCTCCATATTTTGCCCAGAGACTAGGGGTAAAGCACCACTTCTCTAGTTTGCAACGTTAAATCTCCGGGTCATGGAAGAACAGTTTGGGCATGCCTACGCCATATTTCCAACTCACCCCAATGCATGTGTTCAGAGCTAACCTCACCGATGTATGTAGATAGCAGCAAAACCCTCCTATTGGTAGCGATACCCTACAAGTCCCCAGGTGTGGATACAGAAATCCCTACAAGCAGAGACTGCCATCCCTCCCGATGGAGGGTCACACTTTGCATACACAACAGAACTACCTATGATATGGATATTTCTATCTACACTCTGTTTTCACTTGGAATGAACATGAATACCTGATACGTCCAAAACCAGGATTTGACACCAATGGCAGGAACCCAGTTTGATGTAAATCTGCCCAAACCTTACAAGGGGGAAACAACGTTTGTCAGAATTATCACCTAGTATATATGAATACCCACAATGCCAACCTACGGAAAACAAAGCAAAACACTCACCTTAGATGTCATGGTTTGGGCAAGGGCAGTGACACAGTTAACACACGATGCAATAAAGGTCATCGGAGGGCGCATTATGGTTGTCAGCCTACAGAAAAAGAATTTTGAGATGGAATCACCAAAAGCAAATCCCACACTTATCACGTATACACTGATAACTGCTTGCCTACCTCTGCAGAAGCAAATATAGTCTAGATGTTATGGGTAGGAGGCAGTCGGCCAGGGATGGGTCGGCACTGATGACTTTGTGAACCAGATCTATTATCGGCTTGACCCTTTCACAGTGCTGGATTACATCTAAACACAAGAGTAGAAATCTCAAGACAGACTCTCAGTCCATCAAGGCAAACGACAAAGAAAGGGGTTGTGAGGAATCCAAGGATTCCGTATCCTGCTACCGTTATCTAAAAGACGGCACATCCGTAAACTTGTAAATATTTTTAGATAAAAAGTCCTACCTGCTGTTGATACAACGTGCAGCACCATCTCAATCTCACAGGTAAAAAGAGTCCAGCAGCTGTATGAGAATTCCCAACGTACAAGCGCGCCGAGTCCGCACGATGTGACTTGCCCGATGGTTCCTTGGGGTACGCGTATATTGGTCTGCCCTAATCCTGAAAACAGGCGGAGGAAGTAGGGGGTAGAGTCAGGAAAAAGTTAAATGTTTTCTGATTCACCTGGCTATAATCTGATAATGAACGGCAACAGAGCGTAGAGCAAAACCCATGCATTTGAGGACACCCTTGGCACCTAAATGAAATATTTTATTAACTAAACAGCTGCTTTGTTAACAAATATAATTGTAACCAAAGGGGGCTAACTGCACACCCTAATAAAGACAGATTCACCAGTATAACTTATTTTAATATCTGGAAATCTTTCCTCGCAAACATGGTTCTGAAGGGATTTTTGAAAACTACTGGCCCCATTATGGCCACTGTCCATAAACGGCACGCTTTAATATCTTGTTCATGTCGACAATGACTTATATGCCTTCTGGACATTTAAGGTCATGAAAGGTCTTTCTCTAGAAGGTATAGATACTAGCTTCAGGATCTTCCTGGCAGGAACAAAGCCCCAGACCCTTCCAGAATTTTTCACTTATACCTATCCCTACATCATCCACCACTTGCAATTCTGAAAGATGGCCCAATATCATGGGGGAGGGGGGGCAACAAATTTAGAAGAAATAAGACAAATTAACAAAAACACAAATTGGGTGTCCATACCTAATGCGTAAAGAAGTTTAGGGGACTGTCTCTTCCAGAGTGTTTCATCCTCGTGTGACAGGACATCATGAGGCTTGTGTTTGTAATACTCGGTGTAGAAGGACATCTTATTGAGGAACATATACACCTGTAAACAGACCCCAATATCACACTGGGACCAAAAGCAGGACTTCCCCAATTTCCATTTTGAATAAAAAAAGTTCCCTTCCAGATCAGCCTCTCACCTTCCTGGCAGTGGTTCTGTTGGAGACCAGAGGCGTGAGAAGCTGAAGCAATGGGGACATGTGATAAGGAAACATCCCACACACGCTGTCCAAAAGGATCCCAAGGCCTGTTGTAGGTTCCTAATGATACAAAATTCAAGCATCAACAACAAAAACCCATACATGCAAATTACAATTATGGTGAAACCTCATAATGCTATCAACAGGAGGTGGTAGGAAACTTGGAGCAACCATCACCCGTACTTACCGTGTTCCAAAAGAGGTCCGAGAGGTTTGGAGCAGAGAGAACTTGACAGGCTGTATCAATAACATCCTTGCAAGAAAGAGAAAAAAAAAATAAGAAAAAAACTGCACCAGGAAAGCAACGGTTCTAAAAAGAAAGACAGCAAATCAGTGCTAGCGTTCCCCTTGATAGTCTTCCAAGACTCACCTGCTGATTTCCCAATGTCTGTTCCTCCAGGGACATAAGCACAAAGCACAGGAGACTGTAGACGCACACACACGCCGTGCTGGTCGTACACTGAAACGAAAATATATATTAAAAAAAAAAGTCCAGAAATAAATGTTTCTACACCAACCACAGTATTATAACCAACACAATGCCTGTTACGTTAGAAATAAAAATGGACACAGCACTCACGTTATTTTCACCACTACCAAGGGCCCGGAGCATGTTGGTCAAATACTGGAAAACATGTAGCTTGATGGCAGTGTTGCCCATTTTACGGATGGCTGGAGCAGCCTCATCCGGGCTCAGCGTGTGCCGAAGCAGAGCCCAGGCCAAGAGCACGGGTGCATGGTGCGGCAAGTCTCCGAGCATTAGCAGAACGTCATCCATGTCCTGCAAAAGAGAGAAGTGGCTTGTTGGAGTAACACCAGATAAGAACTGCAATAATAATAAATAATAATAAACATAATAAAGAAAGACCGTACCTTGCAGATCTGCTTTTCCAGAGCAAACGGGTGCTGATCAGTATGGTCTTTTAAGGCACATTCCTGTAGTGTGTCGATATCAAACCCTTCCAGTAGGATTAGGACCGCAAAATAGCTACAATTTAAATTAGATTTTTTTTTTTATAAGCTTGCAGAAAATGTCCTCAACAAAACAATGTCATAGAAGGTAAACTAATTTCAAACTTTCCTAGGACCAAATTCACAGTAAAGGTATTTTATTTATTAACTGAATACATCAAAAGAATAAAGTCATTCCGTACCCAATCCTTTCCACCAGAGGGTCCATGCTTGCTTCTATCAAATGCCTATTTTGCTGACGGAGACCAAAGCCTTGCTCTTTGAACAGTCTTGTGAGGGACAGCAATTCTTTGGGAGAGATGGCAAAGTAGGCGTAATATAGGAAGATGACTTCCAGTAGCATGGCCTGCTCCCGTAGGCACTGTACAAACCAGCGCGACACCTGACGTTCTGTCTGTAAAAGGAGAATGTCACAAGGATGGGAACAGATGGTTTCTAAAATATATGAGAAAAGGAAATGCTGTACACAGGACATATTGGCCCCACTCCTACAGGAATTTAATTCTTGCATTCAGGGTAGTTAAGATAGGAGTTTCACTCACCAGCGAGTTGACCTCTCTAATGTTTTTTTAATGTACAAGATGGGTTTCCGGTGCAAAGCAAAGAATACGAATATTAGAACACACCATACAACTGTCTCTGGGGGGATAGAGCCCTAGTGTTATGCTTGCCACATCAAACAATTCAATATCTCACGACATAAGTCCTTCCCCCGGACGCTCGAGTCTTACAAAGTAAAAAGACATGAGACGTGGAAGTACCATGAGGTTCCCGTGTGTTTCCCAGGTCGGAGCATCTTCTTTGCACAGTTTTTCCAGGTGTTTGCAGTATTTTCCTACCATATCCTTCTGCTCCAGCATTTCCATACATTGTGCAAATTGCATCTGAGGACATAACGAATGACAACTTAAATGGCAAAGTAATCTCAAAGTATATGAAGAAAGCACCTGGCCTGCCCAGCACAGAGAATTCCTCAAGCAGGGTAAATTACAATTTCAGGTTCAATTACCAACCATTCAACATGAGTGCAAATGACAATTACCCTGTACGGGTGCTTCTCATCCTGGAAATAGGTCAGCAGCTGCAGGACACAACGTAGCATACAAATCCTTTCTTCATAGTAATAGTTGGCAATCTGCAAGACAGAAAACATGAGTATAGGTCTGTTGGGTGTATGGGATATAAATGAACACAAAACACACAATAAAGAGTAAAGAAATACAAAAAAAAAACATTGAAAATATTTCCAATTGTCTAAAATCATTCTAATAAAAGTTTGCTATTTTAAAAGTAAAATTAAAGTGACTGGACAATATTAAATGTTACAACAGCAAAGACCAAGGAGATGAATAATGAACAGACCTTCAGCATCAAAGCCTGACTCTGCCTCTCCTCCTGCAGCGCCAGCTGAAAGACAGAAAGATATGTGAGCGCTAACGAACGAAATACTCACTGGTTCTGCAGCCGAATAGCGCAATCTCACCTTTATGGAAGCTTGGGTGCCCCTGTAATCATCCTGGAGGTAACACAGCAGCAGCTGGACACTCTGTTCCTCATCAAGACCCTATATTTATTTACAAAGAAAGACAACTCAAACTACAAATACAACCTCCAATGTCTTTATCAACACTCTACATTCGGGTATTTTTCCCGGGCTACAACTCGGCCGCTCATTTGCAAGGCACACGAAGCTGAGGGTCCGCAGCTACAAAGTATTCCTCACCAAGAATTTGCTGATCCGCAAGCCAAGTTCCTTTAGTGTCGGATGCACAGACTTGTTCAATTTAACTTTGTTTGCTGAGCTCGGGCTGCAAGAATAAAGAGGTTATTATTTACAGAGAGAGCACAGTAACTGTACATTTTCAGCAACCTCAATCTCAGTGTCCTACATCCGCTTGCTAAAGAGGAGTAAACCGTAATAATAAATAATAATAAATCATTGTTCCATCCATTAAATTATTATTAAAGAAAACGCTAACCGGGTCCATAGGATCCCAACCTTCCTACAGGGCAGGGCAGTAAAAACGAATCTTCCTATGAGTCGGTGAAGGTTTATATTCTTTGTCCTGTCTCCAGAGATAACGGAGGATGTAACCCACTTGTCCTGAGCTGATTTGCGCCATTACCGAAATTTGAGGCTGCTGTTATTAATTCCGGAACCAGGCCGTTGGCAAATTAGCATTTAGAGAACAGACACACATAAAACCGTGCTTCTTAAAGCCTTCTTCCACGCTAAATGGATTCCTTAAGTGAACGCAGGACACCAGAGACAGGCAGCAAGCAGCGTCATTTAATGTCTAATGGAACTACTTAATACGTTGCCCCCTTCACTGCTCAATTAAAACGCCATAGTTCTGGCTTTCTTGGGTCTTCCCGTCACTCGTGCTCTCGTCCCACTGCCTAACCATACGCAAACGTTTTCTCCAGAAGGTAGTGTGCGCAAAAACGTTACAGCTTTTAATACGGAACTAAATCCATGTATTAAAACTACGTATTGCTTGTGTTGCTAAGCAACAGTGATCACTTTTCTGTCCTGACCATCTCTCTTCTCACTCTATCCTAAAAAAGCCACATGAGCCAATTGGCTTCTTAAAGGGACACTCCAGCCATCGCATGCACTTCAACACAGGTGACAGCCGAGGAGGTTAACACTCCCTCTGAGGGAGGGAATGAGTTAACACTCATTCTGAGGACGTTAACACTCCTGCTTGGCTAATTTTAATGACGTGAGCCCTTGGTAAACGTGACTCATCTCCAGAATCGGGTACCGGAAACCCAGACGGGACGAAATTCAATGTATTCTCTCGAGGAAGAACTGTTTAGATTTACCTGGGAGGTTTATAATACGCCAGTCCCTGGAGAAATCGGTCTCCAAATCGATCGAGTTCAGCTTTGATCTGTGTCTGGAAAGTACAGGAAAACGCATGTGGGTTTCACGCATAAAAACCTTAAATTATCCACCTTATTTTGTTCAGACACCGCTGATCTGGTTCAACACTTACGGGATCTCTCAGGGCAGAGCGGCCGAGGAGAATCGTCCACAGCTCCCTGCAGCTTCTGTTCACGATTAAGGGAGAAAAGAAAAACGGTGAGCAGCGGAAGGTATGGGAACCCTCTAGGACAGTTGGCTGAGCGTCATGGCAGTGATAATCCCACGCCAGAGGTTGTCCAACTTAATCATGTGGGGCGTGAATCATAGAATAATAAACTACGCAAGAGAAGAGCGTGAGCTCTTTGGGACAGCAATTCCTGAACATTTTCTGCTGTTCAACCCGCTCGTAGCCACCAACGTTCATTTGACATTTGGCCCGCAAACACCTGATCATCCGAGAGGTGAGATTTCAATCGGCAGACGGCCCACGAGACGTATATACCTCTAGGTACGAGCCGCGAGACGTATATATATATATATCTCTAGGTACGAGCCGGGAGACGTATATATCTCTAGGTACGAGCCGCGAGACGTATATATCTCTAGGTACGAGCCGCGAGACGTATATATCTCTAGGTACGAGCCAGGAGACCTATATACCTCCAGGTACGAGCCGGGAGACGTATATATCTCTAGGTACGAGCCGGGAGATGTATATATATCTCTAGGTACGAGCCGGGAGACGTATATACCTCTAGGTACGAGCCGGGAGACGTATATACCTCTAGGTACGAGCCGGGAGACGTATATACCTCTAGGTACGAGCCGGGAGACGTATATACCTCAAGGTACGAGCCGGGAGACGTATATACCTCTAGGTGCGAGCCGGGAGACGTATATATCTCTAGGTGCGAGCCGGGAGACGTATATACCTCTAGGTACGAGCCGTGAGACGTATATACCTCTAGGTACGAGCCGTGAGACGTATATATCTCTAGGTACGGGCCGGGAGACGTATATATCTCTAGGTATGGGCCCTGGGGTACTTTTACACGGTGAGCTCATATAACGGGAAATCAAACGACGGGCTGTAACCGCCACACATTTAAAACATATCTTTGTCTCTTTAACCCACTTTGTTTGAACGTATTTGTTCTATCGGGGTATCCCTTAACATTTGAAAGTGACAACCCGGGACAGTTTTAGCTTGGGGGTGTGGCTAGGGGCGTGTCGGGGACGGGGTCATACTGATATTTTAATTTATTTGTGACTAGGAAGGCTGTCTGAAATAAAGTGTTTTATTTACACAATTTAATGTATACAGCCGTTTCATGTTGTTTCTATACACATTTTGGAGGTGTTAGCACTCTGTGATACCCTCATACCCAGCAAACATGCTGAGCTCCTAGAAAAGAGGGGCAATAGGGGAGGAAAAAGGGACCCAAGGATTTGGAGCAATAAAAGGAATTGTCCCTACTGAACAGGGGCACTTGCCAGCTGAGCAGTAATTGGGAAACTTTAGCACTCCGGGCGCTGGCTAGGAGTCACAGGAGTAGCAGTCCACGGTTATACTTTGATTGAGCCGACGTGCTGCGGAGGTACTCTCCACCCGTGTCCATGCGTGCTGGGAAACACACGTGGAGCCGGTAGCCTGCTGTCAAGTCTCTAGGAAGTGCCGTAGCCGCGCCCCTTCCCGCCTTCCTCCGTTTTGAATCGAAACCCGACTCGCGGCTTCTTCTTGGTAACCGCTCAACCCCCCAACTTCGCTCCGGTACCTCATATGCAGTCCATTGGGATCCATCTCGGTATCCGCCTGCGCCATCTTTTCGCCCGGCCCGTTTAACTCCCCTCTAACGCGTCAGGAAAGCACGAACTCCGGGATGCCGCGCTTCGCTGGGAACAATCGTCCCCAGGAGCGTCGCTGCGCGCCTTGACGTCACCGCCTGTCACGTGACCTGCGGGCAAGATGGCGCCGTCCAAGGTAATGCTGTGAATGGCAATGTCTTCTCCTGATGCCGGTAAAGACGCCTGAATTGAGCCGGCACCCGGGCGTCAGGCACCGAAAAGACTCGAATCTGTATGATATGGGATTTCACCCGTTCATAGTTACATTATTTGTCGCTGTGACACCCTTTGTTTGCCAGAGG
This sequence comes from Spea bombifrons, assembly GCF_027358695.1. Classification (NCBI taxonomy): domain Eukaryota; kingdom Metazoa; phylum Chordata; class Amphibia; order Anura; family Pelobatidae; genus Spea; species Spea bombifrons. The sequence goes on from NC_071094.1 coordinate 6,677,275, forward strand.
AAACCTGAGGCCCCTCTCAGCCTCTTTCACTCACTGACAAAGGGGGTGATGCCCATTAGATACAGATTCAACCTGGAGTTTTTTTTTCTTCGTTTAGGATATGTTACTTGCTGCTTCACATATAGCCAGAGTGGCCCTAAGGTTTTGGGCTTCTTATATTATGGACAGTTTGGGAAAGGGCCCCTGTGAATGTTGTGACAGCTCTACTTAGGAGCTGGCTGGTAATATCATTTAGTCAGTGTAGCCCTAATTTTACCTCTTACAAAATTTAAAGTAGACATATTGCCTGTACAGGGGAGCAGAAGCAGATTAAATGGAAGATCCTACCTTAAAGGCTTAAAGTACAAATACAGATGACTAGCAGATGCATAGATGCGGGTATTATAAGTAATTTAGATGTGTAGATATATAATTTATATACGTTCTGCATATAGTAGAAGTGCCGGAACCCAGCCTGGCTTGGAGAGCCCACGCGTGATCCCACCAGAGTCCTTCCACGCATGCGTATCCCCCCCAAAGCTAAAAGGGGGAGACGTACTTTAACCATTTTGGCTACAGTTTTTCCCTCTTTAGTGGGTTATGCCCTTAAGAGGTTTCCAATATGCCATATGGGTCCCTTCAGCAGACATTTGCCCAGGGCCCCATTGGCAGTTCTTTATTGTCATATGTTCAGAAGCCAAATGCGTTATCTCTGCGATCCTGGAGATGCCAGTCGTTTGCATTGCTTGCCTTCTGAATACTGTTACTATTGTTATCCTATTTGCTGCGTTTTGACCCTTCTTTTAGCCCCTTTATTATCTGAAATCCAGATCTTCTATTTTTTAACTGTATTAAAGGGACTGTTAACCTCAGTTTCGTTATGTATTCAGTAATGCCTCGGGTCTACATGGTAGGTCAGCAAGAAATGCTGTATCAACCTATATTCCCTTCCTGATATCCTCATCGCGCTTATGTCAGACTTACATGTAGTGTGAAGGTGGATCCGGTGTTGATTGCTGTCTGGGTTGTTCTCTTACCTTGTTCTTCGTTCACTGAAAAGGTAATGCCAGGAGATGAGGTTAAGGCTCTAGAAACTGCTAAAATAATGTAAAATAGATGCTTCCTATGTTACTCCCACTTAACACAGCTAAACCCCTGGCATAGTTTTCTTACAGGCAGTAGGGTCTGGTGTAGAAGTACAGATACTGTACATACTTTTCAGTTCTTGTTTAAATGAAATATGCTTGAAAACATTAATCTTACTTCCCAGATTTCAAAATAATGTATATTTAATTATTTTAGTTCATTGTTTCCATTACAGGACATAGTTATGTAAAATGTCCAACGTTTGGAGATTGTTTCCTTGTATACTTGTGTATGACATGTTTCAACAATTAATATTTTTTTGCCCCAAATGTAAAATATTTCTGTTTATTTTATAGGAGAGGTCAGTCAACTAGTGGGCTGGGGTCCTGCAAAGAACTGGATCAAATTCTAAACACAGGTAATACTAAGCCAGTGCTGACTACTTCAGAAGACAGAGCCCGGTTGGATTAAGCCATCATCATGGTGAACAAACTGGTGATAGCAGAGTCACTCGTGGTGTTCTGCATTGTGTTAAGTGTTCACAGCGTGGTCTGGGATCGTTTTTCGTGGTGTGCCCTGGCCCTTGCCGTCCAGGCGTTTTATGTGCAGCATAAATGGGATCGGTTATTACAGTCAAACGGAGCGGTATTCCAGTATCGTTCATCAGCAAACAGCGGGCTCTTGCCAGCCAGCATGGTCATCCCCTTACTGGGTATCGTAATGAAAGAAAGATGCAAAGCCTCGGGAAACGTCTACTTTGAGCGGTTCGGGGTGGTGGTGTCTGCTACCGGGATGGCGGTGGCTTTTTTCCTCTCGATCATCGCACTTGGCATTACAAAACCTGTTCCTAAAAATACCTGTATAGTGTCGGGGATTACCGGCACTGCCATACTCTACACTATGAAACATTCGCTGGCGGTGTCTGAAGTCATTGAAGTTTTGGAGGTGCTTCTCATATTCGTGTATCTGAGCATGATTCTTTTGTATTTGCTGCCCCGTTGTTTCACTCCAGGAGAGGCACTGATTGTCCTTGGAGGACTTAGCTTTGTCCTTAACCAGCTCATCAAGCGCTCCATCGGCTCTGCAGGCGGCACGGGGGATCCTGCCGATTACCTCCTCCTGGTGACTTTGGTTGCTTTGGTCCTTCTAGGAATAATCTTCTCCATTTTGTTCTTCTTCTTGGACTCAAACACGTGGACATCCTCCTTGTTTTTTTACATGATGACAGCAGTTTTAGGTCTAGGTATCTTTCTACCGTGGCTGCAACTCCTTATAAAGAAACATCCACTGTTTTGGTTGTTTGAGTTCTTGGTGCAGACCCGTACGCGTCTCTACCTTCTCACCTCGTGGATACTCCTTGTTTTATCGGCCTGTGCGGTGGTTTTGTATCAGAATTACAGAAGATCCACGGAATCCAAAAAGCATCAAGTTTCTACGGTCATCCGCAAATATTTTCATTTCCTTGCTGTAGCTACGTACGTTCCTGGCCTGATATATGACAGGCAGTTGCTGTTTGTGGCCTCCGTAGTCTGCCTAGCAGTCTTTGTACTTCTGGAATACGTGAGATATTTTCGTATCAAACCACTAGGGCACGCTTTACGGAACTTGCTGTCATTGTTTGTGGACGAACGGGACAGTGGCCCACTGATACTGACTCACATTTACCTTCTCTTGGGGATGTCATTACCAGTGTGGCTCTTTCCCAGGTTCTGTGCCTCTTCGCTTTCTGGTCCTTCTACGTTGCTGCCTTACTGTGGGGTACTTGCCGTGGGGGTCGGCGACACTATAGCATCTATCTGTGGTAGTGCATTTGGGGAGATCAAGTGGCCTGGTACCAAGAAGACCTTTGAAGGAACAACTATGTCAGTGTTTGCCCAAATCATCACAGTGGCGCTCATTCTGATCTTTGACACCAGTGTTAATATGAACAGTGGTTATGCCTGGATAGTAGGATCCATCACTCTAGTGTCCCTGTTGGAGGCTTTCACTACACAGATTGACAACTTAATCTTGCCCCTCTACCTCCACATATTACTGATGGTGTAAGAGCAACATGGAAAGGACATTGTCCTCGTAAAGCTAAAATGCACTGATCACTGTGTTGAAGATGATGATACTTCTCGAAAAGTCTAATGAAGGACACAGATCAAATGAAGCTCGTTCAATTGCCAATTGGTTCTCCAAAGGAAACATCTAAAATGATTAGGAGGCAATAAGTGATACATTTTATTTGTGCTATGAACACTTGTTGACCAAACAGTGCTACAATAATGTTCTAGCAAGTATCTACATGTATAGATTAAGAGGAGGCAAATGTTGGCCATTTAGTCACAATGGAGAAGACTGAATTTGAATATGGTGGCAGATGGTGATGTCCCAAGGTGGGTCAACACCTTTAAAACCCTCTTCTTCCTCTTTTTCTACACATAGATAATTTGCTTGTGATTGTTGTGCCACAATTGCTTAATCCTATTTATCTTAAAGCCACGTTGACACACATTGTTTGAGCTGGACCTTTGCTTTGGGAATGGAATCTGCGGAGTCCCCTTTTATGAAGTGAGTTAAAAAGAAGTTAAAACCCTTTATTGTAAATAAAGCCCTTGGAGTTTTTTTTCCAGCAACAGAAAATCTCTAGATATGCTGCATAGAACAAGAATCATTTTAATATCCATCAAGAATACTCAGGGCTGTGTAAGGGGTTAGTATTGCAAGGCAGCTGCAGTTTTAACTCATGAGAGGCTGCACCTGAGGAACCTCCATAAGGGATACGTTCAGTCAACAAGGTGACTCGAGAAGTCTTACAGATTTAACTGAATTATACAGGGCTAACCAAACCCTGCATCATGCATTGTGAAGTCTGTGAGTTAAAACTGCAGCCTCCCATTTTAGTGAATCAACCCCTAAGTGTATTGAGCTTTGTTTTTCATCTATCGTAATCATTGTTAACCACTAAGAGCATTCTCTGCGTGTTGATCATTCCAAGCACAAAAGAATCCCAAATTATGACAAAACCATATAATGCTATCTAAATGGATGAAATTGATTTTTCATTTCCTAAAAGTAAAAACTTTGTTGGGTCTCAACACATGGCAAGCGTCTTAATCCAAAAACGAAGAACAATTGTGTTTTTAAGAAATGTGATCTGTTAACTCTGTTTAATTTATAAAACATTACAATCTCTGCGGTGTTGTGATTCGATCTCTTCTTTCATTAATCTTATTCAATGTTTCCAAACCCTCAGCTTTCAGTAAGAGGTTTCATCTGGAGTACAGGGATGGGAACGGGAGTTCAGGTGTAGGCTGCAACCTTCGAAGAAGGAAAAAAACTAAATTATTCATGTAACAGGTTAAAAAAAAACCTTGTTGCCAGGGCATTCATCAAGATGTTACCATAAATTACATTACATAAATCACACTATGTCTGGTAAGTGGGATGTGTTATAGAAGCCATGATCTTCTTGTCCCCTTATAGCCCCAGGTTACTGCAAGAGCAATTACTCTATCAACTCTTTAAATCTACTTGTTAGGCATGCTGCTTAATGCTTGTTTTTGTGCATTAACATCTATTTTTCTATATTGTGGAAATTCTCCATACTCTGTAGCCACAGGGAGACCGGGGGGTCCTGAATGCTAAATGTTTTAGCTGTTTCTTAGCTAGCAATCCAACAGATAACCAGCGGCCAAGTACTAACTAAGGTTTTAAGGCAGGAAATACAGGATATGAGCAAAGAAAAAGGATAATGAATGATTGATGGTGGATGGAGCGAGTGCGGGAATGAGCATGACATTGTTTCATCCCTTCTCTCTGAACCGGTGCACCCATGAGAAAATATTTGGACCATGGATGTGAGCTGCAGATGAACGATAACAGGGGACACATACCATATTAACCAGAAAATAACCTAGCTTTCTCAAATGGCGAAACTGTAGCCGTAAAAAAGAATGTAACAATGCCATTGTACAGCACTGCGGCATGTTATGGCGCTCTATAAACAATTTTCACTGATTTTGATTTATTTTTCTTTTTTTGGAAAGACTATGAAAACACACATGACCTTGTCTTATTTTTAGACTCATTTTGGAGCGAGCGGTATAGCTGGTTCATGCACCCCCACTCCTGATGAGTTGTGCCTGAGGGTAGACTGGCTGGCCCGGTTCTATACCAGATTCCTACTTTAATCTCCATTCGGTTTCTCACCAGTTTTCCGGGCTCCATTTTGTTCCTTCCGAATCCATTATGTGGAAAGAGTAGGCATGGCGAGAAGTTTGGGAGGTGTTGAGTTCGCTTTTATGCACAACCTCTCCATGGATGAGGACCAGCCCTCCTAAATTAAAGACATAAACACCATCGTACCAAATTAAGGTTGCTGTTAAAACAAATACCATTTAAGCTGTACTGCCTATCCAGAACATTACAGCCAATAAAGCAGAGCGATCATTTTACATCGTTCTAGTTATATTTTGCTACAGGCAGCATTGTTTTTCTTAATTCTATACCTTTCGGAACCGGAGCTGGCACAAAGAGGTTGTCGCTGTAGCTTTTTTCTTCACCGAGAAATTGTGTGCGAGGAAAAGTACCTGGTGCGGCACGGACCATTCGACGAGAGATCCCTTCTACGGAGACCAGTAAAGGATAAAATGGAATAAGTATAGGATTAAAAAAAAAAAACGTAGTTGGTGATAAATGACTCATAAGTGAAATTGAAGTCTTAAAAAGTCATAAATTCATATTTTAATAGGTTGGTGCATTCCACAAGTCCTATATGTGTATCGTAGTTTCTTTTCATTATCCTCTAGTCTTGTAGAGGCAGACTGTTGAAGCAGTGCACTCAATGGAGGTATATATATGATATATAGGATTGAGTTCTTAAATAGGTGCAATGACCTTGAAAACCGATGTTCTCCAGAACATATATAAGTATGGTTCAGAGTCCCCAGGGCACCTCATTACTCCGGTTTGTTCTTTTACCTCTGTGGGAGCCAGGAATGAACCAGAGGCAGCCGTTCTGTTCCGTCGCATCTTCCACGGCAATCCAGAAACCTGTGATCCTCCCAAGTGGCTCCGTGTTTAGGAACGTAGCATCCTGATGCGGGGTCACTGGCGGGAATGTCGACATCAAACTTCATTAAGGACTCAGATTAGATTGAACTGATAACTTTTATCTCACTGTCTACACTAAGGAGTCTAAAGGAACAACTTATAAAGTATGGGGGAAGGAGTTTGTTGTCACTGTGATTTTGGTCAAAACATGGCTAAGGAGTAGGGTGACCCGATGGCCCCTTTAACTGGTGACACTAGTAATAATCATGAAGTGCTGCAAGCAACTTAATGAAACCCTACAGTAGGTGTCCTTCCATACATGTTTCTGGTCACGCCTGGTAACTACATGCATGCATTGGAGATCATGTAATGTGTCTGCTCCAGAAAATCTTACCTTCTCCTCCAATACCAGGTTGCTGTAAAGCAAAAATAATCAAGTTAATGTCATTAGGTGAAAATAACTGATCTTACACCACCTCATTTACAAGAAATAATAATACAAAATTATTAAAGTGTTTATTTAAACTTTAAATTACGGTATTAAAACCCATAGATTAGGTCAAGTCATCTGTGGTTTTAAGGGTCCCCAACAAATTCACCAGGTAAAGATGGGCAAGTTGCTGAACACGGGGTTATATCGCCTCTTAAGGTGCACTTTAGGCAAATCCTACACTCCTGGTGGGATCACAGAGTCTGATAAATGTGTTTTGAACTATGAAACCTCTTATATTTAGTGCATGTATTTAGTGTATTTAGTGTTACACATAACCATTCTGGTAGTCCAAGCACTAGTCTAAAGTGCCAAGTCTTAAAGCGGAGATGAGGATGGCTTCATTGCAGCCACACCGTTTTCCCCAAAGCTTCATCTATGAGCTTATTATACCCCGTCCATTTCATGCCTATGAGCCAAAAGACCAGTTTATTAGACACATACCCGCTTGCATTAAAGTAACACTTACCTTGAATATGTACATACTCTGCACAATCACTGGCTTTACAAGCCCAATGCTACGGCCCACCTCCTACAGAAACAGATACAAAGTAACCACAGTTATCTTGTCCAAAAAGCGGGGAAAGCAATCCCAAAAGATGTGTAAATACGAACAAGGGTTAAATAGAATGAATGCCTTTATTTGCCTCCAAGTCTTAGGGTCTCGGGGCGAATGGGCAGATTCTGGAGATGACATCATCGTGTTCTTCTCTGATTTTATGATCACCATTAGTGTTTTTCTCACTGCTTTATCACAGTTCATATTATATTCTATTTTACCTCCAAGGAAATCATAAGGACAGTTATTATAATTAGTGAGTCACGACAACAGAGTATTTAGCGATGGACTATTAAAGGGTTAATATGTGAAGAGTTTCGGGGTCAGCTCACCCAGAAATAACTACAGAAGTATTACTACCCCTAAAGTAATCTGGATGGACCCCCATCCCAGCTACGCACCTGTACCTGCGGAGAGTGCGTCACCTTACTGAACAGCGGATTGTGAGCGTGTAAAGCTGTGAATGGAGAAAAGGAGACTTTTTCAGGGAAAAAAAAATGAAGAATCAAAAAACGCATAGTGTGACTGCTGATGCTAAGGGAGAATACCAAATTCAAGAGGATAAATGGCCTTAAAACTGACAATATACAAAATTAACAATAATGTGAACACAGATTAAGACATACTTGGCAAAGATGGAGAGGAGAATGTGCGAGAATGATTCCATTATAGTGAATGCTATGGCGTGGGGGTATATATATATATATATATATATATAAGGTTGAAATATATATAAAGCTCAAAAGTAAGGTGCAGAGAAGATGAAAAAGAAAGGCACCCCAGAGATGAAAAGGAGAAGGGTTGTGTAAGAGTAAAAGTCTAAGACGAAGTAGAATCATGGAGCGTGTTGTAAGTCTGTGACTGAATTACTAAATTGATTTTTGAAAGAATTAAGAGCCGGTGGAAGTTATGGCGGTGTGAGACGGCATGAGCTCTAGCCCAATTCTCAGTCTTTTTCTCATGGGTAGGTGGGTGCCATGTGTCCATAAGGTCGGACGCTGAGGACTAGTGTTTGTTGGGGGGGTCTAGCTTGGCACATGTCCTGTTCAACATGGCGCTGGGATCTGGGGCTGGCGTACCTCATCCAGCACCCATCTCTGCTAGAGGAGTTTATGAGAGATAATGATGGAGGCGCTGGAGATAATGTACAATGACAGGATATTCTATACTCACCATGTCCTACTTTATTCACAGACTTCTCCTTTGGCACCAAAAAGTCGCCTGCCAGACAGAAAACAGACATTTATTGCTTTTATTTAATCTTAACACTCATTTTGAAGCAGTTGCCAAAATTAAAGGTGAATTGCGTTTCAGAAGACTCAGAAGAGGTCAATTCTCATAGAACTTAACCAGATGTTTCCTTTGAAGGACAGGTTGGTAAGAGTTTCAGTCAAAAGACATTAATGGAATTCCACGAGGCTTCTGCACATCGTTTTAAGAAACCCCTAACAGATGTTCATGAGGACAAAGAGATGGTCTTCTTCAGCCTGGTCCAACCAAACATTGTACTCCAGCAAACACTTGTTTATCCAGCTCTCTTACGAAAGCCTTCAAAGAATATGGCGGGAAACAAAACCTTACAAAACTCTCAGCGATGACGATACGGTAGCCTAGAACCATCCGTTTTAGAGAATCCATTTTAGTTACACACAATAGAGGACATTTTATGGGGCTTTTTCTCTTCGTACCTTCATAATCTCTGTTACACTTAGAAACATTTTAAATATTTTATCTTATACTCAGATACCTGCTCCCACAAGCCTTACTTTGCAATATTTGTTGGTCGTGAAAAGAAACTTTAGCCGATTCTGCAAAAAAATTTAACATTCTAAATATATCAAATAAAGATCAAAAGCGATACCCTCGACTCGTGACATGCTCTGCTCTTATTCCATTGGAAAGTATGTCCCTCTGTCAGGACTAGACCCAACAAATCAGGACTGTTGGCAGGTTATATGACATTGGAAGATATTTGAGAGGGAATTTCTGTTGAAAGAGGGGTTAGATAATTTGATTCGGGTGACAGGAACAGCCCCATGCGTCTTGGATTACCTTTGTCATTAAAGACTCCTTTCTCGAAGAAGAATCGGATCTTGTCTCCGCTGGTGAGGAAGTAATCAGCGTTTCCCTGCAAAGGAACGGAACGGAGTGGGGGTTAAACGTCGGGGTAAAACAAGCAGTGATTCGGAATCAAATCTACCGATATCGCTTGCATTCATACGTCTGATCTAAGAAAAGTTTGCGCTTGGTACTGCGTATTGTGGGGGGCAAAACCTCAATGTACCCAGAAAGATTAACCTATTCATTGCTACAGCAGCGACCAAGCAAGAAAAGGGTTAAACGTCTCTGTCCGCTAATATTGCTATTTAAGTCATCTTGTTATGTTATATACTAATTGTTATGTCCTGCCTAGCCTTTGTACAGCGCTCCAGAAACTGATGGCGCTATATAAGAGAATAAAAAAATAATATTTTTTACGGAGGGGCAGCACAGATCTTATAACATGAGAGGCTCACTGCGGTTGCCCCTTTATGGGTGCCCTTTGTGGCCCCCCGCTTACCATTACGGCAACTCATGAGGCCGTTGCATGTTTTTTCTTATCTGCCGTAATGGAAAAATGTCTATTTTATAACGACCGGCCATTATAGAAAAAGGTAAAGAAGTGGGGCTTCCTAGGGTTGGAACCCCTGATGATGTCACATTTCTCCTCCGAGCTGCACGTGATGTCATATAACACACCAGCATCCCATCAAAGGACATTGCAAGGTCGGTAAGTACGTATCTTATTTAAAGAAAGGACCTTAATGCCCCGACCTGCGCCCGCAGCTGCTCCTCCTGCTCCGTGGAGAACTCCGTACGGCAGTGAAGGGGAACATCCATATTCTGCAGTATATTCTCCATCTCCTGCTTCATAGCATCACACTCCTTGGGGCTGAATAACCCCTCCAAGACAACGTATCCATCCTCTCGGAACTGTAAACAGAATCACGCCTTCCAGTTAGTTAATTTCCAGGGCTCTGGGGTCTAAGCAACGCCACGCAATCAAATTAGCAACCATGGACCACCAACCAACCCTTCACCATCAGTTCCCCTAAAGCGTGTCATGATGACCATCCCCTCCCCCCCTATGGATTTGCTCCTAATACCCGGGATGTGGATAATACATGCTTAGAGGATCAGCTCCCAGCAGAGACGCGAGAAATACGGTCCTGGAAGGACAGGCGGACATAAGGGATGGAACGGCGCTTAGGAATCAAGGATTCGCCCGGGAGTTGTGAGAAGAACCCATCTCTAGGTGGCACCCCTGTTGTTCTACTCTCAGGCATTCTGGCAGTGAAGAGGTTAAAACGGACACCTAGCAGCATTGCACAGGACGCAGAGCCCGGCTTCTTCTGAGCGATTTGGGGGTCCCCACGTGCCACACAGGGATTGTTAAGATATTTTAACCTTTTGAATGCCCCACGGAGCGTGCAATACATTGCTAAGAAACGTTGCTCTGCTTTTTGGCATTTTATGGGTTAAGCTATCCCGTATGCAGGGTATGGGGTTCCTACCGGGAAATGATAAATATATCGTCTGTTACCTTGTGCGATAGGCTTAGGATTCAGAGGCAGTGCCTTGAACTCACCTTTTGGACCTGGTCCTCTGTGATCAGCGCCATATGGTGGAGAATCCAGCTGCCCGTGACCTCCTGACCAAGAGACTGCAGAGCCGAGAGAGGGAGGGAGGGACAGTCAAACGACGAGATCCACAGATAAACCACAACAAGGGGCCCTGCATTCTTCCACGGGTCATGTGACCAAAAAACTGGGCCCAAAGTGCAAATTTAGCATTTGCATATCTGAACAAAACAAAAGAGTCCCACCTCGGAAGGGCTTTGCTGTCCGATACGAAGTCCAACTCCACAAACGGGTTTTCTAATGACCAATTAGCCCTTTAAACTTAAACTTGGATCAGCGAACACAACGTGCCATCGGAACACAGGCGTGTAAAAGGAGAGATTCCATTAAAATCTCAGCCGTTTCCAGCTACAACAGTCCTTTACAACATTAACCCCGTCTGCGCTGGATTTTTGATGCATTTCATGTTATTTTAATGGACAAAATGCGCTTTTCTTTCAAAAACAAGGTAATTTCTAAGTGACCCCAAACTTTTGAACCGTTGGGTATTAGGTGGGTTTATTACCCAAGCAGTAGCGCCCCCTACTGTTTTATCCCACTGTAGCTTCGTTTAGATCAGGGGTGGGCAATTAATTTTCCCATGGGGCCACATGAGAAATTGGAATGGTTTTAGAGGGCCAGACCTCTACAAACTACAAACTCCGAAGCCTTGTCCATTTTGTTAACTTATGTGCTGTTTAATAAAGTTATTCAAGCCTACGTCATTGGTAGAGGTGCTTGAATAAGTAAGGCCTGAATAACTATTAGCACAGCACAGAAGTGAACAAAATGAACAAGGCTTCGGAGTGCATACCGTATTTTTCGCTCTATAAGACGCACCTGCTGATAAGACGCACCTAGATTTTAGAGGAGAAAAAAAGGAAAAAATATTTTGAGCTAAAAAATGGGCTAAAATATTTATTACAATAACTGAATAAGCTATGAACACAGTAAGACACACACAGACACAGTGAGACACACACAGACACAGTAAGACACACAGACACAGTGAGACACACACAGACACAGTGAGACACACACAGACACAGTGAGACACACACAGACACAGTGAGACACACACAGACACAGTAAGACACACACAGACACAGTGAGACACACACAGACACAGTAAGACACACACAGACACAGTGAGACACACACAGACACAGTAAGACACACACAGACACAGTAAGACACACACAGACACAGTGAGACACACACAGACACAGTAAGACACACACAGACACAGTGAGACACACACAGACACAGTAAGATACACACACACAGTAAGACACACACACACAAACACAGTAAGACACACACACACAGTAAGACCTCCCTCCCTAACCCCCCTTCTCAGTATCTCCCCTCTAACTCCCTAACCCCCCCTTCTCAGTATCTCCCCTCTAACTCCCTAACCCCCCCTTCTCAGGATCTCCCCCCCCGCCCCGGTCACTTACCTTAAACTCCTGTGTTGGAAGCGTGAGGCGTTTGTCTCGGGTGCCGGCATATGCCGGCGCCCAGCGTAAAGCGCCGGCACCCGAGACAAACGCTTCCAACACAGGAGTTTAAGGTAAGTGACCGGGGCGGGGGGGGACACCGGACTCATTGGTGAGTCACCAGGACACTCTTTGCGGGCCGGTCCGAGCTATTCAGCGGGCCGGATGTGGCCCGCGGGCCGTGCTTTGCCCAGGTCTGGTTTAGATCATAAACTCAATCGAGGGAAGCTTTCATCCCATTTTTCATGTATTTAAATCTAAATATCTAGATTTTTACTGTGCGGATCTTTTCATAGTTGTTGAGTTTTGTTTTTGTTTTTTTAAATATCCAAGAATAATAACCCCCCCCGGGCCATTGGCGGGAGCTTCCAAAGGGCCACATTAACTTTAAAGCTGGCCGTGACTACAATTCCAGAATCCCCCAACCCCAACCAAGAAGTAATAGATCAGCTTTTTAGGGTTAATTTATAACCAGGCGCGGGGTGACGCTCGTTAACGTGTTTTATGTATTAATATTTCAGATGGGCCTGAGCTTTAGTCCAGTATTTAGAAAACTCACCTGGAAAAAAATAAACATCCGCAACTCAAAACCACAAATTATGATTTATTTTCTTTGGAGCAATGCTTCTAATTATTCACAAAAAAAATACGCAAGAATATATACCATAAATGCAAAAAAAAAAATGTAAAAATAAAATATTTGATATAAGATGTATATTATATGACGTTGCCGTTATTCTGAGGACATTAAACTTGCTGCGTGCTAAAAGCACTCTCTGTTCTTTTGCCACGAACTCCCCTGTGAGATCGCACGCCCCGGGGACTCACTTTCCATAAAAATTTCCCATAGAAACAGAACAAATAACTCCGCGCCGAGCATCAGACGAGGACATTATTTTCACGCGTGGGGCATATCTGTTGAACGCATGCTTAAAGGGACCCCCAGAGAAATGTTAGAACAAGAAGCCATAAACTAAAACAAGAGGGTCATAATATAATATAAGGCAGCTTTACTTTCCTGAGAGCGAGGTAGATAAGTGGAGCAGCCTCCAAGCAGAAGTGGTAGAGGTTAACACCGTAAGGGAATTTAAACATGCATGGGATAGGCATATGGCTACCGAATCTAACACAAGACCAACGACCGATTTTATCATTCCTGCGCTGTCTTGGGCAACACAAGATATATGGCGTCCCTGCATGGAGCCTATAGTTAAGTGTCAGCTCCTGCCCCAAACCACACTGCGGGAGAGCTAGTTCACCCCCAATAACTTCATTGCAGGTTCGCAGCACAAATTATGAGTTAAACTTTTATATCCAAAACCGGAATATTTAACAGATTTCCGGTAGCATCATTCATATATATTTTTTTTTTTTGTTAAAAAGTCAGCAAACACACAAGGATTTGGCATAATAAAATAACTTTAATGAATTGTAAGACTCTGGAGTACAGAAAACAAAATTAAGACCCATGGAGTGCAAATTAAATGTAACGTTCGCGAGGTTCCGTCGAATTTAAAATGAAAAGCGGATTAAAAGGAGGAAAAAAAAAGAGAAAAACCAACAATCCCAGAACAGTCCCTCTGCCAGAGAAGTCAGAAGGGACCGGCCGAGGACAGAGGCTGCTCTCACTTGGGTTATTACAAAGCTATACTGATTACAGCATCATTTTCTTCTTAGTCATCATAATCCATCTCATGTCACTCACGGTGGGATTAACGAAGGAGAAAAGCCATCCGACTCATCGTTTCATTTTCTCTTCCATCTGCAAGGATTTAGTAGATATGCCCCTTGTAGAGCTGCTGCTGCTTCCTTTATCACGACGAGCTGGAGGTCCCGCTGTCCGAAAACACCCCCCCAGAGAAACCATAATGATGACCGATCGGCCTCCTTACATCATTATAAGCCGATTCTATACAGACGCTTTCATCTGGAATTAAGATTAAACCCACAAGAACGGCAACCCCCCCTATCGCTACGGGAAGCAGCAGCACACAAAAAGGTATCTTCTCAATATACCAGAATAGGAGAATACAACTGCCATTTAAACATAATTTCCATCGGATTTCTGTATTTGCTGTATTTAAGTAAAAGATCAAAATGTTATAATTTGTTACGAGCTCCTCGGGTTGGGGGGGGGGGATTACTTTTTAGGAGGAAAGGTTTACGGCGGCGGATAGAGAGATTTAAATGGCACCTGATGCAGGTAGCTCAATGCGCAGGGATGAGAAACGCGTCCGCGATGCAGAAGGTCCATGAGATACAAAACAATGGAGCAGCACGACGGACATTAACCCGTCCCACGGTCCTTAGCAATGTAGCTCCGTGTGTTCGATGGCACCGGCAGAGCATGGAAGACTAAGATTTCTATGGCAAGGTCGCCAACCCATCACATGTCTTTGGACTCCAGGCTTAAAGGAAAACGAGCAGCCATAGTGTAAAAGCAGAAGAACGTTCACTGAAAAAGAATTCTCTTCTGGAATCGGTCAACGGCTTAAACCCTATAACTTTAAACATGCCCATTAAAACATTCATCGGAAACGTATCGAGTTCCGGAATCTTTCTATAGTTTAAAACCCCTGACTTAACGCATGCTTAAAACGAACGTGAAATGTCTAAGACAAGTGTATGCTTTGCAGAAGGAGATCCATAAAAATAAAAATTAGAGGGCGTTTGTTTTGATCAGCCCTCCCAGAGCAACAAAATATAATACACATGTGTTCAAGATTAGCTCACAACATATAAAGGTCTTGAGGCGGATGGAAGCGACGCAGATGGTTTTGTACAACAAAATCTTGCGCTTATGATCAAGATGGCGGTTTTTGGGACACCATGCTGTATATTTACGCCGTATGGTAAGGGTGTGTGGATGCGTGACCGTGGTCTCTCCTCGGGCGGTTGGGACAAACCCGTTTGTGTGAACTTTGCCCAATGCGGTTCGCCACATCCGGTGTAAAGGCATAAAATACCATAGTGAAATGCGTCAGGTAAGGATTAAACAGATCTCTCACTCGATATGAAATTCAATTACTGGCAGTATACGGGTTTTCAGCGGCTATATCGGCCCTTGCGCCAGCTGCTCAGTGAAAGGTTAAAAAAAAAAAAAAAGGAATGGCGTTCGATTAGAATAAACTAACTGTTCATATCGGCTCCAGACTCCTATATGGTTTAAAAGATAAGAGTTGGGTGCAGATAAACCGGATCCCTCTGCTACGTGCGGGGAGATATCATTCCGACAGCACAGACACAACTCCCTACCGCACAGCGCCCGGCGAAAGCACCAAGCGGCGGAACTTTATGGCACTCCGGCTACGCCATGATTTTAGCCGTAATCCCTTTTGTAATTCTTTATGCAATTTCAGATAAAAAAAATAACGATTGTGTCGATGCATAAAAATATAGAGTTCTTGCATTTCAGTGCATGCAACCAAAATGCTGAAGAAGCGACTAGGTTCCGGAACACACGATGCACGGACTCTGCAGGCTTTGGATTTGTTCTAAAATAAATCGTATTTTGAAATATCTGGTTAAAAGAAAAATATTAATAATAATCTTGAACCCCTATGCTGTTTTTAACATCAAAAAGGCATCGGATTCCGAAGCTTCCCACCAAGTACGAGAGCGCTTGGTCCTGTTCCAGTGAAAGCCATTTAATGACTTAGTAGACAGAGCCAGGGCAAATATTATAAGACTATCAGAACAGCCTCCCCATTCGGGTTATCGTGCAAAATAGTTGGCCCTCCCTGCCCTTTCGATATAAAAGCAAAAATTTGAGAATCTGCGACGATGGACTACAATACCCAGCATTCCAGGGGATGATGGCGTTTGTAGTCCAAAAGGAGGATGGAATGGGCCACCCCTGCAAAAAAAAAGGCATTTCAGAAGCCCCCAGCGCTCCTGTCCAAAAATAGCAACGCAGGAGGAAGCGAAGAATAAGATTTTCGGGAGTTTAACAGAAGCGGCTGTTCTTTGTACAGCATGTAGTGCCTCATCGGACACAAACAGGAACAGGAGGGGTATTTCCTTTCCTTCACAGCTCATCAGCAGGGTAATTGCACGGAGAGGTCCGCGACTTGGTTGGTTCTGGACACCACGTAAAACGCCAGGACCCACTTTAGAAGCTTTGGGCTATAAATCCAAATTTGATCGCCAGGACCGCAGGATCGATGGTGCTGGCGTCCTGTAGGGGCTCCTCAAGTCATGCAGATTTATTTGTTCCCAACCCCCCCAGTGACAAAATATCCCTCGCCCCTGCCCTAGGTCCCAACGGCAGTAGATGACATCACACTGGCTCTTTTTCTGCCCTCATTAGCCTCTCTTTCACCTCCAGCGGCAGGGTATTAAATAATTCCTCCTCCACCACCAGTCCCGTGCGCTTCAGCAGGGGACACTCTCCTAGCTCCACCGGCAGACACTCCATCCGATTGCCACGCAGCTCGATTTGAGTCAAGTTGGTGAGTTCTCCCACCCTGGAGGGTAAGGACTGGAGCACGTTGTTCCCGAGGTTGAGGGTCCTCAGCTTCTTGCACTGGAATAACTCAGGCGGTAGGTTCTCAATCTGCGCATCAGACAGACAAAGAGAGAGTGGGGTCAGCGGACGGATTAACCCATGGGTGACCCTTTTCCCCCCAAATCCTTTATTTTCAGTAAAATAGGTAAAAATACATGCATCTGAAACCCGCCTTACTTATACACCATTAACTTTCTGGTTTCATTATATGCATGATTATTCCTCCCCATTAAGTAATCTCTCCCTGTAAAAAATTACTGATATTTTAAAGCAGCCTTTGCAAGGGTGGGAGAAGCGAGAGAACGTTAGGACACTGTGCTATGCAGGGCCGGACTGGCCCACCGGGATACCGGGAAATTTCCCGGTGGGCCGGAAGGTCCGTGGGCTGGGCGGCCATGAAGACAGCGGCTGAGCTGCCCCCCAGGCTGCCCGAAATCTAATCAAAGCGGCCGCTGGGTGCTGAAGCGGCCGGCCGGCATCAGCACCCAGCAGCCGTGTGCGATGGCCGTCTAGTGATGGGAGCAGTGTGAGGGGTGAAAGCTCCGCCCCCTCACACTGACCTTTCACCCCTCACGCTGCAGTCATCACTATGCGGCCATCAGATTGCTGGGAATGTAATCTGAACGGCCGATGCGTGCTGATGCCGCCGGCCGGCTCTGCTTTAATACTTTTTTTTTAGTTTATATGGCAAGCCGATCCAGCTTACCATATAAATAAAAAAAAAAAGTGTTAAAGTAGCTCCGGCCGGCGGCATCAGCACGCGCCGGCCGTTTAGATTACATTCCCAGCAGTCTGATGGCTGCATAGTGATGGGAGCAGCGTGAGGTGGAAGCTCCGCCCCCTCGCACTCAGACTTCTGCAGCACCGGATGTCAAGAGGAGAACAGTGTGCAGCTACCAGGAAGTCAAGAGAAGTAGAAGGTGAGTAAAAAAATGTATTTTTTGTACTGTATAATGTTTTTGTATTTGTTAAAAACAAAAAAAATCGGCATGTGTGTGTGTATGTAAGTGTGTCCCCCTATATGCCACTCTGCCTCCAGAAATGCCTTATACCCCCCTATATGCCACTCTGTCCCATGATATGCCTTTTAACCCCCTATATGCCAGAGTTGCATATAGGGGTATAAGGCATTTCTGGATGCAGAGTGACATATAGGGGGTCAAAAGGCATATCTGGAGGCAGAGTGGCATAAAGGGGGTTAAAAGGAATATCATGGGGCAGAGGAGCATATAGGAGGGTATAAAGCATATCGGGGAGGCAGAGTGGCATATAGGGGGCATAAGGCTTTTCTGGAGGCAGAGTGCCCCATGATATGCCTTTTAACCCCCTTCATGCCACTCTGCCTCCAGAAATGCCTTATACCCCCTATATGCCACTCTGTCCCATGATATGCCTTTTAACCCCCTATATGGCAGAGTGGCATATAGGGGGTTAGAAGGCATATCATGGGACAGAGTGGCATATATTATTTTTTATTTAATATGGCAAGCTGGATCGGCTTGCCATATAAAGTAAACAAAAAATGTCCCATGATATGCCTTTTAACCGCCTATATGGCAGAGTGGCATATAGGGGGTTAGAAGGCATATCATGGGACAAAGTGGCATATAGGAGGGTTGAGGCATATCAGGGAGGCAGAGTGGCATATAGCGGGGATATAAGGCTTTTCTGGAGGCAGAGTGCCCCATGATATGCCTTTTCACCCCTTTTATGCCACTCTGCCTCCAGAAATGCCTTATACCCCCCTATATGCCACTCTGTCCCATGATATGCCTTTTAACCCCCTATATGCCAGAGTGGCATATAGGGGTATAAGGCATTTCTGGATGCAGAGTGACATATAGGGGGTCAACGGCATATCTGGAGGCGGAGTTGCATAAAGGGAGTTAAAAGGGATGTCGTGGGGCAGAGGGGCATATAGGAGGGTATAAAGCATATTGGGGAGGCAGAGTGTCATATAGGGGGCATAAGGCTTTTCTGTAGGCAGAGTGCCCCATGATATGCCTTTTAACCCCCTTTATGCCACTCTGCCTCCAGAAATGCCTTATACCCCCTATATGCCACTCTGTCCCATGATATGCCTTTTAACCCCCTATATGGCAGAGTGGCATATAGGGGGTTAGAAGGCATATCATGGGACAGAGTGGCATATAGGGGTATAAGGCATTTCTGGATGCAGAGTGACATATAGGGGGCCAAAAGGCATATCTGGAGGTGGAGTGGCAAAAAGGGGGTTAAAAGGCATATCACGGGGCAGAGGGGCATATAGGAGGGTTGAGGCATATCAGGGAGGCAGAGTGGCATATGGGGGGTATAAGGCATTTCTGGAGGCAGAGTGCCCCATGATATGCCTTTTAACCCCCTTCATGCCACTCTGCCTCCAGGAATGCCTTATACCCACTATATGCCACTCTGTCCCATGATATGCCTTTTAACCCCCTATATGGCAGAGTGGCATATAGGGGGTTAGAAGGCATATCATGGGACAGAGTGGCATATAGGGGGTATAAGGCATTTCTGGAGGCAGAGTGGCAAATAGGGGGTTAGAAGGCATATCAGGGGGGCAGAGTGGCAAGCCTGGGGGCAGAGGTGCATAACTCGGGGGTAGGTTGTCAAATGAAAAGAAATAAAAACCAAACATGTCTCAATCATAGCTTTTATTAAATACGGGAAAAAATAGTCTACATGAATTAATAAAGAAATAAAAGTTTCTTACCAGAATATCGTGAAGAATAATGTGATCAGTGTTTTGTTCCACTGAATAAAATGGAACTTTTTCATCTAAAAATGTTCGCAGTAGTGTTTTGATCCCATTATGTGTAATGTATTTCATTTATTAGGGCCTTTTAACACTTTTGCTTTCTGGCATTTTAATACAAATAATGAGATAAAAAGAATGGCTCATAGTGTGACTCGGGTGTGTATAAGGGGTGCGTGTGGGTATAAGAGCTTCACCGTGAGATAAACTATATGGGGCTGGTCTCCAAATTTTTCCAGGGCTGCTTTTCAGTCCCAGTCCGGCCCTGGTGCTATGGCTCAGATAGCCCCCATATATAATATTTAATAAAAAATGTAATAAAACATTTTAAATGTATTATTTTAACAAAATTATTTAAAGCCAGTCATCTGACTCAATAAAAAAAAAGAAAAGTGGATTTTTTTTTATTACATATATTTTTTTGTTTTGGGTTAAAAGAAGGGAAAAAAGCCAATATTTAAATGGAGGTCTTGATAGGATAGTTGAGTTTATGTATATGCCCAGAATACGGTATACCACATTTTACCAGCAGTTATGATGGAAGAGGTCTAAAAACACGCGGTACTCACTTGGTTGGCGGTGACAGCGAAGTACTGTAGGTTCTGGAGTTGGCCTATTTCGGGTGGTATGCTTGTAAGGGAGTTGTGACTCAGGTCCAAATATCGGAGCTTGCGACAGAAGCACAGCTGGACGGGGATTTTGTCTATCTTGTTACGGTTTAGATACAGCTTCTCGAGACTACCAAGGTTGCCGATTTGGATGGGTATGTAGGCGATGTGGTTGTACCAGAGCTTCAAGCAGGTAAGACGATGCAGATGTTGAAAGCTGATGATCTCCTCGATGGTTTTCAGGTTGTTGTCCTTCAAGTCAATCTCCTGCAGGTTGTGAAGACTGAAGATCGAGTGAGGGATCCTCTCCAGGTCGCACCGGAGCAACTCGAGCTCTGTTAGGTTGACCATCTTCTTAAAGCTGTTGAGGACCATCAGTTTGGTGCCCTCGTTGTTGACGGAAAGCTTCTGGAGGTGCATTCCCACATCGGTCACTACCTGGGGCAACTTGGTGAGGTTGCTCTTCAGTCTTAGCACTTTCAATCTCTTTAGCTCACGGAGTCCGTCGATAACTATGTACCTGTTGTTCTCTGCACTCAGGTTGCCGGTCAAGTGCAGCTCTTCGAGGGACTTTAAGCTGTAAATCCACAAGGGAATCTCTTTGATATCCGTGAATTTAATGTGTAAGGACTTTAGGTTCTCCCGTAGGAAGGCCAAGGCTGGAGCCTCGATTTTAGCCGCCGTATGATACAACCACAGCTCTTTTAAGTCTGTAAGCTGGGCGATACTCGGAGGGATGGTGACATCTGGTATCAGCTCCAGCTTTAGCACCTCCAGTTCAACCAGATCAAAGATTGTGTCCGGTATTCCGCTGAGCATAAAGAGATGAAGCTCGAGCTTCTCCTGAGAGTTTTTGGTGATCCGCTGACGAAGCTTGTCCAGCGTCCACTCGTGGTTGAGGTTCAGCTGCCTGAGCTTGTTCTCGCTGACCTCCGACAAGAACACCGCAAAGCGTTTGGAATACAGAGGATCGTACTGATCGATGAGATGCAGCATGAACGCGAAGTCGTTCTTTACATCTGGAATGTCGCTGTAGCTGCTCTCTTCCCGGATGGACTCGAAAGAATATTTCTTCAAGGAGCGTCTCAGCATCCACCACAGGGTGTACACGCAGACCAGTCCATAGAAGCCAACCAAGCTAATGTAGAAGGAGGCCAATATTTTGAAAAGCGTTGCCAACGGGTGAGCGCAACGATACATTCGGTAGCCGGTTAGACTCTCTATGTCCACCTTGCAGTCCACGTCGAACGTAATACTGCTCACGTAGTACACGGTGTAGCAAAGAATCAATATGAACTTGATGACCTTGATGATTGTCTGCCGCATATACAGTCTGTATACAATATCCCCTTCTTCCACGTGTGTCCTGAACTTCTTTACCTTCTCAAACAGCGCCTTGGCCTGCTCTCCCTCCTTTTTGTCCAGGACACCCGTCTCCGACCTGTCCACAATCCCTTGCTCCACCCTGGACTTGCTCCTCTGGAGCATGGGCACCGTTGCTTCGACGTCTTCACTGGCCGTTGAGGACTTCTTGTCGACGGAACCGTTCATTTTGCCAGCGGTGGGCTTGGGGTCGCTCTCTTCCACGACAGTCTCGGAGAGGGCCCTGGTAGTCCAAGGCGAGTCAAAACATTTGAGCAGTATGGAAACAAAGTGCTCCAGCTTGGAGCTGGTACGGGGAAATTTGAACCAGAAGTTGCTGCAGGCCAAAAAGATTAAGGTGTGCAGCAACACAAGGTACGGGAAATACTTGGCGAACCAATGCAAGCGATTCTCGTAGCACACCGCGTCCACGTAATTGTACTGATGTCTGTCCAGGTCGTATTTAATCCCCGTGGGCCCTAAAGTAGGGCCCATACTGGAGTTGGGATACGGGGATTCAGCCGCGGACCAGGCTCGGTAGGAATCGTTGCAGCTGTTGTGAGTCACCCACTTGCAGGGAAGACAGATCATTTTGTCCTGGGTGACCTGAAGGGTCCCCCCGAAAACCGCTATCATGAGCATGACGATGGAGATGTAATCCGTGAACACGTCCCACCATGGCTTCAGGATACGGTAAGCCGGCTGGGTGTCCGCAAAGTATCGAAGTTCTGTGACGGGAATCATGGCTCACCTGAAAACAAGGATACATAACAATAAAATGGGTATCAGACTCGGGGTGGACCCCCGGAAAACACAAACCGAGGACATCAAAAACGGGAAAAAAAAAACCAAAAGGATCCCAGATACCAATATATTTACACCCGTCAGACATGCTGTGAAGACCCATGTCTCTGCCACACTGAATACAGACATTAAGGGGTTAAATAGGGGAATAAAGACATACAAGGGGTTAAATGTCTGTATAGGAACTGAATGCGAACAAAGATATTAAAAGTAGTTAAAGGGGTAACCATTGGGTGGTAAATCAGTATAATTATAGCCAAGGGCCTGCTTAATGGTTATGCAGAGGATGATGGGAGTTGTAGTCCACGGTTGTCCTGCGATACGGCGCTGTAAAAGGTTAATCCCATTACAAATCAACATTGTGCTTAAACAGATGTCTGATCTAAACCAATCTTACTAGCTGGCCATGTTTATTAACCCTTTCGTGCCCAGAGCGGTGTTAGACTAATGGATTACGCCGGATACTATGCGAGGCTCCCCGGCGTATAACGATGCCGAGTAGAGACTCCGAGCCGGGTTCATACACAGATAGCTCGAGTACACGCAACGCGCCGGAACTCCTGCTGATTCATCCCGTTAAAAGAGAAAAAACACACAAAGGTCACCTTTCACAGGGAAAATAGCTCGCAGGCATCGCTAACCACAAATTGACAAAAATAAAACAAAAGTCCCTTAAAAAGGAAGTCTGATAAAAGATGCAACGTCCAGAGAAAAACACAACGCGGCTAAAACCCTCCCCGCCGGCGGGATCGTACTCTCAAACACTAAGAGCGAGACGGTACGAAGGGGCAATGTTACGGAGTTCCACGTTCAATGAGACAATTAGCAGGAGTCCCGAGGACGCGAGCCTCGCCCTCTCGTTAAACACGGGGCTTCGTGATTAAGAGCGAGGAATTCTACTGTAGGATAAGAGCGTGTGGCAACGTGTCGTCCGCTGTCTCGAGGGGCTTATTGCGGCGCAGTAACAGGCGTAAAACATTCACAATAACAATGGCGATTGTGTAGAAAGGATTTTGTGTCAAAGAAAGAAAGAAAAAAAAAAAAAAAAGTTTGATATTTTAATAGATATTTTTAACATCCAAAAATCTATATGGAAACAAAAAAATTAGCTACCAAATCTGCCGTGAGGGTAATGTGGTTTATATAATTAATTATATATATATATATATATATATATATTATATATATATATATATATATACACACACACACACACACACAACATACACACACTATCATGCAAATACGCTGTACCTCTATTAACAGCCCCCATTGTGTTCTCTTTCTATTGACGAACTGACGCGATATAAAACATTTCATCTCACTCCATTAAATATTCATAACGAAGCCGTCTCACAGAAACACAAACACGGTCTGGGCCCGTTATAATGTTTGGTTAACTCATGCAACTCACTGTTTAGTGAATCAGCCCCACCACCTCACCCTGTCATAGTTTCTCTTTCCCGCCTCGCCTGCCGGCCCCCCGACCGATATCATCCCGCTGCTTAGCTCTTAAAACACAAAGAAAGAGGGAGCTTTCCCAACGGCCAGCCAGCGCGCAGCTACAGATTCCAAGATGGCAGCCACCAACCGCTGCCATGACAACAAACTGCAGTTAGGCGAAATGGCCCTTCATTAGGGGGGTCTTTAAAGTGTCCCCTGGATATCAGAGCAGGAAGATCAGCCCCGGACACTCCAATGGTAGTTATATTGAGAAAGCGGATTAGACGTCACCTCATAGAAGGGGTATTAGGGCATCCCGTGTCACCACCGATCAGAGGGGGAAATGGAGCTCGGCTGCGCATGTAGCTTCCCGCGTCACCTTATATCGCCGTACATCAGATTTTCCACACTCTATCTATTAACGTGTGTTAAGTAACACAACGGCACGCAGCCAGCCGGAAAAATAAACACGGCGACGAGACGGAGGGCGTCTCTGGCTAAGATCTACGGCGACATAAAGCAGGACAGCGCCGGAGATGTGGAAAGAGCGGCCGCTACAGCCCTGAATTCAGCAACACGCATCTTCAGGCTGCACTACAAAGCCCATCATCCACAGTTGGCTGCACATTATACCTGGCAGCGTGACGGGGATGGTAGATTGGCCGCTCTAGTATTTAATCCTCAACCAATCCATGTTCCTGACGCACTATAATGCCCATCATCCACCACTGGCTAGGGACATATATCCAGCAGCGGGACGAGGATGGAGCAGACCGCTGCTGATGCATTTGATCCTTGATCCATCCATGTTCCCGGCATACAGGCTTTCGTGACACACATCTTCATGCTGCACTATAATGCCCATCATCCACCCTTGGCTAGGGACATATATCCAGCAGCGGGACGGGGATGGAGGTGCATTTAATCCTTGATCCATAATACATCATTATATGTACATTAATTGCCTGGAAAGACACCTTTCTTTTGATTCATACATTTCCTTGGAATGCTGACAGCACAATGTATAGATCATACTTACGGGATATAATTATGTTTAGGTGGAAACGCATCTTTCTGGATCATTTCCTTTGGATGCAAATTTAGTTGCAAAACTTTAAACAAGAGATTTCTTTATTTAAAAAAAACGATCCCCTGCTACGTAGGCAGAGCAGGGAGGAATAAATTCACCTTTGTGTAAAGAATGGAGGGGGATGGGGCGTTCTTTCAAACCCTGAAGCCTCCAGCAAACCGAGCGGCTCCCTTCCCAAAACATAACATCGGAACTGTTATTCCAGAGAAGACCTGAAGGCTAATTCCGGCCAGGAACTGTTATATTTAGAAGAAGACAGTCACAGATCGCCGAGGAATTCGTTTTTAAAGGCTCTATTCGATAGGTCGGATCTAATCACAACCACATGTACGCCAACCGCCGTCCAAAAGGTTCGGGGTCACTCGGCTGTTTTCATGGAAAACAAGGAAATTTCTATCTATAACATAATTGCAAAATAGTTTTCTGACCATCAATTAGCCTTTTAAACTTACACTTGGATAAGCGAACACACCCTGCCATTGGAACACAGGAGTGATGGGAGTGATAAAGGGCCATTGGAACACAGGAGTGATGGGAGTGATAAAGGGCCATTGGAACACAGGAGTGATAAAGGGCCATTGGAACACAGGAGTGATGGGAGTGATAAAGGGCCATTGGAACACAATAGTGATGGGAGTGATAAAGGGCCATTGGAACACAATAGTGATGGGAGTGATAAAGGGACATTGGAACATGGGAGTGATGGGAGTGATAAAGGGCCATTGGAACACAGGAGTGATGGGAGTGAAAGGGCCATTGGAACACAGGAGTGATGGGAGTGATAAAGGGCCATTGGAACACAGGAGTGATGGGAGTTATAAAGGGCCATTGGAACACGGGAGTGATGGGAGTGATAAAGGGCCATTAGAACACGGGAGTGATGGGAGTGATAAAGGGCCATTGGAACACAGGAGTGATAAAGGGCCATTGGAACACAGGAGTGATGGGAGTGATAAAGGGCCATTAGAACACAGGAGTGATGGGAGTGATAAAGGGCCATTGGAACACAGGAGTGATGGGAGTGATAAAGGGCCATTGGAACACAGGAGTGATGGGAGTGATAAAGGGCCATTGGAACACAGGAGTGATGGGAGTGATAAAGGGCCATTGGAACACAGGAGTGATGGGAGTGATAAAGGGCCATTGGAACACAGGAGTGATGGGAGTGATAAAGGGCCATTGGAACACAGGAGTGATGGGAGTGATAAAGGGCCATTGGAACACGGGAGTGATGGGAGTGATAAAGGGCCATTGGAACACGGGAGTGATGGGAGTGATAAAGGGCCATTGGAACACAGGAGTGATAAAGGGCCATTGGAACACAGGAGTGATGGGAGTGATAAAGGGCCATTGGAACATGGGAGTGGTGGGAGTGATAAAGGGCCATTGGAACATGGGAGTGGTGGGAGTGATAAAGGGCCATTGGAACATGGGAGTGGTGGGAGTGATAAAGGGCCATTGGAACACGGGAGTGATGGGAGTGATAAAGGGCCATTGGAACACAGGAGTGATAAAGGGCCATTGGAACACAGGAGTGATGGGAGTGATAAAGGGCCATTAGAACACGGGAGTGATGGGAGTGATAAAGGGCCATTGGAACACGGGAGTGATGGGAGTGATAAAGGGCCATTGGAACACGGGAGTGATGGGAGTGATAAAGGGCCATTGGAGCACAGGAGTGATGGGAGTGATAAAGGGACATTGGAACACGGGAGTGATGGGAGTGATAAAGGGCCATTGGAACAAGGGAGTGATAAAGGGACATTGGAACACGGGAGTGATGGGAGTGATAAAGGGCCATTGGAACAAGGGAGTGATAAAGGGACATTGGAACACGGGAGTGATGGGAGTGATAAAGGGCCATTGGAACAAGGGAGTGATAAAGGGACATTGGAACACGGGAGTGATGGGAGTGATAAAGGGCCATTGGAATCCGGGAGAGATGGAGTGATAAAGGGCCTCTGTACACCTATGTAGATATTTCATTAAAAATCTGCCGTTTCCAGCAATAATAGTCATTTACAACATTAACCCCGTCTGTGCTGGATTTCTGATCCATTTCATGTTTTTTTTAATGGACAAAATGTACCCCCCCAAAAAAAACCAAGAACAAGGAAGTGACCCCAAACTTTTGAATGGTTGTGTATAGGTAAAACTCGAGCCGGCGCTGCGTTACACACAATATACTTTTACAGACGTCATTAACATCGGATCAGGGCCAGGTTTAAGGATGCCTCTGGGGCCCCCTAGGAGCCGGAGCCCACCCGAAAACGTATGGACCCGTTTTGTCGCTGCAGCCCCAAATTCCACGTGGAATGAAAAGCGAGCATCAGCGATCAGCGCGTCTATTCTTATGGCTGATGCATTAACCGGCTCCCACTGTCGCCTCTCGTGGGGAAGGTGTGGCGCTTTAATGCCCCATTTTGCCCTGAGTCAGCACATCAGCCCACGCGTCTAATAAACACAGCAGTGACATCTACGGACAGCTCTGCCTGCGGAGGGGACGGACGGACGGCCAGATC
Organism: Spea bombifrons; assembly: GCF_027358695.1. Taxonomy (NCBI): domain Eukaryota; kingdom Metazoa; phylum Chordata; class Amphibia; order Anura; family Pelobatidae; genus Spea; species Spea bombifrons. The sequence goes on from NC_071094.1 coordinate 6,704,681, forward strand.
ATCCTATATTAAAGTGCCAGCATATGCCACGGCCCTGTACAAGACTAGAACACGAACATCAAGCCAAGTACCGCTACTGATATTCCATAAAGTAAAGACACTACTTCGCAAACACGCAGCTCGGTGATGGCGATGCCGTAATGTTCCTCGTGGATCAGTCAAAAAGTTTATTTCGGAGGAATATTAGAACAAGAGGCCAGAATCTAACACTAGAGGGTCAGAGGCTTAGATGGAATGTAAGGAAGTTATTACTTTACTGAAGGGGGTAGCAGATAAGTGGAACAGCTTCCCAGCAGAGGTGGTAGAGGTTAACACAGCGTGGGAATTGAAACCTGCACGGGATAGGCATACGGCTCCCGAATCTGAGACGACCGAGCAATTCCAAAAGAGCACAGGCCTGATCCCACTACAACCTATCCGTGCCAGCGACACACAGCTACCGTACTGAATCGCGCATGCACAGAGATGTCCAATGGTCGGTCACTGCAGATTGTGCGGAAGGAGGGCGATGGACTCTACAGAGGGAAGGCTATGCAGGTGGATTTTCTTTCCCCCCCTCGCCTCCTTTTCTCTCATCTCCACCAAACAACCTTCACCGTGGTCGCACCACGGACACCGGCAACCACTAGCCTCTCGGCAAGAAGTGGCAACCCTACTTGTGATGCCTTATGAGTAACCCCACCGCGGGTCCAACCATGCATGGTCACGAGGTCCGATTCCACGCACACAATGGGTAGGTATGAAAGTCTATACATAAGACGTGAGAACGTAGACGGGTGGGATAGAGAGGGGGGAGAGAGCAGGGCATTAACCGCCAAGGCGAGGGTAACAAGGAAAGAAGGCAGCGATAGTAAGATTGTCCAGGCTCACCTCCGGTGGAGAGGGTGCTATCTGTGTTTGGTCTCTCGGTGCCACGGGTGAAGGGTCTCGCTCATACAGCAGTGATCACGGATCAGGGGGTCCATGGGAGCAGCTACACCTGCGACAACACAAACAACGCCATTTATCACCCACCGCAGACAGGCCGTGCGGCAATCTATACGAGGAGGTCTCATCGCTGCTTGAGCAAAGATAAGATGTCTCCAGGTCCACCAACACAAAGAGACATCAGAAGACATCTTATCTGCCCACCCGTCCACCTGGAAAGCGTAGATAAGAAAAACTTTCCAGGTCAAGGCTGATTTTTGGGCTTTGGGCCATCACTCTGATCTGCATTTATTTAGGGATTTTTGCCCCAATCTCAGGGTGAAGGGGTAGATTTTAAGGGTCGCACAGTCTGGAGCAGACGCCTTCCTATTGTACACGGCTTTGATCATATATAAGACTCCCCAATTGGGGATTTGCTCCCAATACGTTATGATACCCCTGCTTGAATTCAGGTGAGGTGTGTTCGGCTCTGTACACCCGGGCGAAACCTCGTAACTAATCTAGAGGATGTCGTCTGACGGCGATGCCCATCATCCTCGCTCCTTTAAGCGACCTTTTCACTCGTATTAACCTATGAAAGGTTTTTGGGGAAGCTCGCCGGCGTTAGCGGAGCGCGTTAATTGCGTGTATTAGGAGGAATGTTTTTATTGGCACACAGGAAACGCTCTCCTAAATGACTGCATACGGCCTGACCGGTTCGCCAACGTACATTAACCCCCTCCGGCAACCGTGGTCCTGGGCATTTAACACCCAGCAAAAGGCCACAGCTAACACAGAACATCTTGCCAAACAGATCTGTCAATCAAATTGGATTTAGTAAGGGTCTCACCCCAGATTTTCCAGACTTCTCCCCCCTGAGGCACCATAGCATGCAGGGATCCATCATATTTTATGGGTAGTTTTTAAATGCTGCCCCATATAACTGAGGTATTTGCCCCCAGCCGGGGGTTGCCAGCCCCCCATTCCTCTTGGCACCCCCAGAACATCCCTGGTAGGTTCAGAATCCCTCTGCTGGTACTCCCACCCCTGTCCTCACCTTCAGGCTGGGTGTATTGGGAAGCCTCTCCTTTATCCGCCTTGGTCGGTAATCTCCTCCGTCTTTGTTCTTCACTCTCTCACTTGACATCACCCACCCCGGAAGTGACGATCGCTCCCGGGAGCTGCCCGGTATCCCGGGGGTGGATCAGGCAGCCGGGATTGAGCGGCTGAGGGTGGATCGCGTGTTTCTCTCGCAAACAGAACAGGGGGTTGGGCAAAAAAAGACGCATCTGCCGCCATCTTTGTTCCTGGCAGCGTAAGCTCTTAAAGCACGTCGTGCACAGAAATATATATATAGTTTTAAATTAACCTCCCATCTTCATTCATGACTCTGCTGCCCTTTAACATACGGATCTATACTTCAAGCCTGGCTTCTGGGGACTACGTTACCCATTATGCTCAATTATTCAAGCAATCGTCTGAGCATGATGGGAAATGTAGTCATTAACAGTTGGAGGTTTCTTTGGCAGATTGCAGCGTTGGCATCACTGCCCTAAAATGCCCTAAGCTACAGAACTCTAATTTTAACAAACTAACCTCTCAGGGTCCTTTTTTTTTTTGGTCCGTATAAATGTATAAAATGAAGCGACCGGGGCGTGGCTGGCTGGACTCCGAGATGGCTGTGCAGTGATTCTGCTCCTCCAAGCCGCCCTGTTTTAAGCACTTAAAAGCAGAGTTTCACCTGACATTTTCCAGCTTTTTTGGCAGGATTGTGTGTGGGAATGCCGGGAGGTGTCCGCAAGTCCGCTAAAAAGAAAATTGTGCCGGACATTTTTCAGAAAAAGGCGACTCACCTTGAAGCTCCCGCTCTTTCCCCAATGGCGGCCCAAAGTCAGGACCTAGATGGAGATGCTGTGGCCTGCTCGAAGCGTGACATAGATGAGCTCAAGGACCTCGTCCTGTCTGTTAAGCGGGATTTGATGGCCCACATCAGGGACGAGATCCGCGATCTGAAGAAGGACATCACTGATATTGGCACGCGTACGGACCACCTGGAGAGGGCCCAATCTGCTATGCAGCGTGACAAGAGGGCAATGGAGGCTGACATAGACGCGCTGCGCCACGAGGTTCAGGACTTGCAGGAGGCTCATGAGGACTTGGAGAACAGGTCGCGCAGAGCTAATTTTAGGATTCGTGGCGTTCCTGAAGCCTACCAAGATGCCGAGGTTGTGTTAGGCATTATCCTCCAACAACTCCTACCGCACAGGTCTACCGACGAGGTAATCGTCGATCGGGCCCATAGAGCTTTGAGGCCTAGGCCTAGGCCCTCCGACAAGCCTCGTGATATCATTGTGAAGCTCCGGGATTATGCGGTCAAGGAAGAGGTCATGAAAGCGGCCAGAGGCACCAAGCTCTCGATTGACAACCTCGAGGTTCAAATCTTCGCAGATTTGTCCCCGAGGACATTGATGCGGCGTAAGGCCCTGAAACCCCTCACGGACCACCTGCGGGCCCAGAGTATCACCTACCGTTGGCGGTTCCCCTTCGCCCTTCAAGCGGCAGCAGGTGACAAAAGTTACACCATTAAAGACCTGTAGGAGGCTGGTGAGCTTTTACATTATTTGGATCTGCAGCCCTTACCTGTGAGCCGGAAGAGAAGCCGCCAGGACCCGGGATCCCTTCCAGCGGGAGAATGGTTCGACGTTCCATCGACACCGAGGAGGCGCGAACAAGTCACCGCTCCCATGGACAGGTCACCGGATGACTAACTTTGGTTTTCGTATTTTTATTATTTTTCTACGTTTTTGCACTCCGGTTGTTTTGCCATGCCGCTTGGGTTTCGTATGCCGGGACTTCGTCGGTTTCTGCGGGGCCCCGCGACCGTCGGCGCCCTGGACTGCAAGGCGATCACCTCCTCGCGGCAGCGGCCCCACCATGCTGAGGTTTTATGGTGTTGCTGTGCCTGGTTCGCCGGGCCTGGCTTTGCCTGTGTGCCGTGCTGACCCCACCGCAGGGGTTCAGTAGTTCTCCGTATAGACTCGTTCGGCTCTTTGTCCGCTCCGTTTCGCGTATTTTTCTTTTTTGCGTCGTTTATATTGTGTTTTCGCTATATCGGTACACCATCACACACGTTCTGTTATTTTGATTTATGATTTTATTTTTACACATGATGCCGCCTAGTTGGTCATTAAACTGGGCAATAGTTATGAAGCGTCTGGCTTATTTCCCCTGTTCCGCTGTGGCCACGGGCCATATAGTTTTAGGCACTGCCTAACTGCCCATGTCAGGTGACTCTACTCCCAGACGGGCTGGAGGTTCCATTTTGAGGTTCCTTTCCTTACACCCCCCTTGACCTGAGTTGGTCCACGCTCTGCCTGACGTACACTTATGTTTTTCACACCTCACCATATGCTTAGTCAGAGCAGCGCTCCACTGGTTTTATATGCTCCCTATGGTACCTTTTCAGGAGACCAGTGTCTCTGTGTTCCATTTTTATGTTGGTTGTGCGCTGTATATGTCTCTATGTCTTGTTTTTCCCTTCCCCCCCCTACCCTCTCTTTGCTCTGCTTTCTCTCTCTTTCTCTCTTCTTCTTCTTTTTTTCTAGGACGCGACTGGCTGTGATCTCTCCACTCCTCTATAGCCTCCTCATGCGGTGCCTCGATGTCAGCTGCCATGGCTAGTACTCTTCGGGTTATATCTCAAAACGTCAACGGTTTGAATTCGCCCCAGAAGCGTAGAGCTGCGATGCGTTACTACCGTAAACTACACGGGGACATCTTGCTCCTTCAGGAAACTCACCTGCGTAGTGCTCACTTACCTGCATACTGGGACAAGTCCTATGGATCCCACTTTCACGCCGTGCATCCAAGTCAAAAGAAAAATGGAGTCAGTGTGTTTTTTCGCTCCTCTCTGGGATTTCAAATGCAGTCTGTACACAGAGACAAGTGGGGCAGATACATCCTGATCCTGGGGCTCCTTCACAATAATCCTACAGCCATTCTGAATGTTTATGCTCCTTCTACAGCGGCTGCTGACTTCTATTCACACATCACGGATCTCCTGTTGCCGTACCGCAAACACAATCTCATCGTTGGTGGGGACTTTAACACGCTCTGGGATGGCTATCTGGACAGGAAGAGCGACTCTCCTCTTTCCCATGCCCCGCCAAACTCTGGTCGCCTTAAGGACTTTGCCAAGACAGTGGCGCTGGTTGACGTTTGGAGATTGCTACATCCTAAAGCTCTTGATTATTCTTTTTTTTCCCACCCCCATCGGACATATTCGAGGATAGACTATATTTTTGTTGGCCAACATATGGCTCGTTCCCTTCATGAGGCGCGGATCCATCCTATCATTTGGTCTGATCATGGTGCGGTGGAGTGTGTTCTGCAGCTCACAGATTGTCACAGAGGCGCAAGACAGTGGCGGCTTGACGAGTTTTTGCTGACGGATCCGTCGGTGGTCTCGGAGATCACTAAGGACTTGTCGGAGTTTTTCGGCTTTAATGAAACCCCGGGTGTTGATCCTCTTTTAGTCTGGCAGACGCATAAAGCCTATATCAGAGGCTCCTTCCTCAAACTTAAAGCACGGCGCCGCAAACTGCGGCAAGCTGAGGTTGAGTCCCTTACGTCTCAGTTGGAAGCCCTGGAAGCCCGGCACAAACAGCTGCTTGATAACTCGATACTGCATGATATAATACGGACAAGGGGGGAGCTGAACCTTCTGTTGAGCCAAGACGTTCTCTATTCCCTGAATCTTACCAAGCAAAAATTTTTTGACAAAGCGAACAAACCTGACGCCATGTTAGCTAGACGCCTGAGAGCTCAGCGGAAACTTCAGAACGTTTCCAGGATTATTGATTCCCATAAGAAATGTTGGGTGCACCCGAAAGACATCGCTGATCAATTTGCCTCCTTTTATCAGGACTTATATGATGGCAACAAGGCTCCTCACAATCTCCGAGATCACCGTCCTCTGCACGGCTTCTTGGACTCTGTGGCGCTCCCGCGTCTCTCGCCTGCTCAACTTGAGATACTTAACGCTCCTATATCGGAGAGAGAAGTCCAAGCGTTGATCGCCACTCTCAAGTCCTCCAAGGCTCCGGGCCCCGATGGACTACCAGGTTCATATTATAAAAAGTTCCGGTCCCTGCTTACTCCTCGCCTGCTGGCACTCTTTCAGCGTTTCCTCAGCGGTGAACCCCCAACGACTGAAATGTTGCGAGCTAAAATTGTGGTCATACACAAGGATGGTAAAGACCCCTCTGCGTGTGGGAGCTATCGCCCCATCTCCCTCATTAATTCGGACATCAAACTCTACGCTAAATTGCTTTCATCCCGCTTAAGTTCGGTTATCTCCTCCCTCATCCACCCAGACCAGGTCGGTTTCATTCCAGGCAGAGAGGCCCCTGACAATATTCGGCGCACAATTGATTTGCTTGGGGCTGCCAAGGCCTCCACTCAGGGATCTATGCTGTTGGCGTTGGACGCTGAGAAGGCCTTCGACAGAATTGACTGGACGTACATGTGGGAGGTGATGCATCGATTTGGCTTTCAAGGCAGCTTTCTGGCTGGAGTCCGGGCACTTTACAGCTCTCCTACGGCGACGGTGGCCCTGATGGGGTGTGAGTCTTCAGTCCTGAATATCAAAAATGGCACGCGTCAGGGTTGCCCTTTGTCTCCGCTCCTGTTTGCCCTGTGCCTGGAACCTCTCGCGGCAGCGATTAGGGCCAGTCCAGATGTTCAAGGAATTGTGGTCCACGGAGTGCAGTATAAATTAAGTTTGTTTGCCGATGACATTTTGCTCACGTTGACGAATCCCCTGATTTCACTCCCCAACCTTTTTCGCCTTCTGACGGACTTTTCCCGCATCTCCGGGTACAAGATAAATGACGCTAAATGTGAGGCGCTGGATGTCAATCTAGAGCCTTCTGTTCAACAGCTCATTGCGGCTAATTTTAAATTTGCCTGGCAGCCGTCCTCCATCACTTACCTGGGCATCCGTCTGACCAAGGATTTTGACACGATGTATCATGCCAACTACCCGCCTCTCTTGAGAACGCTGCGAGCGGAGTTACGTGTGTGGTCCCGGTACAACATATCGTGGCTAGGGCGCATCTACGCCATCAAGATGAATTTATTACCCCGGCTTTTATATCTGTTTCGGGCGCTTCCCATTCCAGTTCTGAAGGATGAAATTGGGGCCTTTCAATCTGCTGTTTTTCAATTTGTTTGGGCCAATAGGAGGGCGCGTGTCAACAGGTCTACTATGTACAAGCCTAAACACCTTGGAGGTCTAGCTGTCCCGGACTTCTTCCTCTACTATGTGGCGTCTCGTGTGTCGCAATTGGAGGCTTGGTCGTTACCTGCAAACACCCTCCCGTGGGTAGATATTGAGCGGTCGTACTTACCAAATCAGCCCCTCGATCAGATACTGTGGCAAGATAACCCGCTGGCACTTGGCTCTCCCTCATCGGTAGTTGTGCTGGCAGCGCTCCGTCTCTGGCGGACCTGGAGATTCCGTCTTCGCCTAGCGGGGCCTCTGTCCCCTCTCACGCCGCTGTTGTCCAACCCCCTCTTCCCGGAGGGAATGCACCGGTTGTCGTTCCACTGGTGGTCGGAAGCGGGCTTAATTACTCTTGGGGACCTTGTGCGAGATGGTCGGATGCTTTCTTTTGCCACGCTCCAGGACTCCAAGCATATTCCTACTGTGGAAACATTTCGCTATCTGCAAATTCGTCATTTTATCCGCTCCCTGCTGGCTAAAGGCACGATGTCGGCTCCTACAGTGTTTGAACGGCGCTTTTTGGCTCGGAAACGACTTAAAGGATCGATTTCAGCGCTCTACTCCAGCTTTGTCTCTGTTACCTCCGCCTCTCCTCCTCTATATCGCTCCCTGTGGCATGCTGACCTGCTCTCTACTTACCCTGACGACGTCTGGGACTCGGCGGCGACGACTTTGCACAAAATCACGATCAACACGCTGGTTAAGGAACGGGCTTATAAAGTCGTTGCGAGATGGTACACTTCTCCCGTGCAACTGTCTCGTATGGTTGGAAGTTCAGACGATTGCTGCTTTAGAGGCTGCGGCGAACGAGGCACTTATTTTCATGCGTGGTGGGCTTGTGGAGTAGTCCAACCTTTATGGTCTTCCTTTTCGCTCCAGCTGTCGAGGGTGTTGGCTACCGATGTCCGCTTGACTCCTGAGGTGGCGCTTCTTTTGATGGATGTTCCGGGAGACGCCTTGTCCGCTCCAAACCAGCAACTTATACATAGGATCTGCGCAGCGATCAAACAAGCTATTGCCAGGAGGTGGAAGGGTGTCCCACCGACCTTTGGCGAAATCCAGGCTAATATTTGGCATCTCATCTCAATGGAGAAGATCACCGCCAAGCTCTCTGATACTGTTCCCAAGTTCGAGTCCATTTGGCAGCCTTGGCTTTCTATGTTTCCGGGCTCCCGCCCGGTTCAAGCAATACTCCGATGGTAATCTGGCCTAGTCGGTCCTGCCTCTCTTCTTTCTCTCTGTTCTGTCTCTTTTGTCTCTTTCTTCTTTTTCTCTTCGTCCTTCCCGACCCCTTTTCCTTCCCTCTATTGTGTGAAGTGTTTGTCAGTAGGTTGCTAGCCTTGCCTTACCATGTTCTGGCTCACTGTTTGCACCCGGTACCCTCTGGGGTCTGGGAGTCGTGTTCTGTATCCATTGATGCGTTTTTGTGGCTTTACCCTGCATTTGCCTGCAGTTCTGTAACATGGTAATGGTGCACTGTTTATGCGTCTCTGTTTCCTGCTCAGTACTGCTGTTCACCAGTAGCGTACCTAGCGGGGGGCGGGGGGGGCGGTCCGCACCGGGTGCCGCTCATCAGGGGGGTGCCAACTTGCCGGCACCCGGCACCCCTCCAGAGACGGACAGTAATGTCCGCCGCTGGAGGAGCAGGCTCGCAAGGGAGCGGTATCGGAGGTCTTTAACAGACCACCGGCTCCCTTGAGTGATTTTAAGCCGGTTCAAGGATCTCCCTTGAACCCGGCTTAAAATCACTCAAGGGAGCCGGAGGTCTGTTAAAGACCTCCGATACCGCTCCCTTGTGATCCGCGCGGCAACAGCTGCTGTGCGCCGGGGTTTGTTGTCAGATCCCGGCGCACAACACTGAAGCCGCGCCCACCGCTGTCAGTGCCCTCTGACCCGGAAGAAGACAGAGAGGACAGAAGAACTGAAGAAGAAGAGGACTGAAGAAGAAGAGGAGCGAAGAACAGGAAAAGGAGCTGTAAGGAGAAAAGAGGAAAGGTAGGAAAGCATACAGTGAGAGTGGATTGGTGTATGTGTGTGGATTGGTGTATGTGTGTGGATTGGTATGTGTGTGTGGATTGGTGTATGTGTGTGGATTGGTGTATGTGTGTGGATTGGTGTATGTGTGTGGATTGGTATGTGTGTGTGGATTGGTATGTGTGTGGATTGGTATGTGTGTGGATTGGTATGTGTGTGGATTGGTATGTGTGTGGATTGGTGTATGTGTGTGTGGATTGGTGTATGTGTGTGTGGATTGGTGTATGTGTGTGGATTGGTGTATGTGTGTGGATTGGTGTGTGTGTGGATTGGTATGTGTGTGGATTGGTATGTGTGTGGATTGGTATGTGTGTGTGGATTGGTATGTGTGTGGATTAGTATATGTGTGGATTGGTATGTGTGTGTGGATTGGTATATGTGTGTGGATTGGTATGTGTGTGGATTAGTATATGTGTGGATTGGTATGTGTGTGTGGATTGGTATATGTGTGTGGATTGGTATATGTGTGTGGATTGGTATGTGTGTGGATTGGTGTATGTGTGTGGATTGGTATGTGTGTGTGGATTGGTGTATGTGTGTGGATTGGTATGTGTGTTGATTGGTGTGTGTGTGTGGATTGGTATATGTGTGTGGATTGGTATATCTGTGTGGATTGGTGTATGTGTGTGTGGATTGGTGTATGTGTGTGGATTGGTATGTGTGTGTGGATTGGTATGTGTGTGTGGATTGGTATGTGTGTGTGGATTGGTATGTGTGTGTGGATTGGTATGTGTGTGTGGAACTGTGGATTGGTATGTGTGTGGATTGGTATGTGTGTGGATTGGTGTGTGTGTGTGGATTGGTATGTGTGTGTGGATTGGTATGTGTGTGTGGATTGGTATGTGTGTGTGGATTGGTATGTGTGTGTGGAACTGTGGATTGGTATGTGTGTGGATTGGTGTATGTGTGTGGATTGGTGTATGTGTGTGCATTGGTATATGTGTGTGGATTGGTGTATGTGTGTGGATTGGTGTATGTGTGTGGATTGGTATGTGTGTGGATTGGTATGTGTATGTGTGGATTGGTATGTGTGTGTGTGGATTGGTGTGTGTGTGTGGATTGGTGTGTGTGTGTGGATTGGTATGTGTGTGGATTGGTATGTGTGTGGATTGGTATGTGTGTGGATTGGTATGTGTGTGGATTGGTATATGTGTGTGGATTGGTATATGTATGTGGATTGGTATGTGTTTGTGGATTGGTGTGTGTGGATTGGTATGTGTGTGTGGATTGGTGTATGTGTGTGTGGATTGGTATGTGTGTGGTTTGTTATGCGTGTGGATTGGTAAGTGTGTGAGAGTGATGGGTGTTATGCTGTACCATTTCCAATGTATTTTTCATTATATAATTATGCTCTAAAGTACATCATAACTCCCATCACTCTATACTGTTCCATACAGTGGCAGAGCTGGGAGACAGAGGCCTTGCACCCCCACCGCAGGACTCCTGAAAGGTAAGTGAACTTAAAAGAGGGAGAGGGTAGATAGTTAGGAGGGGTAGATAGGGAGAAGGGAGTGAGAAGGGGTAGATAGGGCAGAAGGGAGGGAGAAGGTGAAGATAGGGCAATCATACTCCTATCATGCCAAGTCTGCGAGTGCCTCCTGGAATCTGGGTATGCCTGGGCACGATAGGAATGTGATTGCTGTTAACAATTATATATATATATATATATATATATTGTTATTTAATTGTTTTGTCCTATTTTGGTGTGTAACTTACTTTAAATAAAAGTGTTAGATTTTTTTATGGTGTGTGTGGGGGGGGTCATATTCAGTTTCGGCCAGGTAGTTTTAAAGTGTGTGTTTGGGGGGGGGGTGCCACATACAGGATCCGCCCCGGGTGCCAAATACTCTAGGTACGCCCCTGCTGTTCACACTTTGGTTTTGCCATCTAATGCTCTGTTTTTTATTTGTGTTTAAATGCCAATAAATTACTTTAAACAAAAAAAAAATGAAGCGACCTTAAATTGAACATAAACTAGGCGGATAGATGGAGTGCGGTTTCCGTGCTTTAATCCAAAATAAAGATTTTAAGCAACCTGGAACTTTTAAGACAAACAGTAGCACGATACAGTTTAACGATGAGAGGTCTCTGTGAAAATGTGCCCGAGGGCGCAAAAATGATGAGATTTGTTTTAAAATGAGTTTACGTTTCTAAGCTCCCTGTGCGCAGGGTTCTACGGCCCTAAAAATAATGTGTACAGAAACTGCAGGAAATGGGCTTATAACATGAGTGTCAGCAAGATGGACACTTGCCCCTCCTGGAAATTTTTCTGCCAAGCCCCTGACCCTTGGAAGGGGCTAATATTTTGCACCCCATCCCCGACACCACCCATGCAAAATCTCCTGTGGGTACCTATGCTTTATAAATTAAATTATGTCCATAAAATACACGGTTCTTCCTGTAACAGAGTTCCGTAAACAGCTATAAACAGGTCGTAGAATTGCATTCAACTCCCAGCAGGTCCGGACTGGCCACCTGGAGCACCTGGTGGACCGCTGGCTGAGAGTACCACGCGCTAACGCGATCTACCGCTCCCAACGCGCATCCAGATGCATCAAATCACAGCCTGTGGGCACGTATACCCAGCCGTCAGCCGCGGCTTATATCATAAGGCAGCCCACTGGCTTTAAAGCGCCTCCCAGGGACGTTCTTTCCTATGCCTTAACCTCACCCAAACACAATAGGTGTCCCTTTTTCCTCCCCGGATGCCCCTCTTTTTTGGGAGCTCGGAATGTTTGCTGGGTATGAGGGTATCGCAGGGTTCTACAGCCCTAAAAGCCCCCTTAATGTGTATAGAAACAGCAGGACCCTCTTTACCCGATACGTCAGCTCTAGTTTTGTCAGACCCTGAATGCATGCTGAAATTGCTGGTGCTATATAAATAAAAGATAATAATATATAGTAATAATAATAAAAGATAACAATACTAATAAATGGGTTTATAAATGAAATTGTGTAAAAAAAACCCCTTTTAAACATTTTTTTATTTTCAGTTCCATAAATATGGATGATAAGGAATGGGTCACAGGGAATAGGTCACCGGGGGCGGGTAAAGACAGAAGTACCCGAGTTCTAAGATGAGTCGCCCGGTGAGGTATCTTTAACGGGGAACATGCATATTTGCCCCTGGCAAACAAACAGTTAACAGTGCAGTCCCATAACCGGTTAACCAGCTGCCGGCGCACAGACAGTAAAGCCGACAGCCGGTGACTTCACATCCTGCCGGGAAACGGAACAGCTTCCAGTAAAGCGAGTAAAGGACAGAGGGAACAGAGGTACGGGAAGCCGGGGGAGCCAAAAATGTGCGCAAAGAAGGTCGCGTGCGTGAGTCGTACTTCTGACACGAGTGGGGTGATTACAGAGAAGGAACGGGGCGGACCGACGACATTTACAGCCCGTTCCTTTCCTGTAACACCCCAGCTGCGTGCGAGACGCGGTAACCAAGCGAAATAACGCTGCGTGCTCGGTCAGCGCATTTCCCGGTGCTTTGTACAGATGTTCAACCCAATAGCCTGGGGGCGGAGTCGGGGGGGTCGCTTCTGTTTAACTATTTGTGTTCCAGCACAATTTCAATTTACTAGTGGTTGACATATTTTAGAATGAACACCTTAGACACCCAGAGATAACCGAGTTAAACTACTGCGTTGTATTTGTGAACTCTCTGTAATGTGTTAATATCCTTCTGGAGATGGGGGGGTCTCCAGGACTGGCCCCCTATTTATTTTTATTGAAGCCCCCCCCAGGTCAGTGGCTCCACTGTGAAAAAAGAGGGGCTCCTAGTGTGAAAAACATGACGATGAGACCAAGGTGGACACCGGGTCCCCCTTCTTCTTTTCTGTCGGGGCCACACTCCCTAAGGGAGATATGGGACCCCTTCCCGGCCAGAAAGCCCATTCTTCATGGCCCAAGACCACTGAAATCTTCGACCGATACCCAATACTGTCCCCAATACTCTAGGTGAGGTCAGACCCGAGATCGATAAAGTGGCTTCCTGCTATTAATGCCACTAGCCATACAACCCAGCACCCTGTTTGGGTTTTCCCTTGCGGGACTCTACAGTATTTTTTATTTTGCAATTTCGCTCATAGGAATTATAAGGAGAAGGAAGCAAATTAACAAGGATGCGTCATTAGAGGTTTAAGAGCATTGCCGCTGACACATTTGGTCTGATAGGGATTCTGACTTTCAGTAAGAACAGGCGTTGTCTCTTTTCGCTTTCTCGTATTGCAAGAGTGAGCCGCGGTGATAAATACCTGCAGAGCAAGGTGAGGTCGGGCTTTCTTTTTATCTTGTTCTGCTTTTAAGTCAACCTAGTTGGGTGCATCTTGTTTCCAAAAGGACCACTTTAACGGAGAGATCCTAAACGTTTTATTAGAAATGGGTTAACAATTCCACGTCTCGCTCCTTACGAAGACGCACCTGTAGTCACGGAACAGACATCGAGCTCCTGGGAGGAGATCCTGAAAGCTTGTGTCGCAGATCGGAGCAGAGACTTTTAAAACTGGTGGAGACGTCAAGAGATCAATGCTTGTGTGACCATTAGTGTCCTCCTCCCTGTACCATCAGAGCCTCCTCAACTAGCAGACCATGAGGACAAGCCAAGTAGTAGCCAATGTTAATATTAAAAAGTTTTGGAGCCTCTACGCTGACTTGGTTCTTATCGTACATTATGGATAATTTCAATCAACAAGGTGTAGAGGACCTGGTGTTGGTCTAAGTGGCATCGTCTGTTTTGTTAATATTTATGTTTTTGGGGAAACTATTAATATGAGGCTGGATTAACGGGTACACGGTCAGATCATGAAAAGCCACGGTGGCCCAGGTATGATGTCATTTAGCAGTTCTAGTTGATCTTTGTTGCATCAAGGTGTATTTGTAGCGTTAATGGTCTTGTGTCCTGGAGAAGACCAGATTGACCACGATCTCTCAAAAATATAGATGACCATTGATGCCGAATGTTGATAGGAATGGAATGTTAGTCACTTCCACCTCTGCTGGATTCCTATACCATGTATTGAAAACTCTCATTTTAAAGCACATGTGTCCTGATGTTAACCCTTTAAACCCACCACCTTCTTTTCAATATTTCCTAGTTTTCTAAGGACCCTGTTTTATGTAAAATTGGTTAAATCACAAGATACACGGGAAACGGTTTTCATTGTCTCTTGATACATTTGTATCCGTTCTGCAGATCCTTGGATGATAGTTGTTTTGATTGATAAACTTGTTAACTATTAACTTCTTCACCCAAATCTTTAACCTCTAGTACAGTTCACTTTTTTTTTTAAATTTCGAAGCAGTATAGCTAATACTTAATAACACTTATTAAACCAGGCCAGCTAACACGTATACTCTATTGCGCACAAAATGCATGCACACATTTTAGTTCACATGAAGAACAAAGTTCAGAGTTTGACCTGTCTGCGTGTCTCCGCATGGGGAGGGTGGGGGCTTCGCTCGTCTGCCTGCAGGACAGACGGCTGTCTATCACAGCTTCAACAAAGAGGATTCAAAACGAGTCACCCGTCAGTCTGTTCTTCTTCTACCCCTGTACAGGACAAGATGTCAAAGCGGGTCCATGCCCGGAGGTTGGAAGGGGTAGACGAAAATATCTGGTAAGCCTGCTGTTCTATAATGCTCCCTGCTGGGTTTCTAATATGTTATATACAGACAGAGAATGGCCTATGGCTACAAAGAAGAGGCTGAGGTCATTTTAAGAGAACCTGTCATCCACAGAAAAACATTTGATCTATACATTGCTAAGCTAAAATTGATCCAAAATGTATTGATCAAATATTTATTGCTCTACTACGGTTATTCGAATACTGGAAAGTGCGATCATAAATATTGCATTTTGGTTTATGTGTAATTATTCCTTCTAGAATCCAGGTAAAGAGAGATACTGATAGATTAATCTATCTATTTAGGGGGCAACAGCGTATAGCTGCTCCTGCACGCATTTGTCAATATAGGCTGATATCGTAAAAGGTACTAAAAGGATCCTGGAGGGAATCCAGTTGAATGATCGGTGTCTAGATCTAGTGGCAGATAATCCCAGGTACGGTCTCCTGCTAGATCAGCATGTTCAGCTTAGTAAAATACGATAGATCACTCTTGTTGACTTGGCTTTTCCAAAGCAAAGATCAATGCCCCATTGTCCTAAGACAGCCTGTCCATGTTCTAGGATACGTATCAACTGGTTACAAAAATTGGTACAGAAAACACTGATTTTAGTCAAAATGAGGTCTGGTAATGCAGTAAAGACAAGAGTCTCGGGATCTGACCCGTTATGTCTCTTCTTTTGCAGGGTAGAGTTTGTCAGCCTTGCCGAGGAGTATAAGACGGTGAACTTGGGACAGGGGTTCCCGGATTTCTCTCCTCCGCAATTTGCAAAGGAAGCTTTTGCTAATGCCATTACTGCTGAGCACTCCCCGCTGAACCAGTACACCCGAGCATTTGTAAGTATGAGCCATCTTCTGAACCCCACCGCCATTACTCTCGATCTGGCCTTTGCCAAAGAGCAAGAAGGGCATCTGCTGGGTGTTCAACCATCCTATCACAGGTGGACAGAGGGAGGAGAGTGGGGCAAGAGATTGCTTTAGGGTTTAGAACAGACATTGCATTTATAGAGCCCAGAAACTATGATATAAGGGATCTCTAGTACAGGTTTGCTGTAGTTTAGCACGACAACCTGCCCAGACGAGACAGAGCTATGAGGTGGAGGCACCATAAAGTGTGTTCAAGGGAGGGTTGTTTATAATAAAATGGAAAAAGCTAGATTTACAGATGGGCCTCCGCATCAGGACAACTGTCTTGAGCATCTTAACTTAGCTACAAAGTGTCCACAGTGGAACAAACAAACAATAAAATAAATATTTCTATTTGAATGGCAAAAAGGAAGAGGGTTCTGAACAACACGTCTAGCCGAAGAGCGCCACGATGACCATCTCTGTCTCCGGTTAACGAAATCATCTTGCGGGGGAAGATTTAGGTTTAAAATATCAAAGTCACAAAAATGGCCTGCGGAGAGTAGGCATGAGGAGTAGACTCACGAGTCCAACTGGTAGATCCCAAGAGCGCAACCCAGGAAGAAAGCCGCTGCCGTGGACACCTACGAGCTAATCTGGGCGTCCGTGGCCGTATACATTATTGTGTGATCCTTGATGCGTGTTTCACTTTTTGCAGGGACACCCTCCTCTGGTGAAGGTCCTTGCCCGTCTGTTTGGGCAGCTGCTTGGCCAGGATTTAGATCCCATTTCTAATGTCCTGGTGTCCGTGGGTGCCTATGGGGCATTATTCTGTACGTTCCAGGCCCTGGTGGATGAAGGAGATGAGGTAGATGAGCAATGAGATTTCTTTATCTTCTATGACACTGGATATGTTTTTATTGGGCGATCTTTAATACACCCAGCACCCATTACCAATAATGATCTGTTTTTTCCCATCACAATAACATCTTTAATGTGAGTTAGATTGTAAGCTCCTTAAGCCAAATGCTTTATTGTGTTTTTGTTTTTACAACTTAAGGTTATTATCATTGAACCATTCTTTGACTGCTATGAACCAATGGTAAAAATGGCTGGTGGAAAATGTGTATTCATCCCTCTTAGGCCGGTGAGTATTTTTCAGTCTTTTTGGTAGATTCCTTGCAGAATTCTTGTGTTTTTATATTTAAAGGGGAGTTCCATTACTGGCATTTTGATGACGCAGTACCTGTGGAAAATTGCTTTCAGGAGTGTTGACACATAGACATAGCCCCTTTCCTGGTCGGATTCTTTAGCCATAGTCTCTTTGGAAGTGGTAAGGAAGGTAGTTCCTTGGGGTGCCAGAGATGTCAGTCCATCTAGGTTAATCCTTAGCTCCATTGGGTTTTATCCTTGATAGCAGAACATCTGGCCTTATGGTTGAACAGTTGTTTTATTTTGTAGGAGACGACTGACGCAGAGAAACCCCTTAGCAGTTCAAACTGGCGGCTGGATCCCGATGAGCTTGCATCAAAGATCAACCAACGTACCAAGGCTCTCGTGATAAACACTCCTAACAACCCTCTGGGGAAGGTGAGTGTCCTCAAATGTTGGTCTTAAACCAGTTCCACAGCTCCAGTTATAGATTCGCTGTAAGAAATTCCACCCTCCATTGGGATTGTGAGATACTGAAGTGAGCACAGTCAGGACCAGGTTCTTAACTCACAGCTAAGGCTTTCAAACAATCAACCAGATTAGGTGTTCCCACAATCCCTAGACCGTGTTCACCATTCCTGAATGTCCTAGAATCCTTTGGCCATGTTTTGACGTGCAGGTTACTTAAATGTCGAATTACTAGGAATTCATTGTTTCGTTAATCACGTGTATGTCATCAGGTTTTCAGCAAGGAGGAGTTGGAGAGAATTGCAGACATTTGCGTGAAATACGATATATTATGCTTCAGCGACGAGGTGTACGAATGGTTGGTGTATGATGATAAGCAACATGTACGGATCGGTAAGTCCACTGAATCAGTGACCGCTTATGTGGTACAGACCTCCTTTCCATAGATCCTTTGAATGAATCTTTTTAGGACACTATACATGCCGATGGCCAACCTGAGTCTTGTCTAAATAAAATATATCTTTCATTACGTACGCTCAAACGTATTGATGACTAAACGGCTTTTTAACCACGGTGTTTCTTGGTGGTGGAGCCACCTGATGAGGCTCTGGAAGAGTTAATGATTAACTTAGTCCAAAGCAATGTCACTTGTGCAATCCTAGCTGACACCAGTCAGCAATAAGTAGAAGCTGTTTTGCATGAACAGTCCATGGGGGGACCGAAAAAGGATACAGCAGTGGAGGAAATCCAACTACTTATGATTCTTGCCGTATGTGGAACTGCAAGTAATAAAAAAGTTGGTGGACCAAATTCTTCAAATCATCAGAGATAAGAACAGAAGGTCGATTGGCCCTTGTTATAGGTGTTAGCCATTCCAACGCAGGACAAATCTTAGTATGGGGCAAACAGGGTGACTCCTGGTGATGGAGGTCATACATGTTGCACAAAATTGTCAACTACTCTTACAGAGCGCCAGGTTTAGGTCTATCTGACCTAATGGGAAAGATAGGCCAGACGTTGTTAGGGCTATCAATCCAACCAGGCCAATGCCATGTAAATCTAAATAATGCTGTAGGCATTCCTCAGCCTACTGGTCAGGTCAAATTTACTTTCCCTCTGGTGTGATTAAAGTGTTTCCGCTATGTTTGAGGGAGTCACACTCACACCGCGCCTATGGTAGCAGCAGAGTGCAGAGGTGAGCCTAGGGTTAGCGGTGCCTGGGTGCAGTATTTCCCATAACTAAAACACACACACATACAAACTCACTCTAACACCATACACTTATACACACACACACTATCTCCCTACCTTGCACCGGTAGCCCAAGGCTTACCCCTGACACCCTATGATTTCTGTGCTTTTTTTGACATCCATCTTGTTTATTCTTCTTTCCTTGGCAGCCAGTCTTCCCGGGATGTGGGAACGCACCATTACCATTGGAAGTGCGGGCAAGACATTCAGCGCCACTGGTTGGAAGGTGAAGAGACTATTTACCAAAACGTTGTTCTTTTGACATTACGTTAGGGAAATCCTAGATGTCTTCTCCTTGTTGCAGGTTGGCTGGGCCTTGGGGCCTGATCATCTACTGAAGCATTTGAGGACAGTCCATCAGAACTCGGTGTATCACTGTGCCACTGGAGCTCAGGTAAGACTCAACTTAGTCCTGATGCTCTAATGCTAAATAATGTACCTGTTTATTTACTCCCATCTTTGAGACATTTAAATATGGGCACATTCAACGTGGAAATATGTCATTTAAGGCTCGGGTTGTAATGATGTCATCGGTTCTTGCGCAGACACAGGGTCTTTTTATCTATTCTTCTTTTATATATTCATACAGGAGGCCGTGGCTCAGGGTTTTCAGAGGGAAGTAGAGAGGCTGGGAAAACCTGACTGTTACTTCGTACAACTGCGGAACCAACTGCAGAAAAAGCGGGACCGTCTGCGCCGGAGCCTGAGCGAGGTGGGAATGACGCCCATAAACCCCGAGGGATCTTATTTCATGGTCGCAGACATTTCGTGCTTCAGTAAGTTTATCCCTTTTAAAAATAGCAACTCCTGATCCATCCTCTTTATCCCTAATTTTGCCTCCTCTATTTTACGCCCTCTTTTTTAATTTAAATGTGATCTGCAATAGTGAATAAACTATTCTGCAGATGAGTTATATCAATCGTATTTGTTTATTTATTTGTGTAGTGTACTGCCCTCCTGAATAATCATTTTTTGGGTTTTTTTCCAATCCAGAATCTGTGGTACCGCCTCCCGCAGATCCCAACGTACCTTACGATCACCACTTTGTAAAATGGATGATGAAGAATAAGGTAAATTCATTCCATAGATTGATGAACACAAAAATATTAACACAAAAGGTGTGGGCCTAGGGTTAGCGGTGCCTAGGTGTACTATTTCTTCAGCACAAACCCATACCTAAAACACACGCATACTAACACCACTCACTCTATGCACTAACACACACTTACAGCAAATAGTAACCTGCACACACATGCTAACACCATACACTCATACATACACACTCATACCACTACTCACGCTAACACCATATAGTTATACACACACATGCTATAACCATTCACTCAAGCACCATACACTAACAAACACACCCCCATACACTTTAATACCATACACTAACACATACATTTTCACTCTCTCCCATTATCAGTGCACCTCACACAGCTCTCCGCTCCCTCTTACCTTGCGCTGGGCCGGCAAGCTGCCACCCTGCTGACCCCACTATTACCCCAAACTCTCATTACATGACCCCGTTACTGGACGCCTGGGTACACATGTAACCTGCCTTAGCATGTACCAGAAAGAATGGTTTGGTCTTAATCACCCAGCCTGACACCCTGACATGAAAGTCTATGGAGGAGCGGACTTAATTAGCATTGCCGTAAAGCATCAGCTCAGTGTGGTGTCTGAGCAGGGAAAGTCTCCCAAAATACCACATGACCGACAGCAATGGTGGCCTCCAGGTCTGCAGATAAATGTTTATTGCAATAAAATTAGATAAAACCAGGCTTTCTTCGGTGCTAAACTATATTACTGTATAAAGCACAATATTTCATTTTAATATCCAAAAACACATTGTATCCCAAAAACATATTGTATTGATATGGAGATCATAACATTAAAGACAGTTATTATTAGTATTATTTCAAAATTATTTAAAATGTTTATTAAACTACCATAATTGACATCTGTGTATAGCATTGATAATTAATGTGCTGATAGGTAGATTTCCATTTTGTGGTCATGTGACCCAGTAATAGAGTTGTTTAAATGTCTTCTGTTGCCATAGCAGCAGAAACACTTCCTATATTTGTTGTAGGGGCTTAAATCTTGTTTCTCCATTTGCAGAAATTGGCAGCCATACCAATGTCCGCGTTCTTTAGTGTCCCCCAAAAGAAGAACTTTGAGAATTTCATCAGGTTTTGCTTCGTAAAGGTAAATATTTTTGAGAATTCGTTTCGCCTAATTTTTGATCTACTTAATCTGAAATTGTTAACTTCAAAGGAGGAAAAATGTTTTAGAAGAAGAGGCCATAATCCAAAACAAGAGGGTCAGAGGTTTAGATGTAATATAAGGATGTTTTAGGTATGGTAGAGGCTAATACAGTAAGGGAATAGGGAATACAGTATGGGATAGGCATATGGCTCCTGAATCGAGACCAAGGACTGATTAAGGTTTGAGTCTTTACAGCAGGAAAAATGGGCGACTAGGTGGGGGGGGCAAATGGTTCTTCTTTGCAGTCAGATTCTTTGTAAACAACTTAGTAAACAACTGAGTTACAACTAATGCAACATAATAAAACATATAAAAAATAAATATAATATATAAAAAATATAATCTGTGTTTAATTCTCATATTTGGTTTTTTTTGTTCGGTTTTTAAGGAGGACGCTACTCTAGACGCAGCAGAGAAGATCCTGCAGAAGTGGAGCGAAGATATGGGTGCAAACGCAGCTCAGTGATGGGGTGACAGAACCATTAATGGGGCTGGATTTCCCATAAGCCGTACTAAAAAAATAGCAGGACTGTTTTCTTTGTATAGAGGTGCCCTGCTAGGCAACTGCGAGAGGTTGTATCTTAGCCCCACCATCACTGCTAACGCTCATCACTATTTCTACCTCTGGACCTACCCATAATGCCTTAGCAGAAAATAATAATGGCGTTTAAATGCGGCAGGGTGAGCAGGGCACCGGTAGTCTGTGTGCCCTGGAGTGCATTTGGCCAAATTCAGCCCTGACTAATAACTGCTAGGTTTGGCAGTATATATAGGAAGTCTGATGTGTTTGCAATGATTACAATCATAATTACAACTGTCTTGTGTTAAAAATAAATGATTTTCATAGATGGACTTCATCTCTGGTGGAGAAGAGCGCGTTCTGTTTTTTTTATGCTATTTACCATGATACTTACATAGATACATAGAATCTGTTGTCAGATCGGCCCCATCTTGTTGCTCGTTTCTCCCTCACTGTATTAACCTCTACCACCTCTGCTGGGAGACTGCTGCATTTATCTACCACCCTCTCAATAAAGTTCTGGAAAACTTCCTTACATAACTAATTGTCACTTGAGGTTGCAGTGCGCCATTGCTCCATGCGTCACTGGAAAAGCCCACCTTTCGCTGCCCGAGTATATGCCCCGTGCGGTGACATGCGGTGGACCTCCTCTAACTGGCAGTGACAGATTCTGGCCGACCAGTCCAGGGAGGTGGCCGTCCCGCTGCTCAATGGGACGGTTACAGGGGACATCTTTGATCTCCTCAATTGGCTCATTTACACAATGGTTGTGCAGACTCATCAGACCCCCATTAGAAGGCGCTGCGTGCCTTTAAGACACAGAGCGTGGGGTATGATGTCATATCCAGGTGCTTTGTGTCTTAAAGACACGGTACACCTATTAAGGCCGCGCAGACCCTGATGAAGAGGGGGTACATGGGGGCTCTGCCTTAGGAGGGTAAATGCATTGCTGCTAACTGCACATATATAACATTTGTTTGCCAAGAAACTGGTATGACCAATGCAAAGAGACAGCAGTCCAGGATGGTTGGCTGCTGTTGACGCCATTCTCACAGAATCGGTGAAGGCACCACAGGGCCGCCATTCTGCGTCTTAGTAAATGGCACATTCAAAGCCGGTTGACAAGCACCAGTCCGAGCGACAACCTCCATCTCTTGAGCTTCCACCTCTAGGAATGCCAACTGGCACCAGAAGTGCCTACTGGAAACATGGCACCAATTCCTCCGTTAAAGGGAAAGCCTCGCCAAAGAAGAATGCTTATTAAAGTACTTTGAGTAGGTTATAATAGCCACTCTCTAAAAGGTTTACCACTGAATCCTTACCACTGAAGCAGCCAATCAGTTGCAGGAGATGAGTCCCATTGAATTAGGGGAACATTTTCCACCTACCCCCAAGCGCAGCAAGGGAGATGGGGGAACCACATACATTTAAAAGGACCTCTCAGCCATCATATGCATTAAAGTTCAAACAATCTCAGAACTATTCTTAGGGATTCCTTAGGGTAACAATTATCTAATGATAATAAGCCCCAAAAACAAGGACTGGGCACTTTATTATGTTTTGTTCTATTGCTTTCAGTATTATGATGGAAAGATTAATAAAAAAAATAATCAAGATATAAAACAGGTAACAAAACAAGGACATATTACAACAATGAACAGTAAAAAGGGGGGTTTACTGAGTTTTGTATCCACAAATGTTCTGTTTGTGACCTGTGATGTGTTAAATAAAGTTAATTGAAGGAAAAAAAATCGAGGTTTACAGGCTGGCCAATCACACCCGTTGCTAGGGGATGCGTCCCAAAGCGGAGGTGCTGCATGCACCACGTGTTTTAAACATGGCGGAAAAGAGAGCTAGGCTGCAGCTGGTGAGTAATAAGCACTGGAGCTTAGTAAATACGGAGTCAGTGACATCAGAACCTAACTAAGGAGGTAGAATAATAATTCGACGGCATGAGACGGAGGGCATTCTAATGTGTGAATGGAACGTGACCTTTAACCCGCGTGTGTGGACTCTTATTAGGAGAGACAGGTATAGGCAGCACAGGGCTTTGTAATCTTGGGGTAAATGGGCAGATTCCCAGGGCCCCTCCTTGATAAGGTGCACTGTTCTGTAATGGCGTGAATATGGTTGACAGCTTACTTTTAAAAGAGACTGGTGTGACAGGGAGGCTTATTCATTAAAGGAAGAGTTGACAGGAGAGGGTTTCTTTTTATTTTAAGGGTGGTAGATAAATGGGGCAGCCTGTCAGCAGAAATGGTAAAGGCTAATAACGTGAGGGAATTTAAGCTTGGGATAGATGTATGGCCATACCTGTGAAGGTTTGGGACACAGCTAGGGCTGCCCACTGATATTGCAAGAGACTCCTCTATTTAAAGGGAAAATGGGCGGGAAGTGGGGCGTGGCAAGACCCGGAGGATTCTCCCAGAGTTCTCTGGGTCCAACCTACAGCGTTCCCAGGTATGCATACGGCTCCTGAATCCAAGACCAATGACTGATGATTTTCATCAGAAAAAAGGGGCAGATTATTTGGGGCCGACCGGGTTTTTACCTGCTGTCAGATTTTTTTATGTTTACAGGAGAGTTATGTTTCAATTTCCGGACTTCACTATAAATTATAAAGGTCCAACCCCAGTGAGGTTCTGCTGCGGGAAAAGCTTGGCCAGCCCTGACTAATGTAAAATTAAATCAGTGAGAGCTCTTCAGTCTCCTTATACATTGAATAATGCAGTGACAGCTCAACCCATCATATTGGAGAAAACTGCCGGTGTTGAGCCTTCATAATAAATAGTGAAATGAAGGAGTTAAAAACCACAACTCTCCGTTTCGTGACAAGTGTAATACATTAATCCAAATTCTTTACCAAAACCCATCCTAAATTATCGAATGTTTTTTTTAGGACACAGACAAGAAGATTGACTGGAGGAAACAGAAAGAGCAAAGTAAGAAAGCATTCTACTCGCCATCAGTTCAAGAAACGCTCTGCATCCTTAATGTCATAAAAGTTCTACAGACGGCCGATGGTCTCTTGTGCAGAAGCAAAGACATCATCAGTGCTTCCCTGTGGCTTTGTTGTCATGGAATATTATATACCATTCCAGAAAAGGATTTGTTTTAAGATACTATTGCATGTTTTGCCCGTCATATGTGTAAATAAAACACTTCAAGAATCTGATGCGATTGCAGGAAAAGAACAAAGAAAAAAATGGAGAGAGGAAAAGTTGCTAAAACAGTTGGAGAAAGCCCAGCAACAGCAAGAGATGGAGAGACGGGAAAAGGAAATGCGGAAGCCTGTGAATGGTATGGTGGGGAATATATCTATGCGTGTCAACCGTAGAAAACTAGTGACTTTACAGCTGCTTTGGAATTACAACTCCTATGATACTCAGCCACCATCCTAATAGAAAACTAGTATGCCTATTTATGGGCACTTGGTTCTAATTGCACAGCAGCAGTTGGCTGACCCCCTCTCTGTGAAGAGGGATCAAAGTAATTTGGAAACATCTAACAAAGAAACCCTGATGTGTTGTAATTTAGTGATACTGATGATGTTCTGTGTCTTGTTTTAGGACGCCGGCACACACTGAGCGTTGCTCTTCCTGGTTCCATTATGGATAATGCTCAGTCGCCAGAGTTGAGGACCTACCTGGCCGGACAGATTGCGAGAGCTTGTGCCATCTACTGTGTAGATGAGATTGTGATATTTGACGAGACCGGAGAAGGATCAAAGTATGCCTTTCAAGTTCACCACACGGCTGAGACCTCTTTCTGCGCCTGGCTGTCTCTTCACTAATATGTTGACTTGTCTGTTGCAGAAGTGTGGAAGGGAGCTTTGAAGGTGTTGGGAAGAAAGGACAAGGCTGTGTGCAAATGGCAAGAATACTGCAGTACCTAGAATGTCCTCAGTAAGTAAATGTATAGGTGGCCAACGTGGTTTTGGGTTTTTAGAGATTTTTAATTAATAGGGATGCTGACCACTAATCTGACTATTATTTTTTTATTTTTTCTATTCTCATTACTTTAGATACCTGAGAAAATCATTTTTCCCCAAGCATCCTGACTTGCAGTTTGCCGGTATGTTGTGCTAATAGTTTGCTTGTATAGGGGTTGATTTAATTCTCTGATGCTCCCCAAATACAGGTGCCCATGCATTAGCCTGTGAATGAAGCAGCTGGAAGCTGGGCCCAGCATTTTGGCTACAGCCACTAACTAACAAATAATAGTAAAAAAAAACCTATGGATCGGGGTACCTAAGAGTTGCCGTGGAATCTAGTTGACCGTCCACTGTGTTGACCCTTTAGAGACACCTGTTTGCTGCCGTTGTATACTTTATGGAGTGTTTTCTATTGGGTTGACAGTGAAAGTAGAATTCCGATCTCATTGTGTTCTTATAGGGCTCCTGAACCCACTGGACAGCCCTCATCATTTGAGGATAGATGAGGAGTCAGAGTATCGGGAAGGGGTCGTGCTGGACAGACCGACCAAGCCTGAAAAGGGCTCTTTTGTTAACTGTGGCCTGCGCAAGGTATAGAGTCATTTCAAACATTAACGCATTAACTAAAATCTTCTGTGAGCTCACATGATCAACCTAAATTCTGCAGACATCCACGATCCAGCCACCTGCTTATGAAAAGCATTGAAATTCAGCGATCGATATTTAATATACGCTAATAACCCTTTGCGCATGTTGTCTTCAGAGTGCCCGGGTGCAACTCTCGGTGAAATCGTCCTTGCGCAGGACTCTCTTGATAAATGTCTCGTGCAGGGACTTAAACGTTGGGTATGCTGTGAGCCGCCTGCTTTGTCCATAAAATAAAATGCTTTTCTAAAAAAACACCTGACCTGTGTTCCTTCACATGACAAATTTTGTGATCGAGAGGTCACAGCATTGTGGGATCTCAAAATATGTCTAATAAATGATTTATTTGAATTTCGTTACTTTAACTGAAGTGATAATGAATATATTTGTATCTTTACGAGAGGAATCATTGGGTTTTATTTGCGCTACTAAACAGAATTGTTTAGACGGTTAAATGTCTCTGTGTGTCCTGTGTCATAGGAGGTGCAGATAGACAAACAGCTCCAGGCTGGGATCAGAGTCACCGTGCATCTACACCCCGAAAAAGAAGGTAAGCTACGAAGGGTTAAGGTGTGTGTGTATATATATATAACCACTACATATTTTTAGGTGTCCAAAAGTTACATGTAGGTCCTGCTCCTACACAGTGTTTGCATTCATCGTAGGTCACAAATATTAATGTATGAATCGATAAATAATAATCTTCACCATATGCTTGAATTGTACTTATAGATTTTGGGCAAGTTAGGGATCGACAGGGGTTAAATTAAACATTTGGGGATGGAATGTACAAAGATGCCATTGTACAGCTCTGCTGAATATGACGGCGCTATATAAAACAAAAATAATAATCTGTAAGCAAGGTTATCCAAATACTATAGAAAAGAGGCTGTTTTTCATCTAAGTGTTTTGAATATTTTTATTTTAACTCTTTCAGACAAAAGAGTAAGGAAAGGAATTGTTGTCTCCCCGCAAACGCCAAGTACGGAGGGTGGTCTGTATTGGGGGTACAGAGTGAGACTCGCATCTTGTCTAAGTGAGTAACGCCATTTTCCATACACATACATGCTGCGGGCCTGACCCCTATGGTTCGGACAATAAACTAGGGGTTTTTTTTTATCTTCAGGTTCGGTTTTCTCTGAATGCCCCTTTAAGGACGGCTATGATCTTTCCATTGGAACTTCTGAGAGAGGAAGTAGTGTGGAAAGTGCGACTTTACCAGAGTTCAGGTAAATCCAGTTACGTGCTTGATAGCCACAAGTATTAAGGCTAAAAAAGTTAAGTGCATCTCCCATAATGCTCTTTCAGCTAAGGGGCTGGCTGAGGAGTATGGGAGATGTAGTCCTGCTGGAGGGCCGCAGGTTGGACACCCCTGGTTTGGTGCAAAAGGAACGTGGCCTTGGCCCTTTTGCTATCATAGACACATTGCTTTTAAGATCATATTAGTGTAACGCGCCATGTTTATGTTGTCAGCGCCACTAATATAGTTTAGACAGTAATTAGATTCTTAATGTTTATGGTCCGTTGTAAAGAAAACTTTGCGCTTTTTGTACCGCTCTGTTTATGTTGTGTTTCCATTGGTCACCGCTGCTCTTGGGTTGTGTTGACATGCAGACACGCACTGGTAGTGTTCGGTGGTCTGCAAGGACTGGAAGCCAGCGTTGATAGTGACCAAAACTTGGATGTCACAGAACCCAGTATCCTGTTCAACCACTATTTAAACACCTGTCCAGGGCAAGGCAGCCGGACCATCAGGACAGAGGTGAGTAAGAAGGTGTAAGCACCGCAGTGTCGGGGTTTAGTGAATACGTTCCCTTTTGACTTGTGGTTTCCGGTATTATTTGTAGGAAGCTATTTTGATTTCTCTGGCTGTACTGAAGCCCAGAATAGAAGCCGCGGTCCAAAGTACCAAAGGAAGCTGAACATTGCTGTCGAACCAATCCCAGGACTCGAAACCTGTTATGTCATCGGGTAATGATGTCATTCTGTGGACCAGAAGCTGTTCTATTGAAGGTCTTCCACTCATCTTTGCCAAGGACTTTTGTTTGTAAAGAGACATCTTTCATTGACTTTTTTCACCTTTTATATAACAGATTTATCACCAACAAATGGATTAAGTCAATATAAACCTTAATCTGTCCATGTCCCGCTTACTGCATAATTCTCGATATCCAAATAAAAGGTATTTGGGAAAGATTGCATTTGTCTGTATCTTACCCCGATTTATTAGGCAATAAAGTTTAATACATCAATGGTAAAGAAAAATATACATTTATATTTAATATGACATGTAAATTATTTAAGAAAACAAATAGTTTATAGAGCTTTACAATGAAGATCCTCTGTACTGCGGAACCATACCATTATTTTGTCAGTGGGGTAGGAAGTCATTGCTATACAGGTGGACCCAGCGATGTTCCTTGTCATTCTATTAATGTAGCCACGTAATAAATAGCATTGTATTACATTCATATCTTTTTATAGAGCATAACTCTTCTAAACGCCGGCTGCTGCCTCCTGGCATTAAGGATAAATGTTGCTTCACAGTGACTTAGAAATAGCAGCTTGATTGTACGGTCTTCTAGTCCAGTAGAGAGGTTGATCGAGGAGTCCTGGTCACTTCCCACCGGCGCTGATGGCCTTTAGGCTGTTGGTACTTTTCAAAAGATTGGGGACGAATAATAACCCCGCCGCACGTTCGATGCTCTCTATGGGCACCAGAAAGCGATCCAGTGGGATCTTTTCATCCACAGGGGAGTTTGGCATTACGTAGGGTCGCAGCTCGATTTCTCCACTGAACTTCTCCAAGACCACCACCTTAAAAAAGTGTGTGGGGACGGCCACGTTATTTTTACCGATCACCTGGTACTTCACGAACATCTTGCCGTCGGGTTCCATCCTGTAAAAATGAAAAGTCTCAGCTTCTGCATGGGTGAGTGCGCTCTGTGTGAACCGGGACAAAAAAAACACCCCCAACTGTCTGTATGTATATAATTATATATATAACATACACACTATGGTTTAAAAGTTGGGGTCAATCAGTGTCAACAAATGGTGGACTACGGAGGACGAGACCTGCTAATTTTTCGTTTTGGTAGAAGGCGTATTAGTCGCAGGGCGCTTTAATATGCATTCTTCTACAGCAGGGGTGTCAGTAAACTGCCCATTTAAGACCCTGGGGCAGTTTATACATTTACCTGGGCAGGAAGAGGGGTCCGGTGCACACATAAACATTTTTATGGCTTTTCGTTAGCCCCCGGCAGTATTTCTCCAGGTTATTCCAGGCATTTTGGTTGAGGTGAGGATTCTGTAAAAATGAAAGTCCGAGCATTAGATAGCAGCATCATATTCCGTAGCGCTGTACAATGAGTTCAGAGAATGTCCGATGCGTGTATAGGAATTCCTTTACATGTGTTTGGTAGCCCCACGTAAACATCGCGTACCCCGTCTGGAGTGGCTAATAGCGGCCGCTTCGACCTAAGCCCTATTGCTTTTATTAGCCACGATCCTTAAGGATCCTGAGAGAGAGGAGATGAGAGTGGCCTTTAAATACATAAAGTACATGAGGGAAGTTAAGTATAAATTGACATGAACTTTTTAGGGGAGGTACTAAGTGCTGAGTGACAGCTGTAACCCCTCCCCCAAGAGGTTCTGCGGTAGCTGGGCCCTTTATTCCTTTACCTGGGGATACACGTTGCTCAGCATGAAGGTGTCATCCATTGCCTTCTGGCTCCACTTGTGGTTGGCTGCCGCCGCCATGTGGCCTCTGTCGAAGCCGGAACCCCGGTAGTCGGAGTTGGCGGCCCGGTGATACGGATGCACCGAGTCGTCCTCCCGAAACTCGCTCCCCCGCCGGTCCGCGCTGCCCTGTAGCCGCTCGCCGTTCAGCTGCTCCAGGACCCAGGCGGGCCCGCGGAGCCGGGGATCATAGCTCAGCACGTGAGACTCCCGGCTCTTTAACTGGCTAAACCCCGGGAGGCCGAAACGTGCGATACCGGCTGCGGGGGGTACAGACAGCTCGCTCGCGGCTTCCACACACATGCCACCGATACCGGCATCTCCCCGTAACCTCCAGCCCGTTACCCCGGCTCCGAGCGCGGCTCCAATGGCTAAGGAGACCCCGGAGATGAGTGCCCGAGCGCGGAAGCCCATGTCCCTTCAGCAGGTCACCTTCCCCAGGCGCACACTGACTTAAAGCGGCACAGTGGGCCCCACCCCCTCCTTCAATGCAGGAAATGCCCTGAATGCGATTGCCGCTTTTAGTATTCTGTATTAATGTATCTACTTTTAAGTTACACATCAGGACTGTTTTTCAAATTGCATTTGCCTAAAAAACCTATTTATTAAAGCATCTCGGGCTAAATCACTAGTGACAGCTCATATAAGCGGTGTCATACCTCCCAAGTGTCCCAAGTCACAGTCCCTCTTTTCTATGAGCTGAAAATGTTTGCTGGGTATGAGGGGATCGCAGGGTTCTACGGCCCTAAAAGCCCCAATAATGTGTATAGAAACAGCAGGATATGGCTTTATAAATTAAACTGTAAATGAAGTAATTCAATATGATCAGTATAACTCTCACCACACATAATGCAATTCAAATAAACTACTAAATTTATTGAGACAAAACTAAATTCACACAACATAGAAAAAACATACGGACATCCGCTCGCCGCTGCAACACATCCATGAGACCAGCTATTACGTGCTACATGCAGATGGAGGAACACGATTTGGCCAAGACAGCAGCGGTCAAAGACTGTACAGGAACATATAGAAATCAACAAAGAAAAGTAACACTTTGTAATATTATCTACGTCAAAAACTTAGAGAGGATTATGAAAAAAAAAACGGTCCTGTTGTATTTCCCAGTTTACAGCTACAGCCAATGCAACGCACGTTTAAGATGTGTTATCACAAACGTTGGTAAAAAATCCCTAACCATAAGTAATTAGTTATAAAACTTATTTGGACCTTCACATTCTATTTTCTAACATAGTGGGGGAAGCAATTTTTATTTGCGCTGCTCATTTCCTGTTCAGATTGTTAGGGAAGCATTTCTCAGGAAGTGAGATGTGCAAAGAGAAAATCCTTCCCCCCAGCTTGGAAAACCGCCGCAATATTAAATGTGGGTCCCCCCCCCTGTGTATTGCGCTCTTTCCTTTTGGGAATTATATGTATTTTAGCTATCTTTATTGCCATAAAAGAAGAGTCCAGGAACAGAACTGCCTTTTTAAATAGGAATACTGTGCACCCCCTTAATATGATTTAGGGGTTCGCTTTGTACCAAACGAATTTGGTAAAGGTATTTAAGAAATATATATATATAAAAACAAAATATATAAAATAAATGGACCCGGTTTACAATCCAAGTAAAAATCTATTTCAGATCAAACTAAACATTACTTAAACATTACAATTTGACATTTCAGTAACCAAAGAGCAGATGGAGGGTTAGGGACTGAAGAGAGACGCTACGGTTGGCTGATAACAGTCTACCAGCAGACTGACGAGGAATCGAGGCATTATGGGTGTGAAATCCACGAGTAAAGCATTGCTGTTCCATGCATGGGTGGCCACATAATGTATAGGCACATGTGACGTATAGGAACAGTCATGGCGCTCATCCACAAGCCCGAGGCTGAAACCCAGGGAGTAGTGTGGACCGGGAGGTGTTTAGGTGCATAATCGAAGTGTGATGTCACCCTACTATAGCGTAATACAACCTCAGAAACATTCTCTTCATGTGTAGTAGTGACAAAAACAAAACACGCCAAACGGGTCATAGTCCAAAGGAAATCAGATCTTCTTGAGTCGGCGAGTGTACGTTGGCTGATCTGGAGCAGCAGAGTTCAGGGCCCCCCCGGAGCGGGGCAGTAGGAGTTAGTGTGGAAATTTGCCGTTATGAACAGAGCAGAACCTACACGGATCCCCAAGGTGTCTTACGGAAAGGGACCATCTGCGAAACAGGAACTGTCTGGTGCCGGCCTAGAGTGTTGGGACATCACCGTCTTCTCTTTGCTTTATTTGGAGTCCTGCAGCTCCTTGGCTTTCTTCAAAATGGGGAGCACATCGCCATCCGAAAGGGGGTAATCCTGCAAAGGCGGTAGGAAACGGAATCAATGTGACCGTGGTAACACTTTTGGGAAAACCTTAACCCATCCTACCTATTGTAAATAGCCATGTAAATAAAAAAATAAAAAACCTGCTCCTTTGGGTTGACTCTAAGAGACGCCTCCCCTCAACAAAAACATAGAACGTGCCGACAGATCAGCTCCATTTCCCCCCCCCCCATCTATCCTGCTGCAAAGACTTAAACCTTAATCAGTCGTTGGTCTCATCTTAAATTCAGGAGCCATATGCCTATCCTATGCATTTTTAAATTCCCTCACTGTATATTAAATTCCCTCACTGTATAAGCCTCTGCCACTTCTGCTGGGAGGCGGTTTCGTTTATCTACCACCCTTTCAGTAAAGTCCTTGAATGTATAGTCATTCATAAACAGAACATTATTAATAGAAGCTTTACATGGAATTTTACCTGAAGCAGCCTCATATTCGTTGTGAAATCTCCTTCTAGTAATTGACCACGGATTAATCTGCCAAAAACACGTTTACCAGTCGAGCTATTAAAATACTGCCAGCTTTGTTAAAAAACGTCAAATTTTAACCCAAAAGAGTACCTCTTCTACCTAAAAATGGAAAGTTATAATGTGCAACAAAGTGTTCTTACAAATAATTCAACCAAATTCACCATTAAGAACAAAATCTGGCAAACTTTTTTTATCATATTTTTTAATGGAACCGCAGTTATAATTATAACACATTTCTAACAAGGAACCTTTGCACTGGAATATTATTCTTCTGTAAATAACATCTGTGTTATCATACAGACACAGGGCCAGAATGGGAAATAAGATGATAATCGCAGAGTGGGAATTATTTTTGTCTCTATAGTTTGAATGTAGGCAGCTGCTCTGCCGTTACAGTTTGGGGGGAGATGGTGTGACCCTGAACAGAGGTCTATTTTCCCTGAATGATCACTTACATGAGCATAGCACATAAAACTCTCAAGAGGAAGTCGAATCTCTTCTCGTCTGCAAATAGTGAATCCCAGATCCGGATGACATCAGGAAGCACGAATTCTTGGGAAAGCAGAAGAGTCAGCCAACGGAAGGCAAAGAACTGAGGCTTGATGTTCTGTTCTTGCTGGAGAGGCCAAGTAAAAAAAAAACAAAAAAAAAAAACAAAAAAAAAAAAACAGATCAGATTTCAGGAAGAGATGTTATTCCAGAGACGTTAAACCAGAGATTGATAAAATAATAAAGTCAGATTATAATGCAGACGCTGAGACATAAACATGAACAAGTTTGGACCTTACAGGCACCCAGAAAAAAATCTCTTTAGTCGAATCCCTCCCAAAGCATATCTTCACCATGTCTGCCTTGATTGGCTGTAACCCAAGGATTCTCACCAATTTCAGGTAGAGCTCCTCGTCCTCCTCTTTCAGGGTAGAGTAAACCTTCTCCATCTTGGAGGTTATTCCACACTGGGAGTCATCGAGACTCTTAATGAAGTTGTCTCTGATCTCTGCCATCAGATTCGTGAAGCAGAAGAAAGTGTCGGCTTCTGCGTGCTCTGATGTGATGGAAGGAGAACGAGATTAGGCTAATCATAGCACTGGATTGCTCTGTCAAGTTGGTCTTATTCATATATAATGACTGTTGTCATCTACCTATCTGCAGGCAAATACTGGCTGTAACATAATTGCAAAAGGGTTTTCTAACCATCAATTAGCGTTTTAAACTTAAACTTGGATCAGGGAACACAACGTGCCATTGGAACACAGGAGTGATGGGAGTGATAAAGGGCCATTGGGACACAGGAGTGATGGGAGTGACAAAGGGCCATTGGAACACAGGAGTGATGGGCATGATAAATGGCTTCTGTACGCCTATGAAGAGACTCCATTAACAATCAGCTGCTTCCAGCTACAATAGTCATTTATAACATTAACCCCGTCTGCGCTGGATTTCTGTTCCATTTCATATGATACTAATGGACACAATTTGATTTTGTTTCAAAAACAAGGACATTTCTAAGTGACCCCAAACCTTTGAACTGTAGCGTACATTCCGGTGAAATCACTCTGTGCTTCAATATTATGTCTAGAATCTATTACGTCATTAGAAAGATTTGTAAAACACCAGGTGAATGTAACAATCCGTTAAAGATATTTGGAAAAAAAGAAGGATAGGTGCGATATGTCTGTTAATGTGCAAGCAAGAGACGGATGCCTTTATTCCCATACTAACCCTGTTCTCACCTTTCCACAAACTGTTGGGGTTTGTAGCAAAAGTGTAGTAAATCGGCCCTACGATTTCATTCATGCCTTGCACGTAGGCTATGCCAGGGTTCAGCTTAGCGTAGATGAACAGGATTCTCTCCACCACCTCCCAGTGAGCCTCGCAGCCATTGGGTAAAGGGTCATACTCATTCAATGGGTATGAAGTTGACGTCTTTAACGGGGAGCTCACCTAGATGGAACAACGACAAGCAATGTATAAAACTTCTGAAATAATTCAAAGCCTACGGAATTCGGGTCGCCAATTAAAATACTCTAAATGGTACATAAAGAAATACAGCGGGTATCTTCCAGCGGTACTTTCTACATTTGCCATTCCCAAGTACATCTGTGTTGAGCCACACCACAATATGACATCAGCTTTATTATAATCTTTCCTTCGAGACAAACAGTGTGATGTAATCACAGACCGTACAAATACAAAGTCACATGGAAAACGGATGCAGTTACCATAGCAACCAAAGGGATGTTCCTATTGCTGCTCCACTATTTGGCATGTTATACATAACCCCATGAGGTCATCTGTTTTTCATTTTTGTTCCCCATTAACACTCAGTATCTAATTCTTTTAAGGAATAGATACAGACGTAATACATATTGAGATTCAGTTCTTACATAAGTGAGTCCGCTTCTGTTTTGAGCCACTGTTTGGGACTTTAGAGTGGTCTGCTCCACGCGCTTCCAAAGGGTCTCGTATTCGTTCTGGTGGTCCATAATTAAACGGCAGGGGTACTCGGTGGGGTTGAGGAAAAATGAAAAATCAGGGCACAGCCTCCTGCGTGAACAAAGATTCAATAAAACAAAGATATGTATAGACTGAAACATACAATTTGATGGAAGATCAAAACCATTCAGCCCATCTAGTCTGTCTTTTTTTTCTTTTTTCTTCTGCAAAAACATCTACTCTTAACCTTGCCCGGCTTTGCCTTATGCACGTTTAAATTCCCTCACTGTATTAACCTCTACCACTTCTGCTGGGAGACTGTTCCATTTATCTACCACTCTCTCAATGGAAAGCACTCCCTTGCACTACAACTAAGCCTCTGACCCTCTGGTTTTAGACAAAGACCTAGTCTAGTATTTCAACTCAGCATATAGTTTCTTGAAATTCTGCACAGTATTAAGGACCCTGCAGATGCCTTAAATTTACTGACCGCAAAATACATCACAAAAAAATATTACTTAAAAGTCGGTCATTTTTGCGTTAAGTATCCTTCGAGATATTGGCTATTTCCGACATCATGGGATTTAAGAAGTAGAAAACTTTATATTATTGTTGTTTTAATTACTATTACTTCCAAGACTTACCAGCAGTTACCTACGTTCTCTAACTTACGTAAAGACGTCCTGTTCTTATCACTTACCTGACATCCTTATCTATCTGCAGCAACACTTCATTATCTTTGAAGTATGTGTTCCACCGACTGTCCGGGTTTGGATTTAGCGGCTGAAAGAAATTCAGACTTTAATTCTGGTTTTATAAACAATATATATATATATATATATATAAATAGGCTATAAATAAGCTATAAGAACAAGAAACATACAGCATCATGGTTATTGGGGCATAAGGATTTTAACGTTTAAAGTAGCTGAAAAGCTATAATTCAAACATATAATTTTTTTTTTAACGGGAAACAGGCATTTAAAATTTGATCCCACAATGGTTTTGCTGTAGCATATCTGCCTTCTATGGATACTTTATGTGCTGCTTTAACAGGTTTATGGGTAATCATTTGTGGCGAGTATCATACTTTACTTTTCTACTTACATGATCTTCTAAAGTCACATCCTCCCTGGATATGCCAAACTTGACTTTGGCGATCCCCGGCCGTATCATCATCTCTTTCAGGAAGTGGGCATATGTTTCTCTGTAAATAAAAAGAGATGAATCGTGTCACAAAGCATGGAAATAATCTACAAAGTAGGCCTCCGGCCTGCTCTCCATATTATTAAACTGATGATACTGAATGGGTATTTAGAATGAATAAAAGTTGCTTGCCAAATAAATAGTGGAATAAATAAATGAGTAAGACTAGCTAATTCAGATACAGATGATCGATTCTCCAGCGAACTCCGCATTTAGTGAATGCATCCTAGAGAAGGAAGTCTCACGTGAGATGTTGAAGAGGATGAGTTGATGTCCGGATTTAGGAAGGAAGAGAGATGAGTTATAAGGGAGTGAAGAGAGGTCACTGGAGCTAGAATTGGGTAATATCAGCATTTAAAAAGGGTTGAGTACGTCTCCAGCAGAGGATGTAAACACCGAATAGCTCTGGGCTGAGCTCGGCATAGATGTGCCAGTAAGGAAACAATGATGGGTGCTTAAAGGAGAAAAATCAGGAAGAGGGAAAGTCAAGGACTAAACAATATGACTTCTATGTGGACCAGTGATCTAAAATGTTTATGGGACATATATCTATTCCTATACGTATCCATATCCATCACATTACATAACATCAGAATAGCTTTATGCCTATCCCATGCATGCTTTAATTCCTTCACTGCATTAGCCTCTTAACCACTTCTGCTGGGAGGCTGTTCCATTTATCTACTACCCACCAGGCTTTGAGAGGATATGAAACGCACAATGCAAGTCTATAAGAATAAGAAGCAAGTACCAAGAACATTCACAGCCCATTTAATGTGTCTGTTTGGAAGTTATAAATAGACTACTAATAAAGCGCAACCTTTGTCTGTAGCCTGCTATGCATTATGGGAGTTGTAGATCCCAAAAATGTGCCTATTGATGCATGCAATTCAACACAAGAGCACCTTTATATTTTTTGTACTTGTCATACCATTCATGCCTAAACTCATTAAGTGGCCGTGACAACTGATATTTCTGGACTCACCTCTGTTTCTCCAGCACAGAATCCCATAGCGATCGTTCTGCGGGGAGATAGTTTAGTAATATCTGGGGGAAAAAAGAAAATATACAAATATTGTGAAGAAGTATAGTTAAAACTTTGTATAATTAAAATAAAAACTACAATAACTAGAACTCACCTTCCAACAGAGACACCGAATTCCTCCTTCAAATGGGATTCCTATGAAGAAAATGACATGTATATAATCCAATATGTAGTACAGTCTAATGCCCCTAACATCCCCAAAATAGAAGAATGCATATTAAAATACTCTATATATAGCTATGCTGATTCCAGCACTGAAATGTATCTGACAGACAGCATTCTGCATAAGAAACACTTGATCTGCATATTTGGGCAGCAAGAGGACAGTGATAACAACACAGAATTATCAAAGAATTCAAATTAAAACATGTTCATGATTCGCTGCATATGCCGAGTTCAATAAATCCGGAATAGGCGTCCTTAAAGGAAAAAAGCAGGTCTTCGGCATATTAACTAATTCCAGTTTTGATTGTTAATCATCTATTAGGTGAAACTAGGAGAACGGAATCTTAATTACAGCATTCGTGCCAAGATTACTTTAAAAAAGTAGGGTTTGTTTTCTTTTCTACCTAATAAGCCAAAATCCAGCATTTTGACTAAATACAGGATAAAGTACACCTTACCGCTAAAGCAAAGCTCCCTTAACACGGGCAGGTTGATGTGCGCTTCACTGAGAATGCTCTGGAACTTCGCAATCCTAGACATGATGAGAAAATACGCGTCAAATAACACTGCAAATACCTTACTAAAAAATAACATATGTCAACACTATGTTACGTAAATTAAATACAAATTAAAACGATACAATATAAGCTGGAAACGGGAATATTAAAAAAAAAAACACGTTTAATCACAGTTCACAAAGAACGTTACTATAGATATCGCGATCATGCGTCACACGCTGAATAATAAACCTGCCATTTAACTCATTTGCTGCCACATCAGTGTCTAATTACGATTTGCCCTACATCGCCTCTAATAAATTGCCTTTCAGGCAACCTGTCACACACCACACTAGTCCTCATGGGGTTAAATCGCTCATTCAGCAAACAAAACCACCCATAAAACTCATGTATGAGTAATAAAGACAACCATTTTATAGCTGTTATATATAAACTGCCACATAACGTTAACGACAATGCACTCACTCCTGAGGTATAGACAACTGTCACCCAGGACCACCTCCCCCTGTGCACCCGTGGCCACTGTCACATAAAAGTCACTTCCCTGCCGTCTAACAGCACGCCACGGGCCACCTTCCTCTCCGTATCCCGTATCACTTGCCACTAAAACCGGTTACCGAAGCCTGGAGCTTCTCTTACTTGGTCTTGTGCAGACTCGACATGTTGACTTCCGGTGGGTTTAGAGATGCGGTGGGTGGGTAGAAACATTCCGGCAGGAAACAGGAATAGTGATGGGAAGTTCGGATCATTAAAGTGAATCGGATCATTTCGATTCGTTCACTGAAATGATCCGATTCATGATCCGGATCTTCGGATCACTCAGTGTGTCTGCACGGAGTTACTGTTTTCCAGTAACTCTGTGCAGGCACACTAACGATTGGCCCCGCCCCTTTCATTATGAATCCTCCCCCCTGCCTCCAGTGATGTCAATGAAGGCAGAGAGTCGTTCAAAGATTCGGATCTTACAGGGATCCGAATCTTACAGTGATCCGGATCACTGTAAGATCCGGATCATTGTAAGATCCGGATCATTGTAAGATCCGGATCATTGTAAGATCCGGATCTTTGAACGACTCTCTGCCTTCATTGGCATTCTAATCATTCAGAGAATGTCACCATACTGTTATAAATAAATACATTAATAATCACTGCCCCCAGGATTTACATTCCCCTTTACCTGCAACTGCACCTTAAGCTAACTTTATTAAATTAATTAAATTAACCCTCACCATTAAATTAACCCTAAACACCCCATCAACCATGACTGCCCTAAAATTAACCCTTAACACCCCATCAACCATGACTGCCCCTAAAATTAACCCTTAACACCCCATTAACCATAACTGCCCCCAAATTAACCCTAAACACCCCATTAAGCATAACTGCCCCTAAATTAACCCTAAACACCCCATTAAGCATAACTGCCCCCAAATTAACCCTAAACACCCCATTAAGCATAACTGCCCCCAAATTAACACTAAAGACCCCATTAAGCATAACTGCCCCAAATTAACACTAAAGACCCCATTAAGCATAACTGCCCCCAAATTAACCCTAAACACCCCATTAAGCATAACTGCCCCCAAATTAACCCTAAACACCTCATTAAGCATAAATGCCCCTAAATTAACACTAAAGACCCCATTAAGCATAACTGCCCCCAAATTAACCCTAAACACCTCATTAAGCATAACTGCCCCTAAATTAACACTAAAGACCCCATTAAGCATAACTGCCCCTAAATTATCCTTAAACACCCCATTAAGCATAACTGCCCCCAAATTAACACTAAATACCCCATCAACCATACCAATTTATTAGGGTTAATTTCAGGGGCCGTTATGGTTAATGGGATCTTTACGGTTAATTTCAGGGGCAGTTATGGTTGATGGGGTATAAGGGTTAATTTTATGCTGATGATTGAGGGTTAATTTAATTAATTTAATAAAGTTAACTGTAGGTGCAGTTATAGGTAAAGGGGGGCAAACTCATGGGAATCTAAATCCTGGGGGCAGTGTGAACATTATTAATGTATTTATTTATAAAAGTATGGTATCAGTAATATTCTCTGAATGATTCGAATCTCTGTAAGATTCGGATCCTTGTAAGATCCGGATCCCTGTAAGATTCGAATCATTCGACTCTTCGGTTCATTCGACTCTTCGGTTCATTCGACTCTTCGGTTCATTCGACTCTTCGGTTCATTCGACTCTTCGGTTCATTCGACTCTTCGGATCATTCGACTCTTTGAACGACTCTCTGACTCTATGAGTCATCGTTCCTGTGAGAATTAATGAGCTGTAACCTGACCCCAGAGTGCTCTGCAGATGACTCACAGCTCTAGGATCAGGTTACAGCTGCATGATGATTCACAGACTGAACCGCTACAAACGAATCGTTCAGTCTAGTGAACCGACTCATCCGGATCACTAAAAAGAACCGGATCAAATGAACGATTCGTTCATGATCCGGACATCACTAAACAGGAACTGTGGAGGGGAGAGACATAGTCTGTTCCTGCACAGCTAGTGGGGGTCACATGAGCATCATGAAGGGGAAGAGGGGTCCTGTATAACGTCTAGGTGACGGTGCTATTGGTATTATTACATATATTATATATTATTATATATAATAATATTTTATAATATTATTATATATAATATTATATAATATTATATATACACACACATATAATATATCTAATAATATTGTATATTTATTATATTTTATTATAATATATATCTTCTATAAGCACAGTAAGATATATATAGGGATGTTTATCCCTATACATCCCTTGGTTTTCCAATCAGGAACCAGAGCTACAGGCCCTTTGGGTCACTGCTGATGGGATGAGGAGGAGTGCAGAATATTATGGGAGGAAGGAGCTGTAATGGGATAAGGAAAGCTGGATTTTACGTTAGGTGCATCTGGAAAAATTAAATAATTTAATTGGAAGCTTATGAATGAAGTAGGATGAAGTTGGTGGAGAGCGGTGAAAATGGGCAGAATGCAAGTAATAAATAGCTGAAGGACTGGAGACTGTCAGAAAAATTCACAAACTATTAAAACATGCGTATGATGGCTTTGTGGCACAATAGATAGCGCATTGGACTACTAGTGTGAAGAAGTACCAAAATAATGAGGTGGTGTGGAGGACAGAAGATACTGCTTTCCACACACAACTTACATCAAAATGTTGTAAATGGATACCGCAAATCACTTACATTAAAATGTTTTTAATGATGCTAACTGAAAGGTCATTGGAGGAAAAAGGAAGGTCATTTTGTTGGTTCAACTGATTCATATAATCACTGATGTGTCCATTATAGTCATGTGTAAAGTGGCTCTGTGGCGCAATG
This sequence comes from Spea bombifrons, assembly GCF_027358695.1. Lineage (NCBI taxonomy): Eukaryota > Metazoa > Chordata > Amphibia > Anura > Pelobatidae > Spea > Spea bombifrons. Next base: position 6,745,936 of record NC_071094.1, read on the forward strand.
GATAGCGCATTGGACTTCTAGAAAAATGTAGGCATTCAAAGGTTGTGGGTTCGAGTCCCACCAGAGTCATGTTTTAGCTCCAAAGCCCCCTTCCCAGCAGACTCACCCCTGTTCCCCGATGGGTCCATGTCAAAAGCCTTGGAAGTTTGTGAGTTTGGATTCCCCCAGGGTTGTGTTTTTTCCTGTACAGGGATGCTGTGTGTAACTCAGATCTTGGGGCCTTTGATTTGCTTTAGTTGGCAGCAGTTACAGGTATGTGGAGGGATTGTACCAAAATAATGAGTTGATGTGGAGGACAGAAGATACTGCTTTCCACGCACTACTTACATCAAAATGTTATGACTGGTCTCAATTCTGACTTTGAGGCCTCATTTATCGATTTCTGAGGCCGGTTCCTCAGGCTCCTTCTTTCTCCTACATCACTCAACAGGGCAGGAATGGGTCCTCCCTTACTGAGATTGATTCTAACTGAAAGGCATTGGAGGAAAAAGGAAGTTTATGTTGTTGGTTCAACTGATTCATATAATTGCTGATGTGTCCAGGCACATCATGTGTAAAGTGGCTCTGTGGCGCAATGGATAGCGCATTGGACTTCTAGAAAAATGTAGGCATTCAAAGGTTGTGCGTTCGAGTCCCACCAGAGTCATATTTTAGCTCCAAAGCCCCCCACCCCTGAGCCCGATGGGGCTTTGTTGAAAACCTTGGAAAGATGTGGTTTCCCATCCCTCCAGCATTGTATTTTTTCCTGTACAGGGATGCTGTGTGTAACTCAGATGTTGGGGCAATTGATTTGCTTTAGTTGTCAGCAGTTAAGGTATGTGCAGGGATTTACCAAAATTTCTGAGGCCGGTTCCTCAGGCTCCTTCTCTCTCCCACATCACTCAACAGGGCAGGAATGGGTCCTCCCTTACTGAGATTGATTCTAACTGAAAGGTCATTGGAGGAAAAAAGGTCAGGTTGTTGGTTCAACTGATTCATATAATTGCTGATGTGTCCAGGCACATTATGTGTAAGGTGGCTCTGTGGCGCAATGGATAGCGCATTGGACTTCTAGAACAAATGTAAGCATTCAAAGGTTGTGGGTTCAAGTCCCACCAGAGTTGTGTTTTAGCTCCAGTTAGCTCAGAAGTCCCCCACCCCAGCAGACTCACCCCTGTGCCCGATGGGTCCGTGTTAAAAACCTTGGAAGCTTGTGGATTCGGATTCCCCCAGGGTTGTATTTTTTCCTGTACAGGGATGCTGTGTGGAACTCAGATCTTGGGGCATTTGATTTGCTTTAGTTGGCAGCAGTTACAGGTATGTGGAGGGATTGTACCAAAATAATGAGTTGATGTGGAGGACAGAAGATACTGCTTTCCACGCACTACTTCCATCAAAATGTTATTACTGGTCCCAGTTCTGACTTTGAGGCCTCATTGATCGATTTCTGAGTCCTTTTCCTCAGGCTCCTTCTTTCTCCCACATCACTCAACAGGGCAGGAATGGGTCCTCCCTTACTGAGATTGATTCTAACTGAAAGGTCATTGGAGTAAAAAGGAAGGTCATCTTGTTGGTCCAACTGATTAATATAATTGCTGATGTGTCCACGATGGTCATGCATTATGCATCATACATAAGGTGGCTCTGTGGCGCAATGGATAGCGCATTGGACTTCTAGAGTATTGTAGGCATTCAAAGGTTGTGGGTTCGAGTCCCACCAGAGTCGTGTTTTACACCCTAGATAGACATTTAATGTGCAGGTATCTGAACGGCAACACCACCTTAACACTTATTTACAATAACCTCAAAGTTCTAAACTCTCTCACCTCAATCCAATAAATAAACAAATGCTTGCATATTGTTAATGCTTTACCTACTAAACAGCTGTTTTTTTCTGTTCTTCATACTCTTCTCTGAATTCCAGAATCATGTTTCTACTACAAACAAGATGAATTGTGGTTAAATGATGCATAAATATATATTTTACTACTTACTAACATAGTACCCGGGAACTGTCTACATGAGCCATCCCTGAGGCACTCTAAATATTAACCCTTTAATGGCACACCATGCATATTCCATGTAGTGACTCATTATATGTGTCTAATACGCATGGAAACCTTGGCTTGCGATTATTTAAAGATACACTGAATTGAGCCACCTGCATTCAAGCAGGGATATCAACCATAACATAGTGGGAGCAAATTCACCAACTGGGAGTGTTAGATATCATCAGGTCAGTGTACACTATAAAGCACCTGAGAATCTGCCCCTTCAACCTGAGATTAGGGCAAAAGTCCTGAGACTCATGGTCAAACCCTGAGAGTTCCTGGGTATGCCTGCCAATACATTGTAAAAGGTGTAACTGCTGGCACAGCGTGCTCTGCTCAGAGCACTTAATAATTATCAGTTTTCATTATACATTTTGTTGTTATTATTATTATTATTATTTTGCTATTCCAAGGTGAAGCTATAAGTCAATACATTTGTATAAGTAACATTTCCTAAATAAAGATTAATGTTCAAAAAGTGGATCTGGAATTCACTGGATGGGAGTATTTGTCAGAGTTGTGTACAAGGCGGCTCTGTGGCGCAATGGATAGCGCATTGGACTTCTAGATGTTAATTGAAGACATTCAAAGGTTGTGGGTTCGAGTCCCACCAGAGTCGTGATTTTGCTCCTCTGAACACTGCTTCTTTTTTCTTTGAAAGTCGAATATCAGACCTCCACGAAAGTACCAGAAAAAACTCCTCTCCTCTCACCATCCAGCTGAATCCCTACATATCTCAAAAAGTTTTTAGGTTTCTGTTTTCACTGTATGGCCATAACACTAACTACATTGTTTAGGGAAGTTTCTGTTTGCAAATGAACATTAAGGCTCCAGGATTTCATAAGCTCGTGCTGCTGTGCTAAAGATAAGTATCCTGCATTAACCTCTGGGAGAAAATGAGTTAATTAAAATACAATCGGAGATATTCATTGTGTAATCTATTCATTTATTGTGTAACACAAAGAAAGATCACAGGGGAAAGTTAGTGGCACATGTTGCACACTTACATAGGCGCTATCGCCACCTACTGGCAGACTAGCAGAAGACAGCCCCACAATACAACTCTGAAATCTAACTGCTTTGTGTTAGCTAAATTGTGGTTGCAACCTTGAAAATATAACGAGTCTTGACAGGACCAGTGAATACAACAACATAGAGGAAACAGATTTCATAAAAAATGCCCATTCTTTACAAATGTTAGATAGGTCCCACCTACTGGCAGATAGAGAAACAACACTTTTATCTCAGTATAATTGTTCAGCTGCCAAACAAAATTATTGGTACGGAGGATCCTAAACAGTGATGTATACTGTCCTAGGGCAGAAGTCCCCCTGCTACAAAACCCAGGGGCAGATCGCCATCTTGGGTGATCAAGCCTCCCATGTCCCGCTGCACAATGGGCCAGTCATAAGGGAAACCTTTGATCTCCCCACACCTAGTTCTGCTTTGTATCGGCTCAGCACAGCTCCCATGGACCGGATTAAAAGCCGTTATGACATCATATCCCACCACCCCGTGCTGTGCTTTAGGGCCGAAACAAGCTATCCTCACTGCAGGAGAACATTTGTCTGTCGATGTCTATTCTCAGGGTTTTGCAGCTCATCACCTTTTATTTGGAAAGCTACAGAAAACAAAGTACCTTCATATCTTCAGTTTTCCTTAATTCCCAAAAGTAGGAATTGCTGCAGTCATCTTTCCATATATATCTCAACTTCCAGCTACCAACATATATAAAAAAACATTTTATTGCTATATATAAAATATAATTTAAGAAAATATTTTTATTTAACATTAGTTTCGCAATAAATAAGCACTTTTTCCAACAGAACGTAACTTTACAATGAGCAGATATCAAACTGTAATTTACAGCTCCCCGCTTTAAATGGCATACGCCTCCTACCCCTGCAATGGGGTATTCAGAACCGAGAAACAGCTGCTACCGCTTCCTAACACAAAACACAACAGGTGTGACGTGTATCTCGCTCCCCAAAGCCTGTTAATGGGGTAGATTACGAAGGGGACCATCTGGGGGACTCATTCAGTTTCTCAGTCCTCTAAATCCATCCCAAACTCTGCATAGAGGTCTTTCGTGGTGACACCTCTGAGAACAGCTGCAATAAACAAAAGGGCATCATTATTAGAAGCTGGCAATACCGCAGTCACAACATATATATATATATTCACTGCAGTCCCAAAGTGTGGGGTCACTTAGAAATGTCCTTGTTAATGAAAGAAAAGCAAATTTTGTCCATTAAAATAACATGGAATGGATCAGAAATCCAGCGCAAACGGGGTTAATATAGCTGGAAACGACTGATTTTTAATGGAATATCTTCATAGGGGTACAGAGCCCGTTTATCACTCCCATCACTCCTGTGTTCCAATGGCCCTTTATCACTCCCATCACTCCTGTGTTCCAATGGCCCTTTATCACTCCCATCACTCCTGTGTTCCAATGGCCCTTTATCACTCCCATCACTCCTGTGTTCCAATGGCCCTTTATCACTCCCATCACTCCTGTGTTCCAATGGCCCTTTATCACTCCCATCACTCCTGTGTTCCAATGGCCCTTTATCACTCCCATCACTCCTGTGTTCCAATGGCCCTTTATTATTCCTTACCGAGCCTGCCCAGCAGCATCTGCCCAGTATCTTTCAGGTCGTTGTACTGGTGAAGAAGTGAAATGTGTTGTTCCAGTTCAGACATTCTGTAACCTCTGGGGGGGAAGCAGAAGCAATTAGCTGCACGGCATCTTCTAGAACATAATTCTAGTATTTAGAGTATCGTACTCAGCCTCCAGCTGGGCGATCTCCTGATCCAGAATGACTTCCTTCTGCCGGAGATGTGAAATCTCTCTTTGCAGGCTCTCTTCTGAGACACTTGGTGACCGGCTGCAGCGCGGAGACTCGACCCGCTGAGTCAAAAACATATATTGGGGGGATATATAAATATTCATTTAAATGTATCTTGGCATTAGAGAAAGAAGGCTGGGTAGATTTAATGAATGAGATCCGGTGTGAATATTTCATTCATAAGTAATGGGTGGTCTGCATCGGGGGGGGGGGGGGGGTCACCTAGCACCTTATCCATGTTAAATAGAGTGCATGCGCATACAGATCCTCCCACAATCCTCTACACAATTCAGAAAGCCTGAACTCCCACGTCTGTAATTTCTATCTGTATGCCAGGCTGATCATAGACCAAATAGCACCCCAGGCAAGAAGCCCCTTTGTCGCCCTCCATCACCATTTTTGGAATAATGTAGGCATCTCTCGTGTGCATCCCCCCCATGTATTGGTACCAGAAGCCTATGCATTGGGGGGCAGTTGCTTGCGTGACTGCCAGTGCCCCCATGGGCTACAGACCCCTCGTCTGGCACAGACATCGGCACATGCCAGACGCATAAAAAACGCATTATCATTATTAGTGGATTTCATATTACGAAGACCTATCATATTTCAAATTGAATCCTTAAAAGAATGATATACAAAGTGTGCGTTATTATATGTAAACATAGGTGGGTTTCAGACAGACGGACAGACAGACAGCATTATAGAATACATACAGGCGATTTAAATCCTTTATTAAAATGTCTTCGGATTCCGAGTGGCGTTCTAGACACAAACAGAAAGGAAGACGTTAAAGAGGGTGGTAGATGATTGGAACAGCCTCCCAGCAGAGGTGGTAGAGGGTAATACAGTGAGGGGATTAAACACGCATGGGATAAACATATGGCTCCTGAATCTAAGACGAGGCCAACTACTGATTAAGGTTTGAGTCTTTACAGCAGGAGACAGGGGGGGACGAATGAGTCTTTTAAACTTTCCGTCCCATGTACCCTGTTGAGATTAACACTATTTACACATTTTATTCCTAACCCCGTTAACCCTGATTATAAACAATTAAATTCATTGATGCTACCTGTATATTTTTGGATGTAAAGGCTTAATGGTCATGTGACACATAACCAGACACTGACAGGTTGTTGCCGTAGAAACAGGAAAAATGCTGAACTCGATAACAATCCAAAAGTCTAAAAAGACTACAAAAAAAGTTTAACCCCTGAATGCCAAGATAGACAATAATGCAACTACCAACCATTACCTGCTCCTGCATCAACCCTTTCAGTGGCAAGAGAGTGCAGTCTTATTCATAGATTAACCCTTTAGATAAGAGAGGTGCACATCACAGTGCTCCCACCCCCATGACTTACCTCCGGAAGTTACTCCTCTGCCCAGTGGCAGCAGAAGACACTGGGGTAGATACCTCGGTATGTGGTGCCGGATCAGAGCTTTCTGCCCCGGGGGAAGCCGGTCCGCTGTCCTGGAGATGACCGGGATAAGGGCTACCCGGCTGTGACATTATAAGCAGGGCCTGTGGGATCCCTGACTGCAGAAACAAGATGTGTTGTCAGCTGATCAGTCACGTGACACTGCTGAATAGTCATGTGACCAAGCTCCGGCAGCGCAAACTGACTGGGGAAATCCGGGCGCTGTCTATTGCAATCCTGATGATATACCGGTATATATATATATATATATATATATATATATATATATATATATTACATATGTGTGTGTGTGTGTGTATATCCTTATGGATATATATATATACATACATATATACACACACACATATATATAGTAAATAACATTATATATAGTGAGACATGACAAAATGGATAAATGAATGATGCACTGATTGACATGTGAGCATAGATACCCCCTATATTAGTGACAGTAACAAGTGGCCTGTGGCCTGGGAGGATGAGTCCTTCATTTGGACCCAATCCCTTTTGACGACCCTCTTTTCTGGGTGTGAGCGGATCACAGTGCTTTATAGCCTCAAAAATAACAAGCACAGAAATTATGTGTAGAAATGAAATAACTTCCTGACCTATATAACCGGTTGCCAATAGATTACAGGTTCCTATAACATTTAAATTGTCGGGCGGTATGGGATATAGATTGGTAAATGTGCTCCGTTATCACTTCTACACAGAAAAAATGTTTGGTATCTACAAAAACAATGACAAATATAACAAAATATAAGTACAAGCTATAGAAATGTTTTATTTGGGGGGATCTAGTTATATTCATACCGGGAAACTCTCAAGGTTTGACCCGGAGTCTCAGGGATTTTGCCCCAATATCAGGGTAAAGGGGAAAACTTTGAGGCCCACGCAGTCTGGAGCTGACACCTTACTTTTGCTCCCAGTTTCTGATGGCTGATATATCCCTGCTTGAATGCAGGTGACAATATTAAGTGTATCTGTAAATAATGACACGTCAAGGTTTCCATGAGGGCCGGTATGAGAGCCATTTGGGTAACACAACTGGCGAGTCGCTGCAAGATAGGCTAATAAAGGGTTAAGATATGGTTATGCTAAATGTTGCAGTGCTGACAGACCCCCTTTAAATGTATATTATCCAATGGCACGGTAGTCTGTGTTTCATATGTCATTATATGTATTAATTAGGTAATAAATGGCTAATGTCAGTGGCAGTATGTATCTTATACAGCAATATGTTATATGTGAGGCTCCCTCTAAATAATATATTCAATTAGGAACTAAAAACTACCATTAGGTTGCAATTTCACCCAACAATAAACATCTTAAACACTTTATGTAAGGTTTTGTCTTTCGGGCAGAACCTTTACGCACAGGCTCGATGTTTCCAGTCGGCTTGTTGACGTGCCGTAGCGGCCCGGTTGCTATGGAGCCATAGCGGAAGTGACGGCGAAATTTGTTGACAGCGAGCTTGCAGGATGCCCGTTGAGCAGGAGTAACGGCTGTGAAGGTGGTCCGTACCGCAACCGAAGGCTGCCGAGCCGGATCCGGGTGAAATTCGTGCGGGGCTGTGTACTAGGGGTCACGGAGGATCGGATAGTCTGACCGGGCCTCGGCTGCACGGTCTTATAGGGTGAGATCATATCCCTATATAAGGATGATCGCGTCTGCCCCATTGGCTGCTAGCCTGCCATCCTTGTAAGGGGGCAGCGGGGTAATATCCCTACCCATACAGGGCTATGAGGGCAATTATTGTCACACAACCTTATGGTAAATATCTATAGCATGAAGGCATGAAATATTACGTGGTATTGCCTCATGGATGGTTTGTTTGGCAACCATCTTTATTAATTAACCATAATCTTATGTGAATCATCGAATGAATGTCTAATAATACATTAAGACAAATAATATCTGACATTTTGATCTATTGTTAATATGTCGCTTATATGTTAAAAAAAACAAACTGTTTAAGTGGAACAGCCTCCCGGCAGCAGTGGTAGAGGCAAACTTAGTGAGGGAATGTAAACATGTATGGGACAGGCATATGGATCCCGAATATAATACTTTATATTTAAATAATTAAATAATTTAAGACACACTGGTACAAAAGTTGTATTAGAGGCGAAATACAGCTTTAAACATTATCTGTCATTTTTAGAATTTGGGACCCCCCCCCAAAAAAAAGAGAAAATATTTTCGAAATGTATTATTATTTTGAAATGATTATTATTATTTGGGAAAGTTCGGATCCTCCGAGTTATTTCAAGCGTGACGTGAAGACGAGAGGGCAGACCTGATGGAAGAATCCTTTCTTTAAAGCCATAGGAGGGACGCAACCATAGAATGTAATATTTTTATTTTTAGGAATCAGTTTTTCTGCCCATAGGATTTGAGAAATTGTGCTGGTTTTTTTTTTTGTACTCGGTGGCAGAATCCGTTCTCCTTGTAGTATTAAAGGGTTAAAAGGCCAGATCTTTCTGAACTCCAGGAAAGTAATCTTATGTTCTATGAAAAGGTCGCTTACGTCTTTTCTTAAAGCATGGTAAGTAAAAAAATAAATAAAAATAAAAAAGTCAACGTGTTTAATTTGGCTCTGATCTGGGTAAACATTTAAAGGGACAGTCCTTTAACCCCTTTGTGACAATGTAATAGTTCATCTCCAGATCCCGCCAGTATGTATTATTACGTCATGTCGCTTTTAAGTATCGCCAGGGCTAAATCCCAACCGATGCATGGGAGATCAGGCTGCCAGTAGTCAGGCTGACTATTCTTGCCACTGATTGGCTGCCCGAAGAAGCCAATCAGCGGTAGGAAAGAAAGTGCTTCCATTCATATCAATAGGAGCTATTTCCACAGATGTGCACAGGGGGTCTTAACAGACCCCATCCCGCAGCTTTTTCACAGGCATAGGAGTCCCTTGTTTCTAAGGTCCGTCCGTGGAAATTTTGTGATAAAAAGCACCTCATTTTTCCTGCGCGTTGTATAGATACGTACTTTAGCTGTAGCTCTGCAACCGTCGCCGTATATTTCTCGTAAGCCACGGCTGCAGTGTATCCGGGCACATTTTGGTTTTGGATCACAGGAAGTCCCGGAAACTGGCCAAGTTGGGCAGGGCTTGAAGGCTTAGGGTCAGACGCTAGGCATTTCTCTTCTACGTTATGGTATGGCAGGAATCTCAGGGATTAAGGCCATAGGTGCTCCATTGCGGGGTGTACAGCCTGATTATTAACGGCTAATATAATCCAGATCATTTATTAGTAACATCAGTAACATATTTAGAACTCTATGGGCATTCGCTGTTTCCGGATCCTGAATAGTCCTTTTTTTTCTTATCTTTTGAGAAAAAAGGTGACAGACCCCCCACCCCAGCCGAGCTGACACTCAGTTCTGTTGGGTTCAAAGGATCTGGGTCATCTACAAAGTGTATTCTTGCTGAAAAATGAACACAGACATGAGACCCTAGCAGATCCGTGACGCGTACCTGTAGTGTTTGCGAAAAGGTCCACTTGGAGGGGTATTTTTATGTGAGCGTTAATGTAATATTATCAGAGGCTGATTAGGTGTAGATAACCGCAGCGTGTTCCTGGCTATCCCCAGGGGATGATGGGGCACGCACAAGTGATAATAATAGCTGTTTGCATAGTAAACAGCTTTGGTGGTCCTGGAAACTGGCCGAGTTGGGCAGGACTGAAGGCTTAGGGTCAGACGCTAGGCATTTCTCTTCTACGTTATGGTATGGCAGGAATCTCGGGGATTAAGGCCATGGGTGCTCCATTGCAGGGTGTATAGCCTGATTATTAACGGCCAATATAATCCAGAAAATGTTTAAAGTAACATATTTAGAACTCTATGGGCATCCGGTGTTTCCGGATCCTGAATACTTTTTTTGTGCTTTCTGAGATATATTAGTAATAAAGAACAGGATGTTTCTTGTATGTTGCTAACTATATATATATATATATATATATATATATCGAGCATATTGTATGTGAACTTTGCTTTTGCTACACAAGACATATAGTTCTAAGCATTGTTTCGTTAAACCCTGTTAAATGGTTGCATTTCTTGATCTGATATAAATGTGTCTTTTTAGTGTCCTTAATTCAGAATTCTCCCTTTTTTTTCTTTCCAAAGGTCTCGTCTTGATGTTCCAGAAGCGTTAATTAAAGAGGGGGTGATTTCATAACCATCTTCCAGAAAGTAGCAAGATGGCGTCAGACAGCCCGAAATCCCTTATGTCGATATGCACCGACGTTTGCCTCCGAAACCTTAAGGGGACGCTATGCTACCTCCTAGACAATGAAGTCTTGCGTCTGCACCCAGACATCTTCCTGCCCAGCGAGATATGCGACCGCCTTGTGAACGAGTATGTGAAGATACGCCAATGAGTAGATCTGCAGCTGTAGTTGATCTATAGGTCTTGTAATTCCCAGCCAGCCGTAGTAGTAGTGGGATATGGGAGTTGGCCGTGTTTTCTGTGGGATGCGTTGGGCGTTTGCTACCCACCACAAAGGACTAGGGCTTAATTTCCACCATGCTAATCCATCAGTGCCTGATTTGGGGTGTGACAGTAGCCTCTGGCTAGGGGTCCATGGGTAATAAATTCAGCCCTGTGTGGCAGGCAGACAACTCGCATGAGTTTTGATTCTGCCACCGATTTTGAAGATGGGCAAGAGAAAACAAAATAGACTTTTTTTGATTTGATTGTTTTCGTTGGTCGTATAACCTCAAAGCATGTCTTAATCGTGTGTCTGTTTTAGGTACATTGAACTAGTGAATGCAGACAGTAGCTTCGAGCCCCATGAGAGTTTCTTTACCCTGTTCTCGGAGCCACAGAGCACCCGTCTTGCCCGGCTCCACCTTCGTGAGGATATAGGAGATCAAGACCTTGAAGCCATTCGAAAACAAGTGAGCGAGAACTGTGGTATTGTGTTCTTAGATGTTGCTGAAGCATAAAAACCTGGCAGCAGTCAACTGTTTTGTAGTCAAGAACTGCTGGGCAATAATGATCAAACTTAATGTATATTAACATTTAGAATTAATATTTATTAAGGCAGTGAAGGTTGTGTGTTATGAATAGAAAGAGTAGATGGAACAGTAGCTTTAAACCATCAACAAGGCCTATTTTTGATTATTTTTCTAACAGTCTGCCTTCCTCTTAAACCCAGTTTGATCCAATAGGAGACACTCTTTAGTTAACCTAAGCCCCGACTTGTCACTTTCAACTAGAGTTCTGAGGGCCTCAATGGCTCCCGTGGTTTGTCATGTAAATTCCCGTGTGTCTTCATCCCTTTTTCAGGACCTGGTAGAGCTGTACCTTACTAACTGTGAGAGATTGACAGCCAAAAGTCTGCAGACACTCATGAGGTTCAAGTCCACGCTGGTGTCCCTCAGCCTTTCTGGTTGTCTCAACATCTTTTTTGAGGAGGAGAACTTGGACGGCTATGATGAGAGTGACTGCTTGGTCAATCCCACCCGTCAGGTCCTCGTTCGGGATTTCACCTTTCAAGGATTCCAGCACCTGCGATTCCTAAACCTCGGCTGTATCACCAAAGGGGTAGATGTTGAGATGATGCTTCGGCCTCTGCAAAGCTTGAAAGCTCTGAACCTTTCAGGAATCCAGCTGAACGACGTGAGCTTCCTAACGCAATGGAGGGACACATTGGTGTCTCTGGTGCTGTACAATATGGACCTGTCTGAAGATCACATCCGGGTCATTGTGCAGCTGCAGAAACTCCGGTAAGCCTATGGGGGGGGGATTTTCCACTTATAATTAGTTTCATACAGTACAAAAAGCATGTCTTAAAGCAGACAAAGGTGAGATCAGATAAAAAAATGCACATTTCAGAATGTAGCTTTTAATCCAAACTCGCCATACATCAGGCAGCAGAGGATACTGGGCTTTCATGTAATCCTGTATAGTACACGTGTGCTAGATATGGAAAAGTGATGTAATCCTGTATATTGTACTCTACTATATTGCTAATGGAGTTTACATTTGAACGGTTGCTATATTATAATTTCCTCTCAATTTTTTTTGTCCATGTGTTTCACAACTTTTGGTCTCTACAGGCACCTGGACATCTCACGAGACAGGCTTTCCAGTTATTACAAGTTTAAATTGACCCGCAAGGTGCTGAGCCTTTTTGTGCAGAACCTGGAGGATCTCGTGTCATTGGATATCTCTGGTCACATGATGCTGGAGAACTGTGCTGTCTTCAAGATGGATGATGAACTGGGCCCTCCCAGGTATGATCAGCAGGTGGTGTAGGTGATGTTATGGAGTATGTGAGAAATTCAACAATTTCAACTTTATCAACACATACAGCTGAAACTTGAATGACAATTGAGTTCTAATTTATTGGCAGTAGCTCGCAAGCTTATATATGTTGTAACTTCTGTACAAACTGCAGATCTAAAACTGTTTCTTCTCCTTAGCAATGACCCTTGCAAGAGCAGCATCATTCCTTTTCAATCCTTCAAAAGGCCCCTACGGTTCTTGGGCTTGTTTGAAACATCTCTCTGCCGCCTGACTCACATCCCAGCCTACAAAGTAAGAACCGATCTTGCAATGGGTTGACTTTTGTGAAAACCATGTGCCCTTAGGCTCTCACTAACCGCGTGTGTCTGCAGGTGAGCGGCGACAAGAACGAGGAACAAGTGCTTAATGCCATCGAAGCGTATACAGAACATCGCCCTGAGATAACGTCCCGTGCCATCAATCTCCTGTTTGACATTGCCCGTATCGAAAGGTGCAACCAGCTTCTGCGAGCGCTGCAGGTAATAGCTGTTTCCTGGCGTAGAAGTCATAGATAGGGCTATAGTCTGACGCCTGCCAACCCAGTGATCCTGCTTTGTTGGTTGATGTACCCCGCTGAAGCTGTCTACCTAGCCGCACTCGTGAGTGACAGTTTGCCCAAGAAGGTCAGATCATTATTTATTAAAGAGCCGTTTGACTTTTTGTACGGTCTGGAGAGTGGGGCATTGTTCTAAGGCAGGGGTGTCCAACCTGCGGCCCTCCAACTGCTGCAGGACTACATCTCCCATCATGCTCTTTCAGGTAAGGGGCTGGCTGAGGAGTATGGGAGATGTAGAGCTGCAGCAGCTGGAGGGCCGCAGGTTGGACACCCCTGTTCTAAGGGCTGGTGCTGAATATTCTATACAATGGAGGCAGTACTGAGCTCTTTATAAATGCTGCAACCACGATGGGTTACTTAATTGGTCTCTGTCACTCAATAAACGCTGGCAGACTGCGTCACCAATGTAGCCCAAGCTCCAGTGCAAAGTACGTAGGGACCTATTTGGAGTTGAGTAATGACATATGTACAAAGCTGCATCGCTAAAGACAAACTGTTGTCATGATGACCTTTCCTCCCCTTTCCCCGACAGTTGGTCATCGCTGCTCTGAAGTGTCACAAATATGACAAAACTATCCAGGTGACAGGGAGTGCTGCCCTTTTCTACCTCACCAACTCTGAGTATCGTGCCGAACAGAGCATCCAGCTCAGACGACAGGTGATTCAAGTGGTGCTGAATGGCATGGAATCCTACCAGGAGGTGACGGTAAGACGATGTACAAAGACCACAGCCATCTATATGTTAATAGAGGAGTGACCAGACAAGATACTGTGTCACCGGGCACAGGGCTGGAAGGCTGACAAATTCTATTTGTCCCATTTGACCTGGAAACCTTAGACATGTAATTCTTTCTCTAGGTTCAAAGAAACTGTTGTCTCACACTGTGCAACTTCAACATCCCAGAGGAGCTTGAGTTTCAGTACCACCGTGTCAATGAATTGCTGCTAAACATACTCATCCCAACACGGCAAGATGACTCCATCCAGCGTATTGCGGTCCACCTCTGCAATGCCCTCGTCTGCCAAGTGGACAATGATCACAAAGAAGCTGTGGGCAAGATGGGGTTTGTTATGGTAAGCCCTTTACAGTAACATGCTGACTGCAGATCCTTTCAACAAACAGCTGCCTGTGCATATGGCATTGTCTTAACTGTTTAAAGGTGATAGATATGTGTTACAAACCCAATGCATGTGTGTACAATGGGAGTAGCCATCGTACCTTCCTTTTGTCAAAATGTGCTTGATTACCCCTCAATGGAATTACCCCCACCCCTCAATGGAATCCAGTTGACTTTCGTAGTAAATCAGGGTCAGGAATGAAGAGAAAAGAGGTTAGTTCAGGACAGGGAAGTAATAAGTCATGGACAATAATAATAATTGTTTAGGAACAGAAAGTACAGGCTACAGGTAATTTAGATAAATGCATTTAATGATGATGACAGTGTTGTGTGTCTCAAATAGATCCACTTTAATACTTGGCGTCAGCAGGAATATATAATATATATATATATATATATATATATATATATATATATATATATATATATATATATATATATATATATATATCTCATTTATTGTAAATATCTGTTTCTTTCCCTAGACTATGCTGAAACTGATACAGAAGAAACTCCAGGACAGAATGGTGAGTTACTCTCAGTTCCAGCCACATCATGTAATCCAACAAATGTATAGTAAATACATTTTAAATACATAAATAGCTGTTCTTGCTCCTAGATCATCTTCCCGTTTCCTTGGCCACTAATTCTAACGGAACAGTTGTCACGGAATACACTTCAGAAACATGCTTTCGCTTCATTAATTAAAACACAGCCAGCAAAGCCCAATTCCCACTTTTTCTTTAATTAGTGGGACCCTGGCAACTTTTTAATCCCTGACTTCTTTCCCCATTTTTTTTTAACAGTGCGACCAAGTGATGGAATTCTCGTGGAGCGCGCTGTGGAACATTACGGATGAGACTCCGGATAACTGTGAGATGTTTCTCAATTACAGTGGTATGAAGCTATTTCTGGAGTGCCTGAAGGTGAGTGTCTTGGGCACCCCTTACAGGGAAGGGTTGGTTATATTAAGGAAAACAACCTCTGGCTGTGATTACATCTCGTGTGTATAATGTAGGAATTCCCAGAGAAGCAGGAACTTCATCGTAATATGCTAGGGTTGCTGGGAAATGTGGCTGAGGTGCGTGAACTTCGTCCACAGCTCATGACCTCCCAGTTCATCAGTGTTTTCAGGTAGGTTAATTGATTAAGTTTGTCCTGTTGGTGCTTCATCCGTTTTGGTACTCAACCCACTTGTGGTTCTGTTGGCAGCAACCTCTTGGACAGTAAAGCAGACGGGATTGAAGTGTCTTACAATGCCTGCGGGGTGCTGTCGCACATCATGTTTGATGGTCCTCAGGCCTGGTTCATTGCCGAGCCAACACGCCAGGAGGTGGACGAGCGAATGTGGAAAGCCATCAGGAGTTGGGACATCAGCTCCAGGAGAAACATTAATTACAGGTGAACACATGTGACCAATTCTGTGCATTTTGCATTATTTTAAAGGATTGGGCAGTTAAGAACCCCTGACATGTTTTTTTACGCAGGTCATTTGAGCCGATTCTCCGGCTCCTTCCTCAAAGTGTGTCTCCCGTCAGCCAGCACTGGGCCACGTGGGCGCTCTACAATCTGGTCTCCGTGTATCGTGAGTACTGAAACCTGCTGATTTTGATGTTTAGGCGAGGAAAGACTTGCGCATACTCTGAATATGGCGGCATGTGATACAGGCCAGGCCAGAATTATAAGGGTCATGAGAGATGCAGAAATCAATTCTACTTGGGAATAGAAATACAGACGTTGATCCAGAGACAAGGAATAAGAACCATGCAGCGGAGTGGATGCAATTTATGGCTGCCTTTTATGCCTTAGTATGATCTATTTCAGGGGTGTTCAAGCTGCGGCCCTCCAGCTGCTGCAGGACTACATCTCCCATACTCCTCAGCCAGCCCCTTAGCATTATGGGAGATGTAGTCCTGCAGCAGCTTGGAGGGCCGCAGCTTGAACACCCCTGATCTATTTGGAGAGAGAGAATCCCACTAGGTTTATATGGATAAAGACTACAAATAAGTTAACCCTTTATTAAACGTATTGATACACATGGGGCAGCTCAGAATAAAGCGTAATCTGTATGGATGCCATGTAGCTCCACTCGATATAAATTCGAAGCCTGGTTACTGATTTTCATGGTGCCTGGGAGATCCAAACAAATATTTGCTATTGCTAGTTGTGAAATATAATTCAATCTGTAGTTGCTGGTAGATTTGTATTAACCTGTTAAAGTCATGTAAGTCCTATATATATATTAACTGTTGTCATGTTAGAACTGCTAACCTGCTATGGGTTCTTCCTACGTTCCAGCTGACAAATACTGCCCCCTACTGATCAAGGAAGGAGGACTCCCTCTACTAATTGATGTTGTCAACATGCCTTCAACCCATCAAGAAACAAAGGACATGGCCAGGTAATACCTCTTTAACCCCATATTCTATTCAATCCCTTCTTCACTTTGCTACTTGCCCTCTTCCTTAACATATTTGCCTTTTCATCTCTTTTTTTTGGATCCATATTATTCCCACTGCATCTCGGCTTACTCTTTCTTTTCATCATTCCTCCCTTTTCTGCCCTCTATTTTATTATTCTCCGGTGGCTACTGGTCCACCCACCTGTGATTAACAAAAACCTTTTAAAAAAAAAAAAGGGTGTTGTGTTGGGGATACTGGTTGGGATAGGGTTAAAATGCACGTTTTTGTTGTTTTCCCAGGAAAGTCCTCGATCATTGCAGTAAATATAACGAAGAGGGGATGGACACGTTATTATAGAGGTGAGACAGGCGACGAGATATCCGCATTGCCCTCTGTGCCTCTCCGCAGAGAAACACCTTCACCCAACTCTAAAGTGGTAGAGGCGCCCCTGTGCTCAATGCACCAACAGACCATTTTTTCACAATAAAACCCCTTTATCTGTGGTTTCCTAATTCTCGATTTGGTATACGCTTGGATATGATTTGCTATAGAATAAAACCAGGAAAACAACCTCTGTCCCCCATCGTAGTCTTCAGACCTTTATGCTGGCGTTGGTTGCCTAATAAGCCATGTTCAAGGAGCATCACTCCTGCAGTTTAAAAGGTGGCCAGCAGCTGTCATCCAGACTATATGAGCAGGCCTCACGTAGAACACATGGGAGTCATCCGTTGGTCTGTACCCATGCCTGATCTTCAGCGGAGATGGTCATTCTTGATGCAAACGTGGTCTAACGTATTGATAATCTTAGGCTAGGGGCCCTGGTTTAAAAGACAATTCTCTGCCTATGCGTTCTAACTTGGGGGAGCAGAGTTCCTAAAGAGCTACTGCCTGGAGCTGCGATGACGTCAAGATTTATTCTGTTTATTGTGCGTAGAACTCATGCTATCTTCTACTATCCAGTCTAAGTAACGTTTCAGAAATTAAAGAGATTTAGAACAAGCAGAGTCAGGGTCATGGTATAAAGTGATTTAAGTGTAATAGGTTGGTTGGTTTTAAGGTAACCTGAATGATTATCAACAAATCCTGATGGGAAAGCATCTTACGTGGCACTCGGTACATTGCATTGGGCATCTGAAGGGTTAATGCCTTCATTACCTGCATATCAAGGAAGCCGTGCCAAACCAGGTGGGCTAGTAAATGTTATTATATATAGTTTTACTAAAAATGAGAGCAGTCCACTCTTTAAGGGGGTCTAAGAATATTACATTAATCCATTTAACAGAATCGGCTATTCTTCCATTTTTTGGTAACAGGATTTGACCTTCGTCCTGTTGATTTTATTCTGTTCGGTGCTTCTTGATTCCTACCCCGTTTATAACGTATACACAAAGCAGCCAATGTGATGTAGTATTATCAAGAACACATTTCTGTCTTGTACATAGAACGTATATAAAATATGAACCGTTTCGAAAATGTTTATAGACTTCTTTTTCTTCGTTAATATAATTTTTTTTTTTAAAGGGTTTGGGCCGTCTTCGAGATATAATTGCAATTAGATTACAACAATAACGTAATAACATCATTCCTTGAGAATAGTAAGGGCGGCAATAGAAAAAGTATATTTGGTTGTATCTGGTCCGCTGGCCTCCAAATAGTAAGTGATAATTGTGCTAATATTGGGGGGCATAGCATCATTCGGCCACTAGCACTGAAAGGGTCAACACGGATGGGGGTCACCCATACATATATGTATCTTTGCCTAAGCAATATGTTCCTTAATCCATTTAATCCATGTTTGTGTATAAACATCTATATATTTTCTGTATCTTTTAATGTTTTGCCACCTAGCTTTAAACCGTAACCTTTTCCGTTTGCTATCTGGGTTTATTCTAAAATTATTCTTTATGGGGGTCTACAGAGATGTCTTCCCTGACAGGCGTAGGGTATGGGAAGGTATAGCTACTGCAATCTAGTGCCTATGGCAAATACCAGAAGAAAGCATTGAGAGACAACCAGTGTTTGCCCTGTTTACAAGGATTTATAAGAGACCGGGGAATTAGTTACATGCAGTATCATGCCTCTGACAGATACCATAGCGGTGCATTAAAATGCTTGTTACGCTAGGACTTTTCACAAGCCGGAAATGGATCATGACTGCGGTAGATATAGCAAAGTACTGAAAACTGAACAATACTGGACTTCTGCTACTTTGGGGTTTGGAAATGTTTCATTGCCCCTCTCTTCTGGAAAAGCTGCAATCTTAATATTACGTTCTCTGAAGGCTTCGTGGACCATGGGAGGTCCAGCTCCTAACTTCCAGGAGAAGACACGCTTTCCGGCAAGAAGTAGGTGTCCGTCTGTCTTTTGCACCAGCTTCGACCCCGATTCCAAACGAAAGATTTCAAAGTACATTCGCTGTTTCGTTCGCGTTCCTCCCGCGTTTAGGACTTTTACTGCCGTGGAGTTCTCTCCTGTTCATCTCCGTGGACGTTCTTTCACGTTAGCCGACTGCTCCTCCTGGGAATCGGGACGGGTGTAGAAATATAAGCTACACGTGCAGTTGTACTGTGTATTGTGTTTTGTAAAAAAATAATAATAATAATTTGATGAGCTGGATGAATAAAGTCCGATAAAAATGTTTCCGTATTTATTAATGTTATTGTTTAGGGTCCTCGACAGCCCTACTTTAGAAAAGTAAAGTACATCTCCTCCTCCACGGTCATACGATTCTTTCCACTGATTCTATGTGGTGGCTCTCCGAACGTCTAATACTGGTCCTCGTGTAAACCTTGACAGTGACTTGTCTTTCATTTAAGGATAGGGTCACCTGCATTCAAGCAGGGATATCAACCATGACATACCGGTCACAAAAGCACACATTATAAATACGATCATAGAAGTGTAGAATAGAATGGAGTCAGTTCTAGGCTGTGTGACCCTGAGAATCTGCCCCTTTACCCCGAGATTGGGGCAAAAGTCCCCAGGTACGGCCAGCGGCTGCCGAATGACATGCGCATGGCTGCAAATTACCGTATTTGCTCGAATATAATATAAAATACTTTCTTTCCTATAAGGCAGTCTTATATTCAGGCTTTTTCTTTTTTTTTCCAAATATTCATATTTTGGGGGGGGTCATCTAACAATCGAGCAAATAAGATATGTTTTTTTTATTTTATTTATTGTGTGGCTACATATTGTGTATTGCGTGGCTGCATATGTTCAGCCGGCACACTGCAGGACCCGATCTGCCACTGGAGGGGCAGTAGGGGTAAGTAAGCGGCGCTATCGCCCACCAGCCCCCTGATTATTTGACCGGTGTGCCAGATGGCCAATCCGAGCCTCTCTAATTTGCAAAATCATTCTGTAATTATTAACTGAGGCATTCAAATGTAAAGCTGTGAGCTGTTCTTGGTATTAAATGAATAGAAAAGCCGGTTAGCGATGAATCATTTGCGTTCCTTAACTCTACTCATTGATTCGCTCGTAAAGTTAATGTTTTGTTGCCCGTAAAAACAATTACAGGACCCTGTAAAACATAAACTTTCTCAGCTGTATCATGAGATGTAGAGAAGGTCTCGTCACCCACCAAACCATACTTATAGTGGGGTCCCTTCATTGCCCATGTTAATTGCCCATAATCGACAGATGGGCACCTTGGCCCAAGTATGCCAAGGACCAGAGGGGACTCAGAATGTACAATGCCGTCAGCCCTGTGATCTAGCTCCCCCTTTACAGTAGTGCTTCCAAAATGTTCAATATAATCCCATTAAAAAATGGACTGCAACCAACTACATGAAATTCCATAAAGATGATTTTTTGGGAGAAAACGTGTTTTAAAGCGCTATGGAATCTGCTGGCGCTCTATAAATGTAACACAGATTTGCCACAAATGCGTTTTTCATGGCGTAGAGGAACGCAGTAATGAAAAGGTTAAGGTTTTGCATTTCTCCGTTTGGGAGGAGAAATTCCCTTTCTGCTGCCAGACGGAGCCGAGATTCCAGTCATTCCTGCCCTAGTGTGGAGATGAATTCGTCTGGAACGTTATTCCTCCCACACACCTGCAGGTCCACAGCCCACGGCGGAGCTAAGTTCGACTATTTGAGGTCGGGTGCTACTTTAACCGGTACCGGACATCCAGAAACAACCCGAGAGCTGGACGGTCAACATCTCCAGGAGAGCTGGACGGTCAACATCTCCAGAAGAGCTGGACGGTCAACATCTCCAGAGGTATGGAAAAAAAGCAGATCCCTGCTAAGCTTCCAACACAACGATCACATTCTGTTCCTTATTAGGCCACATCTTCAGAACCAGGTCCACACTAGAAGAAAAAGCAAACTTTTACTCTAAAAGCCAAATCACCAAGAGCTAGGTCAGGGGTTCTTATTCAAGTACAAAGTATTAGGAAGGGCCACCTCTGGTGAGTTTCTCCTCAACGAAAGATCCTGCTGCGAAGTGAAGTCATCAATATTCTAGTTGAGTTCATTTTGTGAATGCCAACGTATTCTGACAATTCTAAGCTTAACGTAAACCCAATTCTAAGCCTAACGTAAACCCTTCACTAAGTGCTCAGGGCAGATTCTCCTCAAAATTAAGCAGGGACTGGATTGAAGTCCCCAGTGATGTAAAGAGGAGGGCCCTGTGCAATTGCTCGTACTTTACGGTTCACCTGTTCACAAGGTTCGGTATCAACCTCTTATCAACAGAACAATGCTGTTATCGGATGCTCCAAACAACCCCGATGCTTCCAGGAGGACATCTGTCGTTGACGTATCTGGAAATGAATGCTTTTTACACATACAAGAATTGGAGCAGCACCTGAGGAGTCAGATCGATAATCTTGAGCATCTTAAACTGTCTGTGGCAGAGGTACGGCTTTCTTCTCTTCTTTCCAATAATGCTTTCGTCCCTTGGGTTTTAAATACTTATCATGACAAGGAATGTATCTGTGGCCAAGACTGTAAATGATGCCATGGGGCTGGGAAAAGGCAGGTGTTGTGTGCCAGCTCGTAGATAGAAGGTGGTGGGGAAATAGCCATAAAACACCATTGAAGCTGGCTGGAGTTACATTTAACTTCTCACGCCCAGGGGCAACTACACTACCTAAAGGTCCAGTCCTAATAGGTCAGTCGAGGGCCTTTTTGATACCACCACACACTTTTTCACCATTTTATCTTTCTAAACAAAATTAATATGTGTTTACAAAAAACGTTCTGAAGGAACATCAGGAGAGGAAAGAGGTTCACAATGGATTTGGTTCCAATAAGACCATCTGCCTCTAGTAAGGTGGCCCAGAGCGCCCACCACTTTAGATCTGTCTCTCTATGAAGAATACTTTACTGCTTTGTGCCCCGTAATTCTGATACCCCAGGCAGCTTTGAAGGCTAGTTCTAAGACCAGCCATGGTGATGGTGTAAGTATGTCTAATAAGCAGTGTCGGTCTGTGACAGGAGCTCAGCGACAGAGCCAACAACACTGGATTCACGTCCATGGAGGAGCATTGCAAAGACCTGAAGATGTCCTTAGCAGAACACACCGCTTTCCTGAATGACCTTAGTGAACGTACAGAGTCTCTGCAGCTGAGCACTTCTCTCTTCATACAGGTACAGTCCAATCTACGGCGGTGAGCTCTAGCCCATACAACAAAATTTGATACTGTATTAATATACTCCACACACCCCATGTGTCTTCTGAGACCAAGCACCTTCCTAAAACCATTCACCTATCCACAATCTACCCACTTCATGCAGGTGAACACAAAGCTGAAAGACTTGGGAAGAAGAAGGAGCTCCAAGCGGTACACCATCCGTCCACAATTTTATGATGACACTCACTCTGACCTAGGATGGAACCCAACACGGCCACGGAGGAACAGTAATGCTTCTGAGATGTCGTGTGTCTGGTGACAATGTAACTCTTCTGCCGCATGGTCACAGGAGAACAATAATGTTTCTGAGATGTCCTCTGTCTGGCCACAATGTGTTTTTTTTCAGTATGGTGCCATATTTTACACTAAACAAGAATGTCATACATTTTTCAGGTTTATTTAACCCCAGATGACCCAACAAGATGTTATGGTTATCTGGTAAAAATGGCTATAACTGTAGTATTCAAAAGGGCTAAACTTGGCAAGAACTCTTGGCATCTAAGGTCCTGACGAGGTCAATACAATACTCTTAGCAGTTCATGTATAGCGCAGGTACACTTTATTCCGGTGCTCATTGTCAGATACAATTTAAGATAGGTTGGTGATTTCATGTTTTAGCACTTAGAAAAAAATCAACAAAAATAAACAAAACAATGATACAAAATATTCTTGCACTGGACTTTTATTGGCCATGAAACACTAGACTGTTACAGAGGTAAAGTCACCAGATCACCATCTAAAAAATCATTCTGTCATCTTCGAGTAACTCTGCCTTTCTGAGAGTACTGACTCTACGCCAGAGCCGGCCTTAGGTGTTCTGGCGCCCTGTGCGGACTACTCCTCTGGCGCCCCCCCATCCCAAAAAAAGAAAGGAATAAAAACTTGTAACAAAACTTGTAACAAAACCCCAATCACCATATACTACGCCAAACACTGATGTGATGTAGGCCCAGCACTTCATTGCCTGGCTTAGTAGTAGGGATGCACCGAAACGAATTCTGGACTGAAACCGAAAGTGCAGCATTTACCTGGCCAAAACTGAATATGACCCCCCCACACCATAAAAAAAATCTAACACTTTTATTTAACCCCTTAATGACAAAGACCATACATGTACGGGCTCAAAATGCATTGTTTTCCATGGGTTTGGGGACCGCCCATTGTCCTTAAGGGGTTAAGGTAAGTAATACACCAATATAGGACAAAACAATTAAATAACAATATTATATATTTATATATATATATATATATGATTAACAGGAATCACATTCCTATCATGCCCAGGCATACCCAGATTCCAGGATGTACTCGCAGACTTGGCATGATAGGAGTATAATTGCCCTATCTACCCCTTCTCACTCTCTTCTGCCCTATCTACCCCTTCTCACTCCCTTCTCCCTATCTACCCCCTTTCCCCTGTCTCACTCCCTTCTCCCTATCTACCCCCTCCTAACTATCTACCCTTTCCCTCTTTAAAGTTCACTTACCTTTCAGGAGTCCTGCGGTGGGGGTGCAAGGCCTCCCAGCTCTGCCACTGTATGGAACAGTATAGAGTGATGGGAGTTATGATGTACTTTTAGAGCATAATTAGATCATGAAAAAGACATTGGAAATGGTACAGCATAACACACATCACTCTCACACACTTACCAATCCACACATATACTAATCCACACATATACCAATCCACACGCATACCAATCCACACGTATACACTAATCCACGTGTATACACTAATCCACATGTATACACTAATCCACACATATAAACTAATCCACACATATACACTAATCCACACATATACACTAATCCACACGTATACCAATCCACACATATATACCAATCCACACTTACACTAATCCACACATATATACCAATCCACATTTACCAATCCACACATATACCAATCCACACATACACTAATCCACACATACACCGATCCACACATACACTAATCCACACATACACTAATCCACACGTATACCAATCCACACATATACACTAATCCACACATATATACCAATCCACATTTACACTAATTCACACATATATACCAATCCACATACATACCAATCCACACACATACCAATCCACACACATACCAATCCACACATATATACCAATCCACATTTACCAATCCACACACATACCAATCCACACATACACTAATCCACACATATACCAATCCACTCTCACTCTCACTGGATGCTTTCCTACCTTTCCTCTCAGGGCCGGACTGGGACTGAAAAGCAGCCCTGGAAAAATTTGGAGACCAGCCCCATATAGTTTATCTCACGGTGAAGCTCTTATACCCACACGCACCCCTTATACACACCCGAGTCACACTATGTGCCATTCTTTTTATCTCATTATTTGTATTAAAATGCCAGAAAGCAAAAGTGTTAAAAGGCCCTAATAAATGAAATACATTACACATAATGGGATCAAAACATTTACTACTGCGAACATTTTTTAGATGAAAGAGTTCCATTTTATTCAGTGGAACAAAACAGTGATCACATTATTCTTCACCATATTCTGGTAAGAAACTTTTATTTCTTTATTAATTCATGTAGACTATTTTTTTCCATATTTAATAAAAGCTATGATTGAGACATGTAGGGGGTTAAAAGGCATATCATGGGACAGAGTGGCATATAGTGGGTATAAGGCATTCATGGAGGCAGAGTGGCATGAAGGGGGTTAAAAGGCATATCATGAGGCACTCTGCCTCCAGAAAAGCCTTATGCCCCCTATATGCCACTCTGCCTCCCTGATATGCTTTATACCCTCCTATATGCCACTCTGCCCCATAATATGCCTTTTAATCCCCTATATGCCACTCTGCCTCCAGAAATGCCTTTTACTCCCTATGTCACTCTGCCTCCAGAAATGCCTTATACCCCCCATATGCCACTCTGCCTCCCTGATATGCCTCAACCCTCCTATATGCCCCTCTGCCCCGTGATATGCCTTTTAACCCCCTTTTTGCCACTCCACCTCCAGATATGCCTTTTGACCCCCTATATGTCACTCTGCATCCAGAAATGCCTTATACCCTATATGCCACTCTGTCCCATGATATGCCTTCTAACCTCCTATATGCCACTCTGCCATATAGGGGGTTAAAAGGCATATCATGGGACAGAGTGGCATATAGGGGGGTATAAGGCATTTCTGGAGGCAGAGTGGCATAAAGGGGGTTAAAAGGCATATCATGGGGCACTCTGCCTACAGAAAAGCCTTATGCCCCCTATATGCCACTCTGCCTCCCCAATATGCTTTATACCCTCCTATATGCCCCTCTGCCCCATGACATCCCTTTTAACTCCCTTTATGCCACTCTGCCTCCAGATATGCCGTTGACCCCCTATATGTCACTCTGCATCCAGAAATGCCTTATACCCCTATATGCCACTCTGGCATATAGGGGGTTAAAAGGCATATCATGGGACAGAGTGGCATATAGGGGGGTATAAGGCATTTCTGGAGGCAGAGTGGCATAAAGGGGGTGAAAAGGCATATCATGGGGCACTCTGCCTCCAGAAAAGCCTTATACCCCCCTATATGCCACTCTGCCTCCCTGATATGCCTCAACCCTCCTATATGCCACTCTGTCCCATGATATGCCTTCTAACCCCCTATATGCCACTCTGCCATATAGGAGGTTAAAAGGCATATCATGGGACATTTTTGTTTACTTTATATGGCAAGCCGATCCAGCTTGCCATATTAAATAAAAAATAATATATGCCACTCTGTCCCATGATATGCCTTCTAACCCCCTATATGCCACTCTGCCATATAGGGGGTTAAAAGGCATATCATGGGACAGCTTGGCATATAGGGGGCATAAGGCATTTCTGGAGGCAGAGTGGCATGAAGGGGGTTAAAAGGCATATCATGGGGCACTCTGCCTCCAGAAAAGCCTTATGCCCCCTATATGCCACTCTGCCTCCCCGATATGCTTTATACCCTCCTATATGCTCCTCTGCCCCATGATATACCTTTTAACCCCCTTTATGCCACTCTGCCTCCAGATATGCCTTTTGACCCCCTATATGTCACTCTGCATCCAGAAATGCCTTATACCCCTATATGCAACTCTGGCATATAGGGGGTTAAAAGGCATATCATGGGACAGAGTGGCATATAGGGGGGTATAAGGCATTTCTGAGGCAGAGTGGCATAAAGGGGGACACACTTACATACACACACACATGCCGAATTTTTTTGTTTTTAACAAATACAAAAAACATTATACAGTACAAAAAATACATTATTTTACTCACCTTCTACTTCTCTTGACTTCTTGGCAGCTGCACACCGTTCTCCTCTATGCTGACAGGATGCCACTGACCTGACATCCGGTGCTGCAGCAGTCTGAGCTCGAGGGGGCGGAGCTTCCACCTTTCCCGGTATCCCGGTGGCCCAGTCCGGCCCTGTTTCCTCTTTTCTCCTTACAGCTCCTTTTCCTTCTCTTCGCTAAAAGTTAGCCAATCATCTCTCAGGAAACGTAAACGTCTAGCTAATGAGGCGTCGCCTCTGTTACTATGGAAACTTACTTCCGCGTTCCAATGCTGCGCATGCGCTTCCGGGTCGCCCACTGATTGCTGCTGGGGACAAAAAGGGGCAGATGTCGGGACAGCATGTACCACAGTGTGTTCGGCGCGGGAATCTGGGTGAGGACGGTGCACACGGCGCTGACGTTGGCTGTCGCTCTGATACTTTGCCTTCACGACACCGGTAAGGACAGGGGCAGTTACGTTACGTTACCTTCCTGGATGTGCCATGGAGTCTGACACTGGGGCAATACCGTATCACCTCATGTTAACCCTATCAATGCCATCTGACGGACTATCTCTCGTAATCCTGTGCAGCTCACTGCCTCCTGCCCTGTCTAGTAAGGGGTTAACAATGCATTTATTCCACGTTTACGGGAAAGACCTTTCGTAGACTGGCATTTAAACCCTTTAAATGTCTCCTGGGAGGGGCTGCCATCAGATATATTGGGGCCTTTTACAAACTGACAGGTAGCCCTCCCCCCATGGTCCCAATAGTGCTACGAGGCCCCAATCCCCAAAAGGTCCAATCAGGGCCCCAAACCCACAAGGGTCCAAACGCACGTTGTGGGCCCTGTGTGCCTAGTCTCAGATAGTGGGCTGCCAGGGCTAATGAGGGTGACATGTCTGCGCGGCTGCGCCCTATACACGGGGACTGTCTGCGCCCTATACACGGGGACTGTCTGCGCCCTATACACGGGGACTGTCTGCGCCCTATACACGGGGACTGTCTGCGCCCCCTTACGGCCGCCCTGCTCCTGGGTGATCGATGAAGATGTTATTGAAACCTTTGTGCCAGAGATGGCTAACCTTCACTTAAGAGACCACCATTAATGTCATGTGTGTGGCCATGAGTGTGATCTGTGTGGCTATGCGTGTGATCCGTGTGGCTATAAGGAGTCCGGCTCTGTATACTCGGTTTCTGGATCCTGCTCTGTGTTACAGATCTTTGGTATGAGGAGAAACGTTGGCGGGCGCTTCAGCCGCTGGGTTTTGTGTTCTTAGTGCTGTGTTCCACAGGCTTGTACTACGTGGTATCCCTGATGGACCCGGGGTACGTGCTCTCCGACCCTGATGAGAAGGTATCGCGTGTTTCTTTACGTATTAACACGGAATATCCTCTATGTTGGGGGTCGGCACACGCACCGCTCAAGCTATTCTTTTTTTCTGTTTTTAGCCTCTTGCACCAAGCGAAGAACAGGAGGGTCTGATTCCCGGGACTCCTAACCCTATTAATCCCAGGCGCTGTGGATACTGCTTGCTGAAGGTTCGTGGTGGGCTGCTGCTGTCCTACTCAGCAATGCAACTTACTCCTAGTACTCCTATCCGGCACTGTTTGCAGTAACTTGTTTGATATCCAAGACATTATTGGGCGTTATTAACATGTAATATTTTGTCATCGCAGCAGCCAATGAGAGCGCGGCACTGCAAGTGTTGCCAGCGCTGTGTCCGGAGGTACGACCACCACTGCCCGTGGATAGAGAACTGCGTGGGAGAGAAAAACCACCCCCTGTTCGTCCTGTATCTCTGCGTCCAGCTCGGGGTTCTGCTGTGGGCTTTCCGCCTAGGCTGGTAAGGAGAATATTAGTACTGCTGGCGCGGACCCCCCGGAGTCTGGCACGTTAACGTATACTCACTGTACATCTACCGATCATACATCATACAGAAAAGCGCGTTCTAAAACTAGAGAAAGGGTTTATGCCGTGTACGGAATTAACCCCTTAAGGACATGGGTTGTCCTTAAACCAATAAAAACATTGCATTGTGAGCCCGTTGGCATGCAGGGGTTAAAGGGACACCCCAGACATAATATGCACTTTAATGATGACCCCTTTGCGTGTGCATGGGGGGGATTCTGTGAAAGTGGTTCAGGGTTACTGTCCCGGGGAATGCCCTCCTGTTGATATAAATGGCAGCACTTTCTTATACCTGGTTCCTAAAAAGCAGCCAATCAATGAGAAGAATTATCAGTTCGCAGGGGAGCTGCAGCTTCTCTCTCTCAAATACATATATATATTTTTATTATTTAAGTGCATATTAAAGTTCTTAAAGTACTTTTTTATGCATTTTTTTGTGTGTGAGGCTGTAAGGAACATTATATTGTCCCTTTTAAAGATTTATAATTGAGCACCGCGGAGGAGGCGCTTGTAACTCTAGCACTTATGTTGGTGACTGTAATAAAACTATTTTGATTACATATTCTAAACTTGTACTCTTACTCCTACCTCTGATAAAGCTGCAGACGTCCTTTACTGCCTCGTCGCATGTTTATTGAATAAGGTGACAAAATGAAACCATTGCTATTCCAGGTCTGGCTTCCACTTTGAAGCTACATGGAACCAGTGGTTCACCGAGAACGTCGTCCTGCTCCTGGCATTCGCTGTGATCAGCGTTTTCACGGTCGTGGTGGCTCTGCTCCTCGTCTGCCACCTTTATCTCATCTCCTGCAACGTCACCACCTGGGAGTTTATGTCCTTCCATCGGATCTCTTACCTTAAACACTGCGACTCGGACACAAGCCCCTTTGACGAGGGCGTTATCCGTAACACGTGGAGCTTCTTCTGCGCGTTTGGAAGCGTGGCCTGGGAAAGGGTTTATTCGCGAGACGCATACGTCACGGTTTAAAATAAAAACTAATTAATGTAACCTTATCCTCTGAAACAAAACAGGCGCTGGACGTATAAAATGCTGGTTAGGGGCTGCGATAAGCATTTACCATCTGTCGTTTACATGTATGGACCCAAAAGGTCAATAAGCCATGCCCCGGACAGCTTCTTCTATAAAACTTGGCTGAGAAGCTTACACTCAAAACACAGAATCATGGTGAGGCATTATACGTTTCTTTTCCTTATACCTAATCTGTTCATGCGCCTTTTGTGGTAATAATGAAGTACTGTAAATAAATTAGTTTTCTACTAATAAGACATTTTGGGTTGTGGGTTACTTAACTGAATGCAAAAATATATTTTTCTAAATGTTTAAAATGCAAACTGGAAGAAAAAAAACTGAATTTCCAGAATTTGGAAAGGATTGCCTTAACATAGGGTGAGACTGTAAGCTCCAGGTTATGCGTTTATTTTTTATATTAAAAGGTGGGGATAAGAACGTTTAAATTCCTTACCGGTGCCAAAACTGAACGTAGAAAGAAAACCCTTTGAAACGTTTGGACAATAAAACACTAAAGAGAACCCATTGTACAACGCTACAGAATATGATGGCGCTATATATATATATATATATATAAAAAAAAATTATAAACGCTTTGCAGAGTTCAGATAGGAAGCCTCTTGATAAAAGTATTTGAACAAATGTGTGCCACGGGATTAAAGGTGCTGTTCCACTTTACCAAAGCATTTATCTATACTTTAGCAGATCTTTCCTCTGGGGGTTTGAACATGTTAAAAAGAGAGGAAAAAGGTAAGTTTACGTTTCTATGGCAACAAATTATTGCCTAATCATATGATGAATAAAGAACAATTTTACTTGATTAAACATTTTTAGTTGGGTGAACGGTATTATAAATGATGTTTCTTGTGCTGCATTAAATTACCAAAGGGTTAAATTCAGGGAATATTTGTGCAATATTAGACTGAATTGTGGCGCTTACTAATTAGGCTAAATTATCATAGAATGTTAAGAGAATACAGAATAAACACAGTTAAGGAAACAATGTATTAGATAATCCCGGAGCAATAACACGTGCAACGTTTATTAAACAATTCCACTATTTTTAATAGAAATGTGTTTTTTTTTCCTAAACATTCTTGGCCTTTGTTAACTTAAACACAACAACAAACACTATACAGCTTAAAACATGTATTGAGTATTCACACGTAGATATATTATTCTATAACACTTACATTAGTGATTTACTTTAACAATATATATATATATAATGAACATACGTAGCTTCTTTAAACCAATAAATGTTATTCTGATATGGCTTCATTTTTTATTTAGGGACCGGGGACAATTTATTCAATTCTGTCTTCTTATAACATGTTGCTCTCCTGAAGTTTTTTTTTTTATATGCTAATTGTGCCTTAAAAAGTAGAAACGGCGCCTGCGGTATAGAAAATGCAAATGGATTTACATAGACCGATAGTTTCACATGCGTCTCAAAATGATCTGGTCACTTGATTTACACGTATCAAACCTATGTAAGAAATAACGTAGTGAACAGATGGAAAGCTTGGTTGTGGGGTTCCTCTGATTCCAGGTTACGTAGATTTTATTAAAGATGGTTAAAATTCTGCTGGACTCGTGCAAAAAGTATAAAAAAATGCTACAAGTTAGGATTTGCATGAACTGCCCTTGAACCCTTACAAGCTTAGATGCGATACGTACGTGATCGTGACCATTGCCGGGGGCCATTCCGATCATGGACAGTTGTACCCAGCACACTCTACTGCGGACCAAGTTCACTTTAGTGCTTTTTGAATGAGCTTCACGTGTGGAGCATCAAACTCAAGGTTTTAGTGACCTGGCCAATGTCCTTCAACCCCAGTCTCCAGCGGTCCAAACCTTTACAAAATGCAGCCATTGACCTGGAATGGGAAACCAATATGGCCGCCTCCAACACTGGGTCCCAACCCAGTCCGCAAGGCAATGAACTCTCTAGCAGAGGTAGGTTCATAAAACCTTGGGACTTTAAAATAAAGACGTTAATTATTTTCAGAGCTAATGACATCAGCATTAAGCAGAGGCTGAGCAAAAGTGTGTTTTTAATTTAATTTATAAATAAATTTAAGGCACAAACCTGACGTAAGGAACCTAATAATCTATAATCCTCCATCGGATTCAGTAGCGTGGAGACAAAGGGCTCTTTGTTCTTTGGTGACATTAACAGCGCGGTGTTGCTTTGCATGTGATATTAACCCCCTAAGTGCCCAGACGTGCACAACTTCCAGGAAGAATACGGTAGAGGTAGCCCAATTGAAGGTCCTTCATTTTTTGCCATCATTGCTGATCCCAGTGATCTGAACTTGAAAACCTGCAGCTCTCAGCTAAATAGAACGAACCTCTGTTGGAGCGTTCAAAACATCACATACGATCAAGTACCCTAAGAGACTCGGATGTGCAAGACCTGACCCTCTTACAGGTTTCACTCGGCTAGTAAATGCTCAGAGACGAAGTCAAAGCCGTGGAAGAGGATCTGATCAACTGCCGCTATGGGGCGAGGGTCATCGGACGGGGAAAGCACTGGTTTCTGTCCTGTGAATTCTTCATCGAAGTTCCTGATGTCTAACGGGTCCTTCAGAGATGGAACGAAGGGCGGTTTTACCTTCCGTGTGTAGAGGGCATCCCAGTCAATCCCCTACAAAAAAATAAATCAGAATTCTGATGCAATTACATCACTTATAAGCAATCTAATAAAAGCTGTTTTAAGTATCTTTACACAATAATTTCACACAAAATAACTGAAGGAACCACTGGGGCATCCGTTCTGCACACTAGAAAACTCTCCTACGCTCTTAGAAGAATAAGTGGATCAATGAACTGTTTGCCAGCATCAGTCTTGCATATACAGGAGACGGGGCTTGTATACAGGAGACGGGGCTTGTATACCTGATAGAAAGGCTGAGGTTTTATCTCCTCTGCATCCCCGACTCCAGCCCCCAGTCTGCGTTCCGGCGATTTCCTCAGAAGCTGGACCAGAAGAAAACACAATTCTGGTTATAAATGATACACATTGTAGATTTACTTAATGTGCGGGGATCAGACGCGTACCTTCCGTACGATGCTGATGGCTTCGCTGGACAGGAATCGGGGATACCGAACCTCTTCGTTCACAATACTGTCAAACACCTCCTCTTCATTATCCCCGGGGAACGGACACTGGAGGGCAAGAAGGGTAATGAGCAGGTCAAGGTGAATAGTGCCCTGAAAGCACCTTAACAGTGATGCTTGAATTAATCCCGTTTATGGATATATTTCTCGCTCTTTTTATTTCGGTATCTTACCTCCCCTACCAGCATTTCATAGATCAGGACACCGAGCCCCCACCAGTCCACGGCATAAGTGTACGACGTCTCGGTGAGGACCTCCGGAGCCAGGAATTCAGGGGTGCCACAGAATGTGTTCGTTCTGTCCCCGTATCCCATTCCTAGGCGACAGGTAAGACAGTGGTCAGTGTGTACCCTCCCCCGCACCGGAGATCAGAAAGGGCCAGAGGTCTCACCTTCCTTACACAACCCGAAATCGGCGATCTTCACAAAGCCTCTGGCATCCATCAGCAGGTTGTCCAACTTCAGGTCTCTGAAACAAAATTTGGTCAAGATGGCGTATAGGTCAACGTGTTTTGGGGTATGAACCCCGGAAAAAAATGTGATTTACAGTAAATGAGGTAAAGTTCTAATTATAAAACATCGCAACAGATTTCACCATTAACTTTGGTACAAATTAGAGACTTTAATATATGCCAGATCAGGTTTCCATACCTGTATATAATTTTCTTCTCATGGAGGAACTGGAGGCCCAACACCACACAGGCGGAGTAGAAACTGCAGCGAGAAGAGGTTGTTTTTTTTTTTTTGTTTTTGTTTTTTTAAAGAAAAAAAATTGTTAAAAATGACTGTTTTATGTCTCAATATCCATCCTAAGGACGCTACGTGTATCAGACCTTGCAGCTGGCTGGCTGAATACATTGGAGTGTATATGCATCATTAAGTCTCCCCCCGGCATGTATTCCATCACAAAGCACGCGTGTTCTGGGGTCTGGAAGCATGCAAACATGTTGACAAGGAAAGGATGTCCAGAAGAGTTCACTACCTCGAAGATCCGTTTCTCACACTGCAGACTGCAAAGATAGAAAAGGGAAAAAAAAAAAACAAACATTTTTAGGGGAAGCCTGACAGAAAAGTAGCACTGAAGTACCAAGAGCAGAAATGAATATAGGTCGGCACTGACAAAAACCTACTTTTTCCTCATTTTATGCTAGTAAACCTCCTTTACCTGCAGACCTGGAGGCTGCCATTGTTGTCAGTCATGTGATATTTTGGGTGACCTTTCCCGGCTCAAACACCACACTGAGCTGATGCTTTATGGCAATGCTAATGAAGTCCGTTCCAACATAGGTCAGAATGTCCGTTTATGTGATTAAGACTGAGCTATTCTATTGCTTGCCAAGGGCAGTATGATAAGGAGTCGCAGTGTTTAGTAGATCAGGGGGGGTTTATATAACAGAGCCACACAAATGCAGCTGCCTAAAAACATATATTACAGGGCAAAAAGCAGGACTGTTTTATAAATGAAAACAGCGCAATATTTGTGCACCACGACACGTTTATTAAAAATGGTGACTTTCCTCACCTCCGTGCTTTCTTTCGCATTACATCGTGCCCTGAAAATGCAGGTTTTGTGCTACAATTCCCTGCTTACACTGAACATACAGCTTCTGGGAAAAGTAATTCACTGCAACGTCTGGAGGGACTTATCGCGGGGACGTAACTTGAGTTAATGACTTCTCAGAGCGCATCGGGCTGTCGCCAGCAGAGGATTTGACAAGAAGGTCACAAGAAGCAGACGCACCTTTCAAACTCATCCCTGCTCACGATGTCGCGCTTCTTCAGGGCTTTGATGGCATATAATTTTCCCGTAGCCTTATATTCAGCCAGAAGCACCTACAATTTTAAAATTATAGACGGGAGATAAGAAGGTTGTCATTTCACTTATCCGATTCAGCCCAACGCTTTAT
Organism: Spea bombifrons; assembly: GCF_027358695.1. Taxonomy (NCBI): domain Eukaryota; kingdom Metazoa; phylum Chordata; class Amphibia; order Anura; family Pelobatidae; genus Spea; species Spea bombifrons. Next base: position 6,780,539 of record NC_071094.1, read on the forward strand.
AACGTTAAATGCCCAAAAATCTGTCCTTTTTTTTTTTTTTTTTTTTTAAAGAAAAGGTAAAAAAAGAGTGAAAGGTTGGACCATGTTTTAAAAGAAAAAGAAAACCCCCCAGTTATTAAAATACCTTTCCGAAGTGCCCCTTCCCCAGCACAGCTACACAAGAGAAGTCTTCCAGCTGCAGAGCCTTTCTTCTGTAAAGTAAAAAAGACATTAATTAAAAAGTATAATATATAATAATGATTGTCTTCTCCCTTCTGCAGATTATCAAATGATCTCTGCAATATCTTATTAGAATTGAACAAATCACTTATGTCACTTTATAGCATAATTCATGGGTTAAAGCGGCCCCGGCTGTCCCGAGGACCAGCGTGGATCTACCAGAAAAAAGCCAGGGTTTTAACCGAAACATACGCCTCTCAACCTGTATAATTAACCTCTATTCTTTGTAGCTTTTGTACACAAAAGCATCAAAAAGTATCTTTCACTGCCTCGTTCCTCTGGGGTAAAATTCCTGACGTTTCTGAAATGATTTCCTAAGACTGGAATTGGTGGTGGAATAATCGAGGATCGCATGGACGTCTCACCTGTGACATTTACTGGGCTCTGTTGGGCTGGGGACGCCGCCATGCTCCACATGAATCCGCTTCATGCTCTGAAACAGAACAGGAAAATGGTCCTAATCCGTCTTAAACCTCATCAGGGGTGTCGGAGCAATCAGGACTGTTGGCAGCTATGAGTTTGTTCTGTAGAAACCACAGCCCCGCTACAAAAGACCAGAGCGTCGCCAAGCGCTCAACACTGACCTTCTCCATCGAGTGGACTGGAGTGTCGGCCACCGCCGGGGGCTTTTCACTTTCACCTTGTAGGTACAAACGTGGAGGCTTAGGAGGGGGCTTCATGGCAGGGTCTTCGTTGAAAAGTAGTTTTTTAACAGGGAAATCTCTAAAAGGATAAAAGCGAGACACTTTATACAAAGGGACGACATTAACAGAGAACACAGTACAGATAGACAGTAACACAAGTCTGCAAGCGGCCATTCCTTTTCACTATGTAGTCCGATCTAAAAGGATCAGAATCTTAGAAATTTTCTTAGAAGGGTTTCTTTATTGCTTCATATTTTCTAAAGCCCAAACACCACATCCAACGAACTTGGGGCTCTGTATGTAAGAGACGAAGACGTACCTAGAGTTTGCAGACGGGGTCTGAGAGGTGTGCGCGGGAAGCGGGGGGCTCAGTGTCGCCATGGAGCTGCACGGAGGTAAGATGCTCATCATCAGCCGGCCCCATGTGGCAAAATTGATGTTCATCTGCGTGGCCCGTAGGAAATCCTTCCCTTAGTGGGGGAAAGAGGTATAAATATATTAAAACCAAATATTACAAACAACACTAACAGAAATTTTATTATATATATATATATATATATATATATATATATATATATATATATATATATATACATACACACACACTTTATTATATACTTAAAAAAAAATCATATTTTACTAAAAGGAACAATAATCCTGGATATTTGCAATATATAACAGAACTAAATTCAGAGTTTAACACCTTAGCCATTAAAATTCTTCATATAAATTTGTGTACTTCGGTCCCTTTAAAAGCTTGGACATGCGCACAGAAACGCCTGGAGATGCCTTACCTTTTTGCTTAGGAAAGATTCGCTTCTGCCTCTGCACCTTTCCCCTCCTCTCAATCACAGGATTACAGAACATGATCTGAAATGAGCACGTAGCCGGTCACCCATACAGTATACACACACGTGTTCTCTAATAGCCTACGTCCAGCCGTGGCCCCCGCTCTCACCTCCGCAAACAGCATCCCCTGGGGTTCGAGCTGCAGGCACACTCCATGACGCTCATTATCTAGGAAATCCTCCAAGCGCAGGAAACGCACGGCGCAGAGTTCACGCCAATCTCTCCAATGCACGGATATTTCGAGCTCCCGTGACTTCAGGAGGACGACGACGACAGTCAGGACAATGATAAAGTCACAAAGAACAAAAATAGAGAGGCGAAATATACAAGTACAATATACCTACCCTTTCCAGCTCAATGGTGAATCTCTGGTCCCAGCACTGGTTATGAACAGGTCCCCAGTTTGTCTGCGTGGCGGGTTTATTATCAACTTTCAAAACACACATTACGTCTCCTGTGAGAAGGAGACAGCGGCAGTCAGCGACCGGAAACGCGGGTCCCGTTACCCATCAATGTGCGAGGTCGCGCACTTACTGCAGAGTTCATCCGACCGCAAGTAGCGCCCGGAACCCCCACGTCCGTGGGTACTCCCCCCGGCCCGATATCGAATGAAGTTCTTGGACTCGTTGGGACTGCCGTGGGATGGGGTCATCCGAGAGCGACCGGGGACGGATTCCAGAAGATCCTGGCAGCCCAAGACATGGATCTCCAGGGTGCCTTTACATGAGATATAGGATATAAATCACAAACCTCAACAACTCCTCTTATTATATAAATATCAGTAAAATAGGTAGAGAGAGACGTTCGGAAACATTTAAGAGCCGCCTGCAATAACTCGTCTCCGCTGTCCCTGTCCTCTTTACCAACACAGGTCTTCTTCAGGACATTCAAGAGTCATAAATATGGCTTCTTAGGCTGTATTTAGGACTCTTGCGCTTCCTAGAAAAGACCCCACATGGTCCAAAACACTGGGAGAGCTACGATTAATAAATGGTACTACTTTTCATAGAGCGTGGAAGGACTTTGTCTCGTATATGAGTCATTTATCCAGTATGAGTCAGGTTACACCTTTGGTCCACGCACCTTGCTCATTTGATTATCAGTGTACACATCCCATTATTATTATTTATACCATGGTTACTGAGTCATAACCGAGCGCCTGCCCAGAGAGCAGGATCCGTGCCGTAAGACACATAGATCAACCACTAAAAACATTGGTAAATTGCTAATAGAACGTGCTGGGCTGCAAAGGTGGCACCAACACCCCATCCAGCTGCACCACTGGTTTCCAGTCATACCAGGTGTTCTTACCAGTTAGTGCGGTAGGTTTAATGAAAGAGATTAAGGGCTGGCTTAGACCCGAGCTTTTGCCCCACATTCCTCCTCCGGACGGGCAGCTTTGCAGTTCCTGCTTGATGATTTGGTGTTTTGGGTGTCCAGATGGCAGTTCTGAGAGACACCGTTCCAAGGACAGCCGCAGGAGGTCAATCTTCTGGCAGGACTCATGCAGCCGGGACTGTGCCTGCAAGAAAGACCATCAGAGGAATGGTTCGTCATCCAACGGGTGACGTTCTAGGCGAACACGACCGCTCGTTCTTACTTCAGCCAGTGCTTTACGATCCTGCACCCTACGGCCACCCAGCAGCTTCACTACGTTTTTGGCCCCTTCGGCCACGGCAGCCTCCACGCGTAGATGATGCCGCAGTTCTTCCACCCGCAGTTCCAACGGAGAGAGCGATGCGGCCTGGTCAAGGCCCTCAGACATCGAGCCAGGGGCCTGCGTCAGCTTCACTATCTGCATGCGGAGTAATTCGGTTTTTATCCGGCTGTCCTGGAGCATCTGCTGAGCCGTGGCCAGGAGCTTCCGGTCCTAAGTAGCAAAAAAACAAACAAAAAAACCCACATTTGACAAACTTTTCAAACCATTTACACCGATTCAAAGCACATCGATACAAGAGGGACCTCTTAACATATTGTATGAATAAGCAGCGGTGCCACAATTTGTGATCAGAACACGGAAACCCCAATGGAGGAAGCCAGCCGTCAGACTACAGCGAAGAACAAAGTCTCAGGCCGCTTCCCAACTCACCTTAGACGTTCCGTTGGAAAACATCTGGATGATGTTTTCTGCCCCCTGCTTAACCTTGTGTTCAATGTGTAACTGTCTCTTCAGGGCTTCTACCCTCCGTTGCTTGGGGTCCGAACTATGATCCCAAATACAGGGGTCTGGAGACACCGTGCCATCTGCCAAATACAACACCAAGTCATCAATCACTATCCAGCCGATACCTTATTCCTAATCCCCTATATAATTCAATATGTGTGGCCTACGCACAAACGCAACCTCTTTTTGACTTGGGTCACCTAATGATCACCAATTCTTTTCCTTCTCTCTTCCACCCTCGATGGCTTTTCCTTAATGCACCCAACGCCCCTGCGTTTCTCCCATAGCTCCCCTTGGATTCCTCACCTTGTTTGCAATCCTTATCCAGGATAACGATCCTTCCATTGAGTTCCTGCAGCTGGCGGTGAAGATCCTGGAGGCGCCGGTTGGAAGTCCTTAGCTGGCTTTCCACGTGGCCCTGGTGCTTCTTATCCGTGGACACTTTGCGGAGATTTTCAGCGCCTTCCTTAATCTTTAGCTCTCGCTGGATCTCCCGTTTCAGCTGATCCCGGGAGCTCTCCAACTGCTGCTGGAAGCTGGGATCCAGAAGCTGCGGCCCTCCGTTCCTCAGCTCCATCCGGTGGGGGCCCTGAAGAGACAGCGTAGGAATGAGAAGACCGACTCACCTCGGAGCAGCGTGCCACCGGAAGGGCCAAACACGAGCCGATATGCCGCACGCGTGAAAAACGCAAAACTTTAATGTTTTTAAAAATACGACCAACTAGCGAAGGATCTTTAAGACTCGCCAAGGTATCGGTGCGATTTGGGCCGATGTTGAATATAAGTAGGATCGGCAATCTTTACAGCGGACAGAAATGGGTAATTCTGTGAGCGATTATACAGATTACGAAAAGCTCTCTTTTTACGCCCGAATATACAATTGAAATGGAAACTACAAGAATGACAAAGTCGGCTGACTCGCAGGAAGAACGTACAATAGAGGGATTACTCGGGGGAGTGCTGTGTTACAGGAGCGCGGCCTCACAGGGCAGCCTTGTGACTCTTATCAGCGAGAAGCAGCTTTGACACCAGACTGCTGGAGGGGTGCGAGACATCTCTCTCTCTCTAACTCAAAGGGTTAAACCAACTCATTTACCTAAAGTATCGCTTCTGGTTTCATCCCATTCGTTGAACGTAGGGACTGTAAGCAGCGCTGCGGTAATTGTTGGCACCACATACATAAAACAATAATAAGAAATAATAATGAATGACGGATCTTTTAACCCCTTCGTGACAAAGGCTGATTTCATTTTTTGGACCCTTCGTGACGATGGCTGTTTTAACGTTTCTGCGCTGCTCGTGTTTGGCTGTAATGTTATAATTTCCCGTTTACTGAACCCACACACATTAGATATTGTTTTTTTCAGGACAAGAAGGGCTTTCTTTAGATGACATTGTTTTGATTGTATCATATTATTTACTATATACACACACACACACACACAAGTATAAAATATGGTGGAAAAATTAGATAAAAAATGACTTTTTCTAACTTTTACTTGCTAAAAGGATTCTACTATTCGTCCTGAGTTTAGAAATACTAAATTCTGCAAATTTTTCGACGTCGAGGCATTACAGCAACACCATTTGGGTGCAGAAAGCGAACAGAGATCGAAGTCATGACGGTCCTGCACCGTCACTGGTCATTAAGGGGTTAAGGTATATTTACCAACAGCTCCAGGAAAAGCAAACATTCCAAGTGCAGTAATTGTACTATTTGTGAAACTTTTCTCAGCTGGGCAAGTGGATTCATAAATTTGCCCAAATCTTTAGTTTAAAATACTTTATATATTTGCGCAACAATGTGTGATGTCATACCTCCCAAACCTCCCTCTCTTATTACGAGCAACCGTGGGTCAATGTTCTAAATGCCATCATAGGATTTTAATCTTTGGGCAGACTAGACGGGGGCCGAATGGGGCCGATCTGCCGGCAGATTCTATGTATCTAGAAAGGGTTACATCGCTAACCTTTTTAATCACAGAAGCGTTGCTGGTCCGTCCGGGACAAACGTTTGCTTTCTGAACCATTTTCATGGTTCCAGCCAGGGGCGTATATTTTTTTTATTTTTTGGAAGTTCTGCGTCTTTTATCGCCTCCATGAAGAAATAAACGGCGCGCCGCCCGGCGTTCCCTGTGTCCCGGGAGTTACAGCCACGAAGGAAAAACAGTCCTGCTGGTTTTGATCGACTGGAAAAAAATATTATTCAGACTAAAGGGTCGAGGAAACGGTGAGCAGACAAGCCGTCATTTCCTGCCATTGCTTCCCTCCGGCGAGGACCGGCGGGATATAAGCAGGGATTTATAAAAGACCCCAGTGTCCATGCGCGAGAGGAAAAGCCCCCCAAATACAGTTTCCTTCGTTTGTAACTTGACTCAGAGCCCAGCTGTCTTCCTGAAACGGCACTTGGCTGAAAGCTTCTATGGCCCAATATTTTCCAGTTTGATACGTTGTTACTTTCTTAAAGAAAAATAAAAGGTTTCCTGAGCAAGACCTGCGCCGGAGTCTAATGTTGCAAAAAAATAAATAAATAAAAGCAAAAATAATAAAATATATATATATTTTTTTCTACAATGAATATAAATAACACCAAAACAATTTTCCGCAGAACTTCTTACAGTCCCTACATTCAAAGGGTCTGAGAAAACAATAACGGACAGAATAGGACCGATACATTAGGTAAAGAGGACTCGGCTCGTGAGCTTACAATCTAGAGATTTATGCTAAAAGCTGTTACGGCAACGGACCCCCCCTTCAACAACTAATTTAGGGACAGAGAGAGTACGAAAGGGTTAAGAGTCACCTATAAGGCTTTAGGAACCTGGAAACATAACACTGGAAACATCGAGTCTTGCACTATACAAAATAGGAGGAGCGCACAACCCAAAAATCATAAAAGGCATAGACATTCAATACGTACGCAAGCGGATTCCATGCCTTACAAGCTTTCTTAATGGTATTTGCTGAATTCTTGCCTTGTTTTGTGTATTTAATGGTCGTTACTTTTGCAGCAGCCAGGAATCTGAAGTTTTATGCCTTTTATGCTTTTTGGGTTGTCCGCTCCACCATTTTGTATATTTTTTACACTGTGCATATTTGCAGGTTCTGACCAAACCTTTAATTAATGGAGTCCAGAGAAGGCTTTATATTGCCTGAGAGTCTCTTTTGGGTTAAAATGCCGGGCAGTCCCACCGCTTCACCTCTTTGGTAAGCAATATATATATATTGCAGTGAAAAATCAGACAGGACTCCCCAAACTTGTGGTAGTTTGACACAGCGGCGGGAGAAGCAATATATGGCGTATAGTTTGATGGAACCCCCAATATTTATGCTTTAGATGGGGGGTTTTCAGTTCTTGCTTTGTTTGGTGCCGTATTTATTATACATCGTGCAGTACGCAGCGTGTCTGCCGTATTAATAATGTTTCCGATCACAGCCCCAAATGCCATTCCGATTAAGCTAGAACGAAACCATAGGGGCCGAGAGACCGAGCGTATATAAAGATATCATTGGGTGTATCTGCCCCTCGTCTGGCATCACGCGTCGCCCTGCGCCCAATAATAATTTCCCATTTATTCGCATATAAATCACATTTTAATCAATATTTGATATATAGACCCCCCCGACCGACCTATACATTTGGTGCCAATTCTGCGAGCGCCAGAAATTCTATTTTATGAAGCTAAATCACAGAAAATTGTACTTTGGCCCCCAGCGTGATTGATGCCAGGAATGGGTTACTGTGTATTATTTGGGTACTGGGACCGACCGTCAGGGCACGGAAACGAAACCGGGAACTTTTCCAAAATAACTGTGAAAAACACGGCTAAAGAGCGGCAGAAGCCGGGTAACTCGCCTGCCTTCAAAGATAAACCGGCTCGGGCGGAAAAGCAAACAGGTTTATTCCCGGCGGCTGGAAGAAGCCTTTTAATATTTACGAGAGTCCCGGCCCTCTGGGTGTAATGATCCGGGGCTCCGGCCGGACCGAGCTGGTTTGTGTGATCCGGGGACGGGCGGGTGCGGGAAATATCGTTTTACGGGGCGTGAGAGGCAGCACGGTATATTCCGGATACCCCGGCGAGAGATCTGGTTACAGCGGCTCCGTATACAACACCCTGTAACTGCCAAGAATTGTTTAAATAACGAAAGGGAGGGAGAGAAACGCGTCAAAGATAAGAAGCCACCGGTCAGCCCACGGCACAAGAGTACATACGTGTGTGTGTGTGTGTGTGTGTGTGTGTTTGTATGTGTATATATATATATATATATATATATATATATATTCATACATACATACATACATACATTACACACTAATCACACACATCACTAGCCTAAACAGACGTCACATTTCACCTGCCATCAGGTTAATATAGCCTCTATGTAATATATACAACACATAATATAATATATAACACAGATAAGTGTGTGTGTGTGTGTATATATATATATATATATGTACATTTCTACCTATATTACGTGTGTGTATATAAACATAACACACAATTAGATATACACACATAGAAACACGTATACATACAGTTATATACACACATGTATGTATATATGTGTATACATATATATATTATATACATGTTCCTCCCACAGACAGGTGCATTGGGTGTGATCCTGCCGCTTTGAAAGTATTATTTTCCGCCAGCACGAAGTTTAGTTAAGCCCCGGCGGGCGTACCCGGTCCAACCCCCGTGCTACCTGCCCCAGGGGCCGGGGTTAGGACATTACCCGGCTCATACGCTACTCACATGCTGCTCCGGTTCCCTCGCCATCGCCGCCGCCAGGCACCGGGTCTCACCAGCAACCTCCCTGCCCAGAACTTCAATCTTCCCGGGGAATCCTCCCAACGGAGGCGCCCGGTACTGCAGCTACATCTGCTCTGAAGCGCCCCCTGATAACGACTGACATGCATTGCAGCCTCCTAACGGTCAGTGGGCTGAGCCTGGAGGTAACTTAGTTCATCAGCGCCACCTACAGGATTTACAGCGAATGACATCATGTATGTACAGGCAGAGAGTCTTGGAGTCTTTCGGGACCTCAAAGGTCTCTTTCTCAGATGGAAGAGACTGCTGGAAATACTGCCTTTACCTATTATTATATGATAAAAGTCATATGGAAATAAAGAAATATAATACGTTTTTTATTGATTTTATGAATAGAGCAGGGCCCTCCTTACTGGTTGTTTCTGAAAATTGTCTCTAAGTTGTTAAGACGCAATACTGCTTATGTTTACTAATTGTACAGCGCTGCGGAATATGATGGCGCTATATAAAACATTTGTTGTTCCCGTGGAATATGTAACCACTTTCTTCTCTCCCTGGTGAAACCAAGGGAGGACCAAATTTTCTTGGCTTCCCTCTAAAGAGGACAACCCCTTAAGTCTTCATTCAAGAAAATGTGGGGGCCAGAAGGTCAACCCCCAAAGGTCTTCGGGGACCCGGGTTGGTGCCCAAACAGATGTATCGTTGAAGGAATATTTATCTTTGATTTTGTTCCGGTGTGTAGTTTGCACATGGCGCAGTCACACGGGATCAGAGGACAAACTGCTGCATGTAACCCACTCGCTGGCAAGGAAAGCAGGCCCTGCATGATGTATTTTGAAACAAACTGTTTCAATGCCAAAGTTGTATAATTGGTCCCACCCCACCCATTGGCATACTTTCTGTCCTCCTCCACCCCACCCATTGGCATACTTTCTGTCCTCCTCCACCCCACCCATTGGCATACTTCCTGTTCTTCTCCACCCATTGGTATACTTTCTGTCCTCCTCTGCCCCACACATTGGCATACTTCCTGTCCTGCGCCGCTCCACCCATTGGCATACTTCCTGTCTGTCTCCACCCCCTCGTTCTCATGGCTGAAGGCAGGTAGGAGGTGCTTCTCTGTAAGTTTTGAAGGTGGCCGGTTCCGATCACCCAAACATTACCCCCAGCCCCACATCCCGGGGGACACCACAGCAGCTGCTCAGGGTATTACATCATCATCATACACAGGAACTCCCCAGGTTTGACCAGGAGTCTCCTGCTGAAGCCCCTTTTTTCCAGGTCAGTTTCTCCAGACCCCAGAGGAGTGCTTTGCGCCCCCCCCCACTCTGCCCGCATGCCATCTACTTATTTCTCCCCGTTTGCCACCCAGTCCCCCCTCCCCACCAAAGACATACTGCCCCTACATAAAGCCTCTCCCCAGAAGAGGAAGAGCTCCCTCATACGACGAGACAGCCGCTGATAAACCTCGTTTAATGCAGTAACCTACAGTAGAGAAAGGGAACCCCACGTGCCCCCCCCCCCGGGCATCGCTCCTCATGCATATCCTCCATCTGTCACTTTTCCCCAGAGTTTGCTTCGCTGTCCGTGTTTTAAAGGGACCTCCGTATGTCACATCCCGCTGCCTCCCACCCCGGCGATCCACGATGAACCCACTGGAGTAAAGCAGGACGGGGTGCTTTCTTTGGCACAAATATAAACATTATTTGGAGACACAGACTCTACTGCCCAGAGATTACATCCATTACGGCTCTAAATACTTCTTTTCACAACAATCTTATTTCCTGAATAGTGGTCCCCAGAGCTACACATTTAGCGAGTATAGGAAGGAAGAGCGCCTGATGCGATTGGTATGCGTCACCCGAAATGCTTTGGTTGCCATGACGAGCCCCCCAATATTCATTCAGAACCTTGCTTTTTGTTGGCTCGGAGCGCTTTACATTGCATTACGCATCGCACATGGATCAGGTATTCCAGTTTGTAACTTTTGTAAATTGTCCCCAATGTCCGCAGTTTAGAAGGTTCTAGGTCCAATCTGCAGCAAGGTGTCGGGGAACCCCCGGCCTCTAAACAGACCGCGTTTCCTAGACATCAATTTAGATATCTTGAGCAAACCAACCATACCAGATTCCTTGCTGTAGACACCCCCGTGTAACCCTACGCGATTATTTTTCTTCTCGTGTCACATTTCTGACCACACAACACATTCTTTTCGACAACCTCGACCATTAAATGTAGTCTGGGGGTGAGTGGGTTAACCCTTTTCTAACTAGTTTCAAAGATTGAGGAAAAAAAAATGCTTGTTTAAAAAAAATATATAAGTCATGAAATTCAAGAGAATAGAACATACAGAACACACCAATTTACTTTATTCGTAGTGTTGATTGACAGGCAAAATCTGACAGCAAAAATGTAGATTTATAACAGACTAGGAATCAGATTAAGTGCCTACTTAACACCTTTTGCCAAGCAAATTACAAAAATTACCACAAAACCCCCCATCGTGAATGGAGGGGAAAGGTGCTGACTGTATGTTGAGATCCACAGCCGCGCAGGATGCTGCTCGGCTGGAGAGTTGAGTTTTTAACTACAAAAATGCCCTGTATCAAAAAACATTTAAATAGAAGTCTGAACCAGCAAAAAACAGATGGGGGGGGGAGAGAACAGGTAGGGAAGGGAGAAAGTATCCAAGTGAAAACCAGTAGTCCCTTTGTGTACACATTTAGTTTTATTGTAACAAAGCAACTTGTACACTTTAACGTTTAAAACTGAGCATTTCTCTTTTCCAGAAAAAAATTAAAAAAAAAATTGAAAAAATGTCTGATTCCAATGTCTTGTAGGGTTCCTATGGGGCCCCGTACAGTATCAGGGCTGGCAACCATTACTATTTTATTATCTTAAGTGTCTTGAATTATAAGGATGTCCCGGGAAAACACCACTAAACATGCCAAAAACGGGGTGGGGGAAAAGAAAAAGCTTCCAAAATACCCAAATCTAGCCCTCCCCACCCTCCCTTGCTGATTCTCAAAACCCACCCCACTGACTACCCCCCATCCCACCCTCCACTTTTTTTTTGTTATTTTAATACATTTTTTAAACAAGGAAAAAAAAAATTAGACTGATACATGTTGGTAAATGTTATCTGTCCATATTCACATGGATACACAGTGCAACCTCTGAGCCCAATATACACAGAAAAAAAAAATGAAGGAAAAACACTTGGCTATGAACTATCACACAGGGTTTCACATGTCCCGGCTTTCCGCAATGATGACAAAGCCAAGGAGCATCCACACCCCAGACCATATGATGCGATGTTACTGTTGTATGGTTTATTGTGGATTTGGGAACAAAAAAAACTGGTTAGAGATTTCCACTGCATTTACTCAGTTCTCACCCCTTCCCACCTGAACAAAATAAACTTATGAAATATGGTAGAAAGGGCAGGCGAAAAAGGACCAGAGAACAAGGCGACTGAGCACACAATTTAAAAAAAAAAAATAATAAAAATATTACAACAGCATCTTGCTCCCAGGGGTTGGATGATAAAAAAGGGGGGAAAACGAACAAAAAAAGGAAAAAGGGTGGAATCCAAACAATGCGATTTTAGTCATCTTCGCCTTCATCTTCCTGCAAAAGGGAAAAGAAATCCTGTTAAGATGGATTTTTGTAGCACTCCTAGTCTGTATAAATTCTAAATTAGATTTAAGATGTGTACGCCTTCCAGATTACATAAACATGGACTGTTACAAACCCAAAGCATGCTTTCCTATAGTGCGGGGTGAGAAAAGCTTCACTGGGGCTTAAAGTTTTATTTTCTTTAGTTTGCTGAAGTAAATCTGTATGCTCTATATATTAATAGCAAAAAAGTCTTGCATAAAGTTATTTCCTAGTAATTGCACTGGAAAGTTTAATGAGTGTTTTATCTTCAGTCACCGTTAACTGTGTACAACCCAAAGAGACTGTCCGAAAGAGCAATCAAAGATACGGAAGATTACGTACATACCTCCGCCTCTTCTCCTTCCTCATCTTCATCATCGTCGTCGTCATCTTCTCCTTCAACTTCATCACCTTCTTCATCAATGTCTTCCAGTCCCTCTTCTTCCTCATCGTCGTCATCTTCTTCCTCACCCTCTCCTTCTTCGTCTTCCATATCAGGGACCTGGTCAAAGAAAGAAAAACCTTTGTTAGGAAAAAGGTACCTCTAATTGAAGCTTTTTAAGACTCTTCCCACCAGCACAAGAAGGTAACTACTACAAAATGCAATTTAATGTACGCAAGGAGCTCTATTCCAACATAGCCTCAAATCACACCATGCTATTTTATGACAGATAAGATCAATGTAGGTACGGACACATACCAAGTAGTACTGTAATGGGTTTGGCCAAATGTCATCCTTAATGACCTCCCCGAGTTCATCTGCACCCGCATCAGAATGATCTGTGAACCAAGTGAAGAAGCTCTCTGGCTCTTCATGTTGCCTCTTCCGACTGGCTTTGTTCTGTGTCTGACTACAACGCTTTGTCAGATCCTAAGGGGAAAAATATATAAATTAAGAAGCAAAAACACAAAACAAGTAATTAAACTAATGAGCATCAAAGCCAGTTTAGTAATGTAAAGCTTCACCTAAACTCTACATTTCCTAAGCAAACTACCTGTCACTGATTGTACAAAGTCAAATGTAAGAGGGCAACAAGGTCTAAGCAACAAGCTATCTCCCAGCTCTGACAGACACACCATGATTACTAATCAGGACAGGAAGTTTACATTACTTTGTGTATAATATATATATATATATATGAACAGTCACAGGAAACATAGCACCCCCCCCATAATCAATCTACTTCACATTTACCAGCTAAAACACATCAGTCGTAAATAAACGAGCAAGTGTTAGTCAACAAGCCTGAGATTGTGACGATGATTCTTACCTTTCCAGCTTTCCATTTTATTTCAGTTGATTTTGAGGATGGGTCACCACTCTCGTTCAAGTGAAACTCTTTAGACAGGACTTTGTTTTCAAAATACGGATTTTCATCAAAATACTGAAAAAAGCAAACGTTAAGTATTAAAAACTTTATCAAACACACTAGGTGCACCAGAGCCCACATTTGTTCTTTTTTTTGTTACCAAATAGCTTTTATTCATGAAGAACACCCATCACAATACGTTATTGGCCACAAGAGGCTAAACAGGAAACCACCACCAAACATTCAGTCCTGAAACACGAACATGGGTATTACACACGCCACATCAATCAACGAGCCATTAGTGTATACTTACAAAATCTATTCTGTAACCAGACTTTATATCTTCAAATTCTGTCACCTCCACCCTGATCAGGTAATGAAGCGCCTCCTCATCTTCCTCACCCAACAATGCAGATACTGAAACAGGGGGAACATATCGAGACGTTAATATCACGGGGAACACCGAGCTTTTGTAAATGTATCTATATCTCATGCATATATTACCTTACAGAGGACACACTGTAAAGCAACATACAAGTCATTCATCTGAGAATTTACGAGATAAATATCTGACATCACTGCATTGCTTACAGGAAGAAGTGTCCAGTCTGAGCAAACTAGAGCAGAGTTCCTCATACCTCCATAATAATAGGTTTAGAAAGGTCAGGACATCTTTTTTTATAACGAGTCTTTAAACTATATCTGGTTTAAATTAGGACTGGCTAAAAGACCAGGGTGTAAAAATACACCAAAAAAAACATAAAGGATTAAGATTACCTTGTGGGTGGTTGACAAATGTTGTTACCCAGAAATTAGGGATTTTGGCGATCAACTCTGACCTCTTCTGGAAAAATGGCTGACGGAGTTTGTTGTATTTCTGTTCTACTTTCAGTATCTCCTCGCTGGCTTGTTCGTTGAGTCTACAGGATAAGAAAAAGTAGCAGGAAATACTTATACATCGGCAAAAACCGCGGCACAAACACATCTGTGCGAGCCGTTTAACCTTTGTTTACTTTAACAGATGACAAAGTTACAAAACTACACAACAATCGCACATTTTATTTTCACAAACAGATAATGAAGAAGAGAAGAGAAAGTGACGAACCTGTCTATTTCATTCTGTACTTCATCAATGTGTTCGATAGCTTCCTGTTGTTCCTTTTCTACAATAACAAAGAAATGCATTCTTAGTACCAGAAGCTTCACCGGATCACGGGCCACAAAGTTACAGACTGTATTATATAAACATAATAACTCATTCAGTAGAGGCTGCGATCTGACCGCATACGATGAGCTCCGTATTGACTGCATGCGTTCAGCTATAAAAGCTGCGAAAAGTCACGAACAGACAGCGCTCAGTTACATACAGCGATCGGATAATATTACGGATACGGCACATCAGTTACATTAAGAAGAATCGCCCCCGACCGGGGCAGGCAGCCCACGGCGGACACGATCCAATTAATAGTAAACACCGGCGGCACACGTGGAAGCCATGAGTAGATCCGGCGGGATATTCCTGGGGACGCACGCAAGCAAAGGGATACAGCGGGTATTGAAAGGCAACGTGCGATGAGGGAGGCCTCTAGGGTACAGCGGGTATGACAAAAACAGGAGGCCCCGGGGACCCACGTGGAAGCGGCGCCGATAGGCCGCAGGCTCACGCGAGGCGCAACGAAGGCCTCTGTCCCCAATACACAAAGCGATCTCCACATAGACAAAATTCTACACCGAGAGCCAAGCCTGGGGGCCCAACTGGCTCCCTTCCTCCTCCCTGCGCCATGCGGGACGGAAGCATCATGGCGGAGGACAATGAGCCGCGGCTCCTGCGCAACGCGGGATTTCCCACCCCGGCCGCGCCACTCTCACAGCCCGCGGACAGCGGACTCAAGACAAGCCGGGGATGCACCTCGCCGTTCAGGCCCAAGGACTCCATGCCTTCTCTCAGCCCATTTTCCTGAAGCGGAAAATGGCGCTTGTGCGGAGGTCGAGCCTCCCCCTCCTCCCCAAGCCCTTTCTCCATTTTTTTTACCTGAGGTCTCATCCGCTCCGTCGTGGTTGGAGTTCACCTCCTTTTTACTGACTTTGGCCGCCGGCGCCGACATGCTGAGTGAAGTGTAGGGCGGGGAGGGACAGGGAAGGGGAGTAAAAGCGAAGGCCGAATGTGTGTGTGAGGAGAGCTGCAGGCTCGGGCCTGGCTGGAGGGGGAGGAGAGAGAGGAAGCTCCTCGGTGAGGCGGTGCAGGGACCGCTCCTGGGAAGGGAGGGAGAGTCGGAGCGCCTCAGCCGCGATCCCCTCCTTCCTGAGGCGGGTTAGAGAGGAGAAAGCACCGGTGTGGAACGGCCCGGGACAGCGGACAAGGAGGAGAGATGACCGCCGCTGTATGTGTGTGAGGGAAGATCTCGCTCCCGACTAGCGTGCGATAGAGAAAGGAGGGGGAGGGACGCACTGCGCTCGGCACCAACACGCGCTCCCGCTCTTGCTTCTAAGACGGTACCACCTCCTAGTCAAAGAAAGGAGGGCGCTAGGCATAGAAGGGCGGGGCTATCAGTGGCTTGTATGAGTGCGAGTACCGCCCTCTTCGCTTCTTCACTCCCTCGGGACCGGCGGAAGGTGGGGCGTTCCTTGAAAGTTAGGCGGAGAAGAAGGGGATTGGGTGAATAATCCTAGCAAAGTCAGGCGGCAGTTGGTCAAGGAGTGGAGGAGGTGGAGGGGGTGTGGTACTGCGCGTCAAAGGGAAGTCACATGTGCTGCGAGGGAATGGGAGAGTTTGTGTTGGGGATGCGCGCTCAGTTCCCGCCACACGCGGTGGCGGAAGGAGGGTCCGTGTGTGTGTGTGTGTGTGTGGGAGCCCCACCCCGCCCCCCCAGCGAGCTGTTCACGCATGTCCGCAGGAGGTCACGGCGATGGCGATAAAGATTATGAGATAAACGGATATTATTAGGTGTTCGGCTGCGAGTTTCTTGGTGTTATCGAGAGATAAAATTCGCTGGGAGCCTGAGAGGGTAAACGGGGCCCGACAGGAATAATACAATTTAATCTAAATAACTGTATAGAGGTACACACACACTGTATAGGGTCTTTCAGTATGGGCCCCGTGGGTGGTAGTGACGTCACGTGGGCTGTGCCATGATGTCATATCGTGCCCATCTAATGTCATAGTTGTGCCTATGTAGTAACCCTACTAGCTGTCCTGGTGTTTTGCCGATAAAAAACCCTTATGTAGAATAATAACCATATGAATGCAATGCCATTGCTAATGTATTTATCACCAAGAGTCCACTCTAGAAGCAGGTTGAAACGCTGGCCTGTTGGGATATCCTTGCTGTCAGGACTGTCCTAACCACTTCAGGACAGTGATTGGCTATATGCCGGCCAGTGTGTCTCACCTACACATCCCAATTGTGTAGGATGCACACCAGGTATGAAAAGCCACAACATACTGTCTGACCCACCAAGGACAGAATCATCGTCATGGTAACAGCCCCTCGGAGGGACAAGGGTTGCCCAATCCCTCTGATTACTTAAACACGCAAATTCGGTCCTAAGTGGGACGTCCGGGAGGAATAAATAAAGCCAGGGTGTCCCCAGCAAATAACAAAAGACCTGGGGCTTTCAGGTGCCCCGCCCCACTCTTATTGCTGGTCCTGATGCAACAGCTGATTGCCAAGGGTTAAGTGAAGGTGGCATCCCATTGCTGCGTATTCCCAACCACTTCTCACTGTAATCTTACCTGGATTCCTGATACCCCGACTCTACCTCCTTCCACCCCCCCAAATGAAGATGAGGTGGGACGTCTCTGGAGGAGCATACCACCCAAGCGTGCCAATTTTGGGCACAAAGTGCATCATTTTGACTCATGCCTCTGTGTCTCCCTTTCCTCCCAGGATGCCCCTCTTTTCTAGGCGCTCAGAATGTTGGCTGGGTATGAGGGTATCGCAGGGTTCTACGGCCCTAAAAGCCCCAATAATGTGTATAGAAACAGCAGTAAATATGCTTATAAATTAAACGGCTCAATAAAACGTCTTACAGGTGTAGTGTTCTAAACCAATGAGGAAGCCTTTAACAAGTGAGGCGAGCATACAGCGTATTAAATAACTCCTTTTATAATAATTCACTGGGTTTTAAAAATATTAACATCGTGACTCTGGAACAAAACACCAGGTGATGGAGGAATAGGGCAGCGTTTGCCAAATGGCTTTATATTTTCTCATGTAGGAAGAATGGAAGTACCGACAAGGGGGTTAGGATTCTTGCATATGCTTTCTTCTATATGAGGGGTGTCGGGGACATTGCACCGTCCCTTTAGGTAAATAGGGCAGTTGGTGGCCTAGGGGTGGCCCTGCAGATGAGCTCACGGTATGCTGGTCAATTACATTGTATATGTTAGTATGTAAATGCCCCAAATAAAGAACACTTATGTATCAGATTTGTTTTGGATACTTTATTTCCAATCCACCACTTTATATGATTTTGGTTATCGCCGTATCTCGTGATGACCTCACATTGTACCAGTGTTTCAGAGCTCATAATGCAATAGAGATGCTTAGGGGAGGATGGACGAAGCCTCTTAGTGCCTCCCACCTTAAGGCTTTAGGGGTTCATCTGTGGTGCTTCTCCATATGATCCAGTCAAGCTTCTACGAAGGGTTAATCAGGTGCCCAAATGGTGCTCTTGGTCCCTGTATGATATGGTTGATATCCCTGCTTGAACACAGATGATTGAATTAGGTGTATCATTAAATAACAAGTGACGTTTTCCACATGGACCAGCATCTGTGGGATTCACGACCTCAAGTTGCGCAACTCTTTACTTTTTTACGTTGAACTATTCACTATGTTTTGCCGTGGGGTTGGATGCGGAAGATCATCATGAATAAAGCAGGATTAAGGTCTCCACCTTTTCATAAATACCGGCCATCTTATTGTTTATGTCACTGCGTGTAAAGAGGTTTTCTACAAACTGAAGGAATCGGTGGCAACATATACCGGGGAGCTTTATTAAAGTCTTGAAATACTTTAATAGCCCTTCAAGAATATTCTATGTACTGACTCTCCGAGTATATCAACCAAACAGCTCTAATACCGGCCCTCGAGGAAACCTCGACTTGTCATTATTTAAAGATACTCTTAATTAAGCCACCTACATTCAAGCAGGGATATCGGCCATATTATACTGGGAGCAAAAGCCCCAGTAATAAATAATTATGGCATTTTCAAGAGAAATGACAGAGCAGCAAAACTAGTTAAGATAAATGAAACAACAAAAAAAAATCAAACAATAAATAAATATAAGAATACATGAAACATAAAACAGGCTTATCTTATAGACCTAAATTATGTTTAATGTCTGAATCTCATAACATTAGAACTTTCTGTCGCCTCATCTCCCCCTGATCTCGCATACATCGCTCTAAATGATTAAATGAGATCAGCTACGACACATGCGTAATGCCCATTTTCAAGATGGCGTCGGTGACTTCACTGGAGGTGACTTTACCCGAGCTTCAGCCTTTACCCGTTGGCAATCGCAAAAATGTTTCCTGTGATCACCATCGCCGTTCCCCGATATTAATGAAAACGTTCTACGTTTTACCCGAACATAAATAACAAGACCCAATACAACATTCCTACGCGTCGCGCAATTGACGTCATCCTTAGCGCCTTCTCCGAGCGGCATCCCGTTGCCTGGGCAACGCAGGCCTGGAGTGACAGGGCCGCAGCCGGGGTTGTGTTGCCGTGTTGCAGGATGCAGTTTTCGGATGAAGTGCTGGATGGGGCGGCTGTGGAGTCCGTGTGGAGGAAGTCGCAGGAGTCTCGGTGTGATTCGGTGAGTCGGCCCGAGGCGTTTTACTACCTAAAGAATAGAACGCGTTAAATGCAGCGTCCAGTTATGTCTGACCATTTAAACAGATAGCTGCAAATTCACCCATATACCCAGAGGTATTGGTATAACTGGCAGTAATCAAAGCCATTTGTTAAGGCTACTGAGGGAGTGATCATGGTGTGTATATGAAAAAAGATAGTAGATACACAGAACAACCTCCCATCAGAAGTGGTAGAGGTTAATACAGTGAGGGAATGTAAACATGCATGGGATAGGCATACGGCTCCCGCATCTCAGACAGGATAGCGGCCCACAGGGAATGGGTCTAGGACCCCGGGGGTCTTAAATAATTTCCATGGGACCTTGTATTATTAGTTCGCAGGAATCTTCGCTTACCGTCGACGTCTTTTCTTTCTCAGAGAAGCTGTCAGACGATCCCCATCGCCACAAAGGAGGCCGCTTCGCAAGTGTCCAGCGTCAGCGAGGCCTCTACTCAAACTGAGCGGAGACGAGACCCCGGTGTCTTGGATGTTGATCTCGGACCCCTCTTGGATTATCCGAACCTGGCAGAATTTTTGGGACGCGTGGAAGGTGCGATGATAAGGGAACTGAAGAAGAACCGGAGAAGTCACGCCTTCGATGGCTTCGTGGTGAACTGGGAAGAGCAGAACGAGCTGGTAATTCCAAACGGAGTTCTCAAAAAGATAGTTCTTTAATTGAATATTTCACCGCTAAATGGGGGGGGGTTCCTAAAATTGGTATCGTTCTGCGTGGTGCAAAGACTGTAAGCTGTTTAACCAATCTGGGTCACGGCCCATCGTCTTACTCAACATAGATCGCCAGTCACAGCCTCCCAGCCGCTGGGGAAAAGGTGTCCTCGTCGCTTAGATCTCTGGTGTTTACCTCCTTAATAGATCATAAATCACGGGCATAACCATAAATCTGATGTATACATTATGAATACCTCCATATACTCAGACGCTCTGCCTGAGCTTAAAATGCATATCAAATACTTTAAATTAATTTTAACGCAAACAAGTCATGGCAGACTGATTTACTACTTCGGATCAGTGAAATCGACCAAATCCTACATTCCGTGGTTCTATACATTAAGTACAATGAGTACAGTAAGGGGATTTAAACTTGGCGCAGGTCAGGGAGATCTTGACGCTAAGACAAGACCAGGAAGAAAGAAACGGGCCGACTAGATGGGGGCCGAATGGGTCTGATCTGCTGGCAAATTCTATGTCTCTAAAAAAAAAGGACATTAAACGAAACCCAAAACGCCCGATTATCATGGGAAAATCAGCCTGATTATTCCGATCTTGTTCGTTTAGGTTTCCTGCTTGTACAGTCTGCGGTATCCAGACGCTTCGGAGCGGCAGCTTGAAGTCACCTCGGTCACGTGGAACTGCACCGGCTCGGTTGTTGCCTGTTCATATGGCAGGTAAGATTGTGGTGCTTTCAAACGGAGATAAAAGGGCACAGAGGAGGGTATGTATAATGTATAATGTATGTATGTATAATGTATGTATGTATAATGTATGTATGTATAATGTATGCTTGCTATATGTAAAATGAGTAGTTCAATCATCTTTATTGATACTCTCAAGAACAAGACCAGGGACCGCAGAGTTAAATAGAGCTTCTTTATATATCCCATTAAGCAAACTGAGCTGTGCACTAATCCGGGGTAAAATCACCCTGGTTATTAGACAGTGTACCAAACTAGAACTCTCTTTTCATTTAAAGCAGATCACCGGAATGCTAGGTTGTAGTTTTTATTCCCTTTATCGTTATGTACATGTTCATTAAATATGGTACGGCGTTATCCCTTGGGGATATGCAGTATATTTAACTGATTGTTATCCGTCACTCAGGTTAGGTGATGGGGACTGGAGCACGGAGAAGTCTTACGTCTGCACGTGGAATCTGGACCGCAGGGGTTTAAACCCAAATCAACCGGATGTCACGATAGAAGCGACCAGCTCTGTTATGTGCTTGGCCTTTCACCCATCCAAACCATCTCTGATAGCTGGTAAGGTCCACCAAAGGATAACCTCTTTTATATTCATAGTAAAGCTGAAGATATTGTCATGGTTACGGCACATCTGCTGTAATAGTCTGACGCTTCTTGAATAAATTGTGCTCTATTGATCAACAGTTATTTATTTGGTTTGGTAGGAGGTCCACTTCAAGGATATCTGCTGATCGTGAATCTGTAAGGGTATGGCGCTTCATTTATTAAAGGATGGGGAATTATATTCTATTTTGTTTTTTTTCCGAACAGGTGGACTTTTTACCGGGGAAGTTTTGGTGTGGGATACAAGCCGGACAGATGACCCATTAGTTGGAAGGACAGGGCTTACACAAGATACTCATACAGATGCAGTTTATCAGGTAATGGAACAGCAGGGAGGCATTCAGTCTGTTGTAGAAGGTCCTATTCGTATGGTCTTTAGAACAGATTCTTGGTTAAAAGTCGATTATAAGCACTATTAAAGACAGTTTTTTGTATGCCAACCAAATGTTCCCCCCACACCTTCCCTCTTGGGGCAGGAGGTTGACCTCCGACCATTGGCCTGTGCTATGGTTTGTTCTTCTCCTGATCTGCTCCTGTTTCCCGGTAGGTCTGCTGGATGCCGGATAAGCCTCAGAGTCACAAGCCCCAGGTCCTGAGCATCTCTACAGATGGGAAAATCCTCACGTGGCAGATGGAGAAGGAGGGCCAGCTTGTTTTACAAGATGGGTACGCACTAGTGGCTCAGCAAATACCCAGCAACACAAAGATAAACAAGGTGATGGCATCTTCTTTGCTGCATGGGCAGGGTCGCTCCTATGAGAACGTATGTTTGTACATATTGCATGTGTGTATTGAATTAAGATTAATGTGATAAACTGCTTGACCGTTGTAGCCCACTTTGGCTCTTTTACATGCAAGGAAGAAGGAAGTCGTTGATGGTTACTCACGTCCATGGTGTAAACTCATCTGTGGTCCAACAAGAAGCCTAATTGCCCAGTATGTTGCTCTGCCCCTGTAACGGTGGACAGCGCTGCTGCCCACTTGCTGGACCAGCTGCCATAGACCTACTCAGCCTAGTCCAGAATACGCCACTGGCTATGTATCAAACATTTTCCATTGTCAGTTAGTTAGTGGGCAGAGAGTAGGCCAAGTTGTTACGTTGGTTGTCTTGAATCCTGGTATAATCTCCCATTGTGCGGTTTCTCTTGACAGCATGGCCGTGGCGACACAGCCGTAGGTGTGACCTGCCTCTCCTTCTCACACTTTGACCCGACGCTGTTCATTGTTGGCGTTGAAGGTGGATATCTGCTGAAGTGTTTCTCTGGGGCACAGACTTCAGCTCTCACCAGCACAGCATCCTCTGTCCCGTTAAAAGCTCCGGCGCAATTCACCTTCTCCCCACACGGGGGACCCGTTTACTGCGTGGACTGTTCTCCTTTTCATAGGTATGTAACACAAATCAGACACACGGGACTGCCTTTCATGCCTGGTGGGACCGGACAAACTTCTGTTGCTGGACCTTTTGATGTTAAAAAAAAGCCTAAAGTGTTCTGTGTTTAGAATGCAATCACAGACCTGCTTAGGTTTATAAGGTCTAAGTAGATCACCACCTATGTCTGTTATATATATATATTATATATAGCTACTTAACAATGATAATCGATGATTAAATGTGATGCATCTGTTCCTACATACCTAAGCCATACAGTCACTTTCATTTTACTTTGTTAAATGGACAGGGGTCTCCTGCGGTACTTACATGAAAGGATACATAAGTATATTCCCGTTGAGGGATGCCGACACCAAGGGGGTGAAGCATCATCTAATTGGAATGTGGAGTGGCACTCAATGGTATCTAAAGATAACTGTATATCACTTCTCAGTAGCATTCCCAATGTTCTCCCCATTGTCTCAGGACCTGAAGTCCATGGTAGATCTTTCTGATCATGGTTGTCCTAGGGATTGTCCAGTCACCCAGAGCTGGAGGCTAGGAATAAGCTTTCCACTACTATAGACTATACACATTGCTTATTCTGTCTTCCCATCAAACACTTAAGAATGGAATTCTTATTCCCTACAGGAACCTTTTCCTGAGTGGAGGAACAGACGGAAATGCCCACCTGTACTCAATGCTGCAGGCTAAGCCTATATCGTCGTTGCAGCTATCAGAGAAATATATCTTTGGTGTCCGATGGTCACCGGTGCGTCCCCTGGTGTTTGCTGCTGCTTCAGGCCATGGTATGCAATTTTGTTATTGCCCCGCTTCTCTGATATATATATTATTATTATTTGTCTTATATAGCGCCATCAAATTCTGTAGCGCTGCACAATGGGTGGACAGGACACAACAAGTAGCATGTAACATAACAATTTGATAACATTTCCGATAACCATACAGTTATTACCAGTTACAAATAAATTTACCTAAACTCACTACAGTCTGTGCCATGTGAGTGAACAGAAATCATCCTATAGCCTGTAAATGGGAAAATACGGGTATAAAAAGATGTATATTGGCCAAGATACAGTAAGATATAAAATGTATCTTTTTGTTAACTCCTGTATCATTTTTGTTAACTCCATGTATCATTTTGTTAATGTCCTTCTAGATTGTAAGATTGTTTAAATAGGCCGCCCTCACCGTTTCTATAAGTCCAGATCGTTATGTGATGGACTACTTATGACCCGTTTCCCACTGTACAGCGCTATGGAATATGATGGCACTATATACATCAGTAAATAACTTATCTCTGGCAGTTGAAACCAAACCATTACGTTTCAAATCGCAGCTCATGGAAGTGAAGATCTGAGTCTCAGTGTGGCATTGCTAGAATTGTTCAGTTAATTGCCGGTTCTCCTCCCCAACCCCTAAACCAAGGAGCGACAAGAAGGACCTTAATAAGGGAGAAATCACGTAAAAGATCAAAAAATGTAGGACGTAGCAACACTGATAAATGCTTCCAGGATTTATATTTATATAGTTCTATAATCGTGGGAAAAAACATGTTGCATGTAACGTCAGTTGTGGTACGGACAGGTTTTTTTTTTTTGATACTTATTTCCATTAAATTCAGTAATTTTATTTTCCACCAAAGGGGAACTCCTGCTGTTTGACCTCGCAAAAAGCTCCCAGAAGCCTTCACTGTCTATAAAGCAGACCGACGACGGGAGACCCGTTTACTGCTTGGAGTTTAATCGCACGCAGACCCAGCTGCTGGCGTCCGGAGACGCGACCGGAGTCGTCAAGATATGGCAGCTGAGCTCCGACTTCACAGAACAAGGACCCCGGGAGCTTGTCTTGCTTGATGAAGTTGCCAGCGAGGTCACCGATCGGAGTCTAATGTGATGAGACAGAACCAGTGGGCAGAAGACCTCCTGCTGGCTGACCTGGATCTGTCCCTTTCTTCAACCCATTTTGATTGTAGATTTTCAGTGCCCTAATAATTTGTGTTTTTTCATCTGACAATAACGCGAATGCTCCGTCCCATTAATTATTTACCTGTGTACTGCGTCTACTGACTCCACGCTGGTCCTAGATGAGGGAGGTTAAATGGACTCTCCATCCTCCATATGCACTTTATAAATTTAAAGGGACCAATCGTCTATCAAATTCATCAAAATCAAGCGATAAGTGATCTACAAAGAGGACCACAGAGGGGGTGTTTCACTGCCCCTCTGGAGCTGCAGCTTCTCCGAATGGCGATTTAATGAATGCATATTAAAGTACTAAGTACCTTAATATGGATCCTTCAGGGGTGAGGCTGCATGGGACACCAAAATGTCCCTTTAACCTTTGTCCTTTTTCTTCAAGGACCACACGTTCTCTGCCTGCTTGTATCTTTCAGTAAAGAGGCACCACCTTGAATAATTAGCTTTTATTAAAGCGTGCTGCTTATATTGCTTCTTCAGTCGGCTAGAACAGTGAAGGTAACGGTAGAAGTTTGTGGGGGAGGCAGAGCGACAGAGACATGCACAGCCAAAGTCAGCAGACACAAGCAAGGCTTTAAGTCGGCTACATCAGTTCACAAATAGCGAGCGCGTGAATTCGACGTAGTCGTACGCGGAGGGCAGTTCGCGCCCCTTACTGTCCATGTACGGTTTCATGTGCGAGATGCAGTAGTCTGCCTGTTCACGTGTCAGGTTCTGAAACAGAAAAAAAAGCAGAAATTGTGAAATCAGCCGAGCTATTGGTTTCTAAATGTCTTTTCAAATATATCAAATTTTAAAAAGTAACTGCCAGATATTCCTGCCGTGTGGTAGGTTGTCGGGCTGTGACAGTGTGGTCCTCACCAGGCCCAAGGGCATTAGTTGCTTTACACTATGGCTCCCCCTCTGGCATATGTAGGGTTAAAGGAGGATCATCACTATATACTAGTTTCCAGTTCTATATGCAGATCAGTTTTCCCAGCTGATAATCAGGTAACTAACATTTACATGCATTAATACTTTAGTACATAGAATGAAGAATTAACCCATTCTTTTATCCTTTTTTTGTGGACGGCCCTTGCGCGTTTCACGCAGAGAACCCACTCGTGCCCTGCGAGGAGCTGTTACCTGGTACAGTTCTTCCTTTGTGACGTATGGTTTCTGCTCCGTGCTCAGAGCTCGGAATGCACTTTCAATCTCCTCGCTGGACTTCACGTTTTCGGTTTCCCTGCTGATCATGAACGCCATGTATTCCTGTAGCGACACATACCCGTCTCTGCGAGAAAGGAAGAAAGACCATGAAAACCGAGCAGCCACCAAACCCTATTGTATAACTTTGATACTCCATGTAATGTGTATCTGTAAATACCTGTTTGGATCCACTGTGTCCAGAATGGTTTCAAACTCTGGATCGGGCTCTCCTTCCTCTACCATCGGAAGGTCGTATCCAAGGGACCGTAGACACGATTTGAACTCCTGGTGATTCAGACGTCCGGATTTATCCTTATCAAAGTGTCTGAAAGTGGAACATTGATGGTAAAATGTAAGAGCAAGTTTTGCGTTTCCTTCCAATACAGCGAAGTTTTCCTGGAACTATGTGTCTCACGAACACCAAACGTTACATTAAAATAAATAGCTAACTTGACAGTGGCCCTGAGATTTTATTACATGGTGGCTACTGCCATCCTGACATGGGTTGTTTCAACTAATAGCCCAAGGAGCAACTACAACATTGGCATTGAGTGGGAAACCACCTTCGCTTAAGACAGGATTATTCAATTGGCAACTAAATTAGAATGGCAAACACCACCCTCGGCACCCGCAAACCCTTCACCCGGGGGAAACCCAGCCTGATTGGGATTTTAGGCTGTACTGAGGGACGGACACTCACTTGAACATCATGCTGAATTCTTTGAGCGCTTCTTCTGTTACACCAGTTGTGTTTCTGAAAGGAAAGAAATCTTGTAACGCTCATAAAATCAGACTTTCATTTACTGCAACTCCAACAGCTGAAAGCTTGATTCCCATTCTACATGGTGATGCACAAATTGAGTTTTTAGGGCAACATTTCTGCATGGGGGAAAGTATATATATATATATATATATATATATATATATGGCTGCTTTATTAGGACAGCTGGAGATTGTGGCTCACCTGGCCTGGATCTGCTGTTCGAGGTTATGCTGCATTCTCATTCCCAGCTGATCCAGTTGGTCCCATTGCTGCGCCAGTCCTACAGTACTGTGTTCTGTGTATTTATTGTCCAAGATCAAAGCCTCTTCCATGGCTGCACCAAGGTCCTCAATCTTCTTCAGCTGACTCCTCATCGCCCGAATCTCCTGATGCTTTCTCTGTTGGCACAAAAAGCCGAAAATGTTAAAAAAAAACTTAGAATAAAAAATTAAAATTGGTCAAGTAAAACTCACAGAACACCAAAAAGTCTGATTTCCAGATTTATTAGTATTATAAAAAATGTTTTATCTTTAGTGACTTCCCTTTTTGGTAGGGCTGTGCATTTGGTGGCTTGTAGTGTTCAAAAACTACCTATTTCAGCAAGTACATAAGCTACATCCACTGGGAGTCCAAGAGATCACATGACTGAGGAGAAATGGCGGTAACACATACCTTAGTGGCTTCCAGCTGAGATTCTAATGTTCCCGATTCTTCAACCATGCAAGACCTACAGACACAAACTATAGTGAGCGCAGAAATTGGGAAGGAGGCAGCAGGTTTTAGTAGGCGACGACAAACTAACAGCTCAACGGTCGCTCAACGGTCACAAACTCTCGCGCCTTCTCCAGGACTCTCGTTGATGGACTTTGCCCCTACATAAAAACCTTTAATGCTTTACAGCTCAGTGATCATTTCATACAATGATCTTCATTCAGATTATCAGAAAACCTTCTTCCATCTTCTAGATCTAGAAAACATCAGCCAAATCCAGACACAGCAACTGCTTTCTAATCTAGCGGTGATCACAAACTGTGCCTGTACAGAGGTCTTGTGCAAAACGTGGCAGGTTAGGGGGTCACAGCAGACTCGTGTACATCCCTGGGTTTGGTGGACACCAATATTACTGAACATGTTTACCCCAACTGTGAATAAGGGAGAACCGTATCACATGGACTAAACCCTGTCTAATAGGTAATCCATCTTCACTCTGGCAGCGGAAGGCATACAGGGCAACAGCAAGCAATGCGTCCGCCACTCGCCCAGGGGAGTGAAGATGTATATAATGCACGCCTTAAGGAAACAACGTGGAAACAGTGTGGGTTAGTACAGAGGGAGCATTGCAGGGTGCCACAGAAACCAGTGGAAAAAGAAATAAAGAGGAAAAAACCTTCCAGATAGATCATCCCCAACTTCATACTGATAAACACGTATGACTCTGCGATAGGCTATGCTATTTAAAGGAAAGAGACCCAGCTGTGAATGTACACACACATACAAGGAACACGGCGAAAGATACAACGTTAAAAACCACCCATCCACCCGACAAGTTCCAAATATTATATTTGAGATTCACCCCATACATAAACAAGAAAGGCAGCTGCGGATAGGAGAGAACCTGGAGGCTCAGTTTAAAGGGAGAGTATAGGATCCACTGAGCTAAGCCATCAGTCTATTTGCTTCTGTGGAACAGAAATATATTGATCTTTGCACTGGACGATTCCAGAGCAATGATGCTCTAAGTTTGTGAAATAAACTAAATAAATCAGACCACAATCACAGCCCATTCATACACAAAGCAACAGATGAAACCATCAAACTGCCGATAATACTAACCCGTCCAGAAGGTAGGTCCTACGGATAGATGCAAACGAAAAGGTAGCAGCACAGCGCGGGGGAAGAAAAACAAAACACAAAGAAAGTGATTAAGCATCACAGATTTCACATTTTGCTACAAATACACAAGGACTGGCGATCAAGGACTATAACGGCTAAAGCACAGCCTAAAATTACAGGTGGAAGTAGGTACAGAAATCACAGGAGAGGCAAAGACTTTGGTAAATGGAAGATTCTGTAACCTGGTCTCCTGAATCCACTGATGGAATGCGTTGGCATGTTGAGCAAATTCCTGTCTGAGTTTATCGTTCTCTTCTTGTCTTCGTTGTTCCTTCTGCAGTTCTAGTTCTCGTTCCTGAAGGGAAGAACAAAGGATAAACATTACATTGTATATCTTAAACAGGGTTTTTTCTGTCTGATGATGGAAGAGTAAAATGTCCCAGTGAAGTTACCTTTATGATCTTCTGCAAGTTACGCCAAGTCTCTTCTAGTGCCTCCATTGTGAACCATGTGTAGGGGTTGGAGGCTACGCGGTAGCCCTTGATCTGTCTGTCCAGTTCAGCCAGTTGGTTGAAGTCAGTCTGCGCGGAGCTGAGAGAGTTTCGGAATGCGTCGTGTGCCTCACGCAGAGCTTTTATTTCTTCCAGGGAATTGCAGCGTACTGGATCAGTCAGGTCCTCCTCTGCATTTTCAAACCAGCTGTTGAAGGCAGAAGCTTTCTTGGCAAATGTCAGGAACAAGTCCTCGACCTGGGAAAAATAACAAAATATAAAGTAGTATCCCATAAGCAATGATTGAGTCAATGAGTTAGTATCGGACACCATAACAATGTGCAAGGTAACAAAAGGCATGGAGAGCTACTTTAAACTGTCAGATGTCATCATCTGGTTCTTCTTGGGTGCCTCTTAAGCAAGATAAGGTTAAGCTGCAACACTGAGTGATCTCTGGTAGGAAAACTTAAGCTTGACCAAGTTGTTTATCGATCTGTTCCTTTCAGGGAGACTTCAACCAAATCATGAACTGTTTTCAAAGCATATGTCACATTTGCCTTTACTGAGAAGGGCCCCTAGGTGCTGAAGGAACCCAGCTGTACCAATTCAGCCTATGTGTTTTGGAGATGGAGCTCACCTTTCTGTAGTGCTCCTGAGCCTCCAAAAGTTTCTTCTTGCGAGCAGCAGAGTTATCGAGCAATTGGTTCCAGCGTTTCATCAGAGAGGCATGACGAGATTCAATGGCTCTGGACTGCACGTGCTTGGCTGCCAGCAGCTGGTCTTTCAGCGCAGTGATATTGGTGATGCCCTCCTGCTGGAAAGCCTGTAGACCAGCATCAAAGGTCTCCTGTAATGCAAGAAGTTAAAAGGTTCAGGTGGCGGTTGGGGCAATAATCCTTCACAGACGTCCATCCTGGTACTCTTCTCACCTGCTTGGTAAGGAGTGTCTGCACGGAGGAAAGGTCTCTGCCATAATCATCAGTCTTCAGGCTGTTCTCCTTCTCACCTGGTCAAGGCATGGAATGAAATCATTAGATTAGAAAAAATGGAGTAAAGTTAAAGCATACTCTGATCATTAAGACGATTACAAGACATTTTTTTCTTTTTAAAGGAAGCTAAATTAGAAACTCACCAATCCAAGACTCCACAACGTCCGCCTTCCAGTTGAACTGGAGGAAAGCAGAATTCTCATCAAGCTTGGACTTGCGCTGTGCAGCTGCCTTCTCTAGTTCCGCTACCTTTTCTCTCAGTCCCTGCATCTTGGCGTTTATATTATCCACATGGTGATTGTTCTAAAGAGAACACAAATTTTAGTAATAATAATGATAAAAATACCTTGGGGAATAAAGTGCAGGGAAATCTCAGCAGTTCTAAGAAGGGCCACTCACCTTCTGAATAAGGTCTTCTCCATTAGCGCAGACATCATGCACCCTGTCCTTATGCACAGTGAAGTCTGTCTCAAATGCTTCATGTTTTTTCAGCAATCCCTGAGACAAGAAATATTACAATAAATTAGCACATTGACTATTAGATGGAAACTTTACTAGGAGTGGCCAAAACGTCAAAAGATGACATGATGTACTCACCTGGATGGCTGCCAAAGTATCTCCATAGTCTTCACTGGCCACTAGTGTCATCTTTTCGTTTATCCAGGCCTCCTCCTCTTCCACGTTGGCTACAAACTGCTGGTACTCAAGGGATTCCTCCAGTCTTTGACCCCTGCGGAAACACTAAAACAGTCAGTTCTGATCCAAAAAGAACAACCCTGTTAACCATATTTAAATATGGTCAACACGTATCCCTTCTTTAGTTTGAATTATGCTCTGCTACAAAAAAACACTGAAGTTGCAGGCTGTGAAGATTGCAAATTATAGGGACAGCTCTACGTAGTTTAGAAAGTCTTTACCGAGCCGCTGCTTGCTGCTTCAGCTCCTTCCAGTGTTCCACAAACTGTGCCAGCCGCTGCTGGATTTCATCTTTACCAAGCGTGTTGTCATCTGCTAGTTTCTTACCAGTCTCCAAGACCCCCTGTAATGACGGCATGAGTTCGTGAGAGTTCTGCTCATACACTACCTACACAAGTTAGCCAAATTGCTTTGCAGCGTGACGCCCTCACCTGGATGGCTGGTTCATGGGCTGCCA
This sequence comes from Spea bombifrons, assembly GCF_027358695.1. Lineage (NCBI taxonomy): Eukaryota > Metazoa > Chordata > Amphibia > Anura > Pelobatidae > Spea > Spea bombifrons. The sequence continues at coordinate 6,811,858 of NC_071094.1, forward strand.
ACTCTGCCTCCAACCTCTTGTGCTTCTTCCTCAGATTCTGTACGCCAGTCAAGTCTCGGCCATAATCATCAGACCCAACCAGGAGCTTCTTCTCCCTGAGAAGCCAGAGCAAAGGAAAGCTCAGCATTTAAACATTTAACAACATATAACAACCATGTTCAATGCCCGTCGGACATACTTGATCCAAGATTCCTCATCATCTAGGTCCCTGAAGAACTGATGCAGGCGGTGGGACTCGTTCAGCTGGCCACGACGGGCAGAGGCCATGCTTTTGATGCGTTGGAAACGGTCATTTATGGCATCACGCTTGTCCTTCACCTGGGTGGTGTCGAAGGCACTGCTGGTCATCAGACTGTCTGCCTGTCCATTCAGATCCTTCAGACGGTCCTGATAGGTGGAAAAGGGGTTAGCCCATTAGTTAACCCCAGTCTATCAATATCGATAGCCATGTTCCATTAGTTCTCATCTGTCTTTCTAGGTATACAGGCATTTACGCTTTACTGCTTTTAGATATTTAAGATCAGGAATCTCTTCTACGAAAACCAATGTTCATCTTTAATCGGACATAAACTCATTAACCACGTTTGATACAAAGCAATGGGATCGGAAACATATTTGTTCATGGAGTATTGGTTGCGTCTTTGTGTCTTTTATCCACGGTTTACTGCCACTGAAAAACACTCTTGACAGATAATTCAAACTTAATCATTAAAGTTTATTAACTCATCTGACAATGAGCTGTTGCAAGTGGGTTTTATTCTTGGTCATCTCAGAAGGCAAGGCAAGAGATGAACTTTCTATTTCTAGTCCCTCCATGGAGATTGCCCCCTCCTGCTTACTGCAAGCCCAGTTCTTATTGTTTTACCTGAGGTTGCGCATTTAATATAAACGTTTCTTTTGTAGCTCACCTCGTGTGCGGAGATATCTGCCTCCAGCAGCTGGTGCTTTTTCAGCAGATTGTTCACAGATGCCAAGTCCTTCCCGTAATCTTCTGAGGCCAGCAGAGCCTCCACCTGACGGCAAAAAGAAAATTAAAACACATCAATAGGTTTTCCCATATGTCAAATAATAAGACATCTTGGTAGGGGGAACTAGAATGTTTATAATGTGAAAAGACGGCGCAAGTCCTCTTACTAATCTTACCTCTGTCAGCCAAAAGTCAAAGTCCTTGATGCCGGTGTTGAAGTTCTGCTGCTTGTTGGCTTCCTTCAGCTTTTGGCTTTTCTCGGCAGATTTGTGCACCAAGAACTGCCACTGATCATCAAGAGCTGCGAGGCGAGCCTGAAACACACAGGACAACATTGCATTTTATTAAGAGCCGGTAGAAATAGAAGCCACTGATCATCTATAAGTACTGCAACTAGAGAGAGATACCAAGGGTAGTCATTTAATGATATTACACCACTGGTCTCCACCAGCCCTTTAAATGTCCCACCCATGTCTCACTTTACTGCTAACCTGATTACTTAACAGTAATGGCTGACGCCCCGTGAGCCGCTTACCTTCACTGCATCCTCACTGCCGGCACAAGCTCCCCGGTCGATAAGAGAGTTACCCATTTCTTTGACGCCACGAATGCGGTCAGCATTGGCATGAAGCTCAGCCTCGAAAGCCTGGTGTTTCTGGTGCTTGCTCTACAGACCAAGAGGAAATTAATTAACACCACAGAGAATAGAAACAGGTCATTGTGTGAATACTTTAAGGATCCAGGACTCGGGAAGACTGGGGTAGTTACAATTTTACTGTCTTGCTCTGGAGAAGCCAAAGGGTGAAAACGCACTAAACAATTAGGGTGACGGCCGTATCGTCTGGGTGAAACGTGTACAAGGATGGCAATGATCTATGTTTTCACAACACCTGTGTGATGCATGGAGACGCACAGCATTTTATCAACATCAATGCGACCTACACAATATTCAACACTGCACAGACAGGAGCTAAACACACGTTCTGCATGAAGACCGACGCCACATTATTTGACTTTTGGCTCCAGTGCAATGTCTTGTTCCAACAAAAATAAAATGTGGTCTTCCCAGATCCGAGTCTCCACTTAAAGGGAGGTAATACATTTTCTCTTAAAAACAAAAACTCACTCATATTTTCTTAGATTTATTGTTGTGATTTAACAGCTATGTCCTCTTCTAGGCTCATTTGATATTACAGGCATGATGGAACACTGCTGTCCATGGTATGTGGCGCCTGTAGCCACCTGGGACATCCATAAGATTAAACCCCCAAGCTGTATGTATGTTAAACAAAATAGAAGGGTCTACAGGTGGCGGGGTATCTCATGCCACTTAGCAGATCAACTCAGGCAAGATTTACATAGAGGACCACAAACAGTACAGACAAGATACCATCTGTAATGTTTTGAACAGACGACATGCAAAACGTGTCTGGCTAAAGAAAAAAAACAAAACATTTTTTGCCAACAACAGTAAAAGCTTGAACTGGTGATCGACAAGCTACAAACGTCAAATAAAAATAGACACGGGTGGATCACTTAAAACAAATGGAGAAACAAACTTAAACAAATGGATTCACAGTCAGGTGAGAACATGTACAAAAAAACAGTCTCCTGACCACTTACCAGTAATTTGGAAAGCTAGAAAACAGATCAAAAAAAAGATTTTGAGTAGAATCATAACTCGCTTTGGTCTTAACATTAAACAGTTTTCACACATCAGCTCAATGTAAGCGCCATCATCATTTCAGATGAAGCTAATTTCTGTAACAGACCTGGCAACCTCTTCCCAAGAGAAAAAGGATGGACAGACAGAGAAAATCTTCACTTGTGGATGACCCGTCAATGTAACCTATCTACCATTCTTCCCCGAGTGATCATTTTCTACAGGAATAATAAGCTATTGGATCCCTATTGATTTTATTTTTTAAGAAGTTGAAGAGTCTTTTGACAAACAAAAGCATCCTAGCCATTCCTTGATTATTCTTGAGTAATGTGGAATGTACCGATAACCCTTATAGAGAAGTAAAGGACTAACCGTTATGTGAACTGCAGTTTGACTACAGTTAGCGAAAATACAGGCAATAACAAGATGTAGAACTGTACAAGTACCTAGTTTAAACTGTGCTATACGTAACTGGAAGTACAGATTATTATCCTCACGTGACACTCACCTGGATGTTTGTAGGATCCTTGTAGGACTCGTCACTGGCAGTCTGCAACTTCTCACTGATCCAGGCTTCAATCTCATCCACATCCCGGCTAAACTGCTGGAGAGTCTGAGATTCCCCCAGTTTGGACCGCTTCTCGATCATCTGAGCCTTCAAACGGCGCCACCTGTGAGAGTGAAGGGTTAATGGAACGCAGGACCAGATTACAACACCGCATGATCTCAAATCAATCCCGCCACACCTCAAACCTACCTGTCCAAGACTTCATTGCGTCGTGAAGCAATGTCTCCTGTGGCGTAGTGGTCGGCAGCTATCAGCTGGTCAGCAAACGACTGCAGAGCGGCAATCTTCTCTTCCTGTCATACAGAATATTACAGGCGATAAAGAGGCTTTTTACGAAATCAGCAAACCGTGCATCATATCACCTTCCCACGTTTGTAGAGGAGTAAGAATTTTAATATTACTACTAACTGCAAAAACGAACCTGAACATTAATGGCCTTATCAAAGTCTTCATGCTTCTTGATAAGGGCTTCCACACTGTCCAGAGAATCGCCTTTGTCCTCGCTGTTTAGGAAGGCCTCACGGGAAGCCATCCAGTTCTCTGCCTGCTCGCAGTCTCTGTTAAATAGCTGGAAGGGATAAAAAGGAAATAATGTGAAGATCACATGAAAAAGAAGAGCGTAAAAGACAGAAAGTAAAGCAAAGAAATGTCCCATAGGTGGGAGCACTTTACCTGAAGCTCCAAACACTGATCCAGCATCATCCTGCGTTGAATCCAGGCTTTCTCCAAACTTGCCCGTTCTTGGTCCAATATATCCAGCTTGTCCTTTATCTCCGGGCTGGCGTAATGCCCACGGGCCAACAGCTGCTGTCCCAGCTGTTCAAAGGCCTGGAAAGTTCCAGCTCTGGCATCAATCTCTGTGCGGTGCTCCTGATGGCAAACCGTAGGATATATCATTTAAAAATGCTTTACAGTCTGTGTGTGTGGTAGATCTCTCTACGCTTATATGCCAGGATCCTTAAAACCATATTCTGCTCTAAAGGATAGTCAGATTCTAAAGTAACAGACCTGGTGCCTTTCCAACAAAGCCTCTGCTCCCGTCACATCTTTAGCTAGTTCATCTGATGACACCAAGCCTCGAATGCCGTTGATCCAGGACATGAGATCCCTAGAGGATAAGAGAAAGAAAATTTATATTGTGCATTCAAATGCTAGGACACCCCACTGGTTTTCAAAGCTTGTATTTATTCAAATCTTACACTAAAAGATCCATAGTCGTTATTTTTGGTGGTGGCTGGTCCCCCAAAGACTACCACTGATTGCGAATATTCAATGTTTCAAGCTAGGTGTACATTTTTTTTTATTGATCTGAAGATGGGCTTGTAGATTTGAGCTGTAGGTCAGAGCTTGAATGAGTTGCACAAGGAATATAGTTTTGGTCTTCGGACTACAAATGTAAGCCTTCTTCTTACCTGAAGTCACTGAGGAAGCGTTGCAGATCATGAGAATCTCCCAGTTTCTTCTTGCGTTGGTCGGCCCGTTTGCCAAGGCTGCTCCAGGCCTCATTGAGCTCCTTGCATTTTTCCTGGATGTCGTCAGCAGACTCTGGATGTGACTGGATCAGACGTGTAGCCATCTCTCCCAAAGAGTTAACCTAGAAAGGTGATGAAAGGGTTAGAGAAGACTAGACTAAAGGTGCCGGGTGCAGAACACAAAAGACGGTATGGTTTCTGACCTTATCACCAAGGGCCGCCAGGTCTCGCTCAAACCCTTCATGTTTACGTTGCAGAGCCTGAACACTAGCCAAGTCGTGCCCATAGCTGTCAGTATTCAAAGCCTGGTTCTTCTCCTCTATCCATTCTTTAGTCTCATCGGCATCTCTGCAAAAAAGGACACATAAATCAAGATTATGCAACCAGAAACACGTGAATGACCATAGAAAACATATTCCCATATTATGGGAACATATTCAATCTCTTATTGTTATTTACATTAATTTTATCTAGAATTCTCATGCGATATTTGATGATGACCTTAGTCTCCTTGCTCATGAACTATAACTCTGCTGCTTTGCTTTATGATGTACGTTAGTCCTCTCCTCAATAGGTGCAAGAGAAATCATTCAGCTCATTCCCTTGCATCTATTGTAAACACGGTCTCCTAAACAGGAGGCTCTTTATCTAAAATAAAACACCGCATGTAACATCGTGGCGGTCTGACCCATTGTAAACAACCTCAGGACAAAGCGTGTTGTGTTATTACCGGTGGAATCTCTGAACTTCATGCGCGCTGCCCAAAAGCTGACTTCTCTCCTCTGCCAATTGTTGCAGGGATCGCCAACGGTCATTCAGCTCCTGCAACAAAGGGAGAAATTACAGAACCCTCATTACTTACATCGCAGAGAGAAAAAGGTCAATAAAAGCTAAACAAGACAACACCAGCCAACAAGGACTCTACTGAACACAGAGCTATACGATTATATTGGAACAGTCTATACATCGGACAAGTTGTGGGTTTGGAGGTGAAGACGGTGCGAGCTGGCGAGTGGGTCACTTAATTATAATGGGTGCAGTTGTCATGCCACCCAACCCTTGTAATAAGTAACCAACGCTTTACGTGGTTTCTATGTGAAAAAGAAGGAACGTACAATAAGATGATCTTACCTTGATAGAGTTGAAGGTAGCCACAGCATGGACTGCAGTGCGCACGGACTGAAAACAAGACAAAACACACTCAAGTCATTTACAAAACTTGTATACAAGGTAGTGTTTTAAGTTAATGGGCTCCAGAAGAACAGTAAATCTGGGTGAACGGAAGTGCGACGTATTTAGGCCTCGCCGTGGACCAAGACAAGGCCCATCAGAGGAAAAGCAGAGCAGGCAGCATGGTATTGCTAACAGAAGAAGCAGAGCTCAGAGCTCACTTATGCCACCGCTCTGCGCACATCTCTGGAGTAAGCATGTCATGGGATGTATTAACCTAGGAAATAAAATATTATCTGGCTTGGATGCTAATATCAATGATAAAAGGCCATGCCTACCTTCCATGGAGATGCAGATTTGGAATCTCCCTCATCCTGTACAAAACGCAAGCAGATATTTTAGACGAAAATGGATTTAAAGAAAGCAACCGCAAGACAGAAAAAGTAAATCCATGATCCCCCATACAGTACAAGATAAATCAGTGTCATACCAAACCCAACGCATTTCACAGTCTCAACACTTACTCTTGGCATTCCTTGAACCTCCTGTAATAAAACACAATGAAGACATTTCATTACAACCCAAATACAGAGAACAAAAACACTCAAATACAGACAAAATATAAATGTAACTGGTTTAGTAAGACCTTAACACCCCCCCATCTGTCTTTTATCTTATCTGCTATCCGCTACTGTAAGGAAAAGAAAGCACATTTCTTTCTGACATACCTGTTGTTGTACAGCTTGGATTTCTTCTGTGATCAGCCCCTCAGATTCGAGATCATCAGCGACTTTATTGATGTCCTTCAGACGAGACTCGTTAGCTTTCAAATCCTTAAGATAGAAAAATGCCGTTTTAGAATCAAGCAACATAAAGAACTAAATAAGAACTGATCAATCCACTTAGCGACTTTACTTGGAGGGTTGTAAATGTTCTATACCCCCAACACGGTGTTCTAGGTTACTACTGTGAAACCATACTTCATACTGCGCTGTTTTATACATATATTTTATATATTTGAAATTATATTTTCCTTTAAACGTAAGTAAAATGCATAAATGTAATTATTTTTTCAGAAACGGAACATACGCAGCGTATAGTACAGCGACCGGACATCCACTGGCTTTCAGGATACTCGCTCGTACACCTCTATGTAAAAACACAATACGGACGAACTCTTACCTTTTGGAAATCATCAAACTTCTTCTGCAGCACCTCCACCTGCTCCAGGTCAGCGCCAACTTCTTCATTCACGAGAGCCGCTTCCTTCTCGTTAATCCACTGCTGCAGCTCATTGGCCTCGCGGAACAACATAAACTTCTTGCAACTCTTTTCCAACATATCCTTGCGTTTCTCGCCCATCTCCAGAATATTGTGGTATCTACAGAAACGGGAGGTGTTTCAGTTAGCCGCAGTCCAACAGAATAACATAAATATAGCCTGAATCATGTTTATGCACAATCGCAACCTTAGGTAAGGCAACGTATTACACCGGCACCAGAAAATATCGGAAACAAACCCAAAATTGTTATCGGAGGCAGACAGACCTTCCCCGTGCACAGTATAAATTCAAGACACTACATAAAGACTATAGATGTTCCTATTCCAATATAAATATATACACACACATTTAATTAAATAATCATATTTCTCTTTTTGCCGACTTTTATCTATTTGTCTCAGATAATTGTATTTCTTATTTTTCCTGATCATTATTAAAATCTTTTATAAGCAAGGTGTTGTCGGGTACAGAGTCCATGTACCTGCCTTCACAGCTTATCTCCTTATATCCAACAAAAGACTAGCATGACTATTAACATTACAGAAAACCAGATCCAGTATGCCGTGGTGAGTGAGAAAGTAACCAAAGTCCTCCACCATACAGCCAGCAAAATAAAAATAGACTATGATACTATAAGCGCAATCCTGCTCCGAATCCAAAATGCGCATAACACAACATATATGTGTTTTCTATGCCATACACCAGACCACCGTCCCATGAAGTCATTTTAACCAGAAGAAGTCTACACCATGCTCCTATAGGCAACCCAGCGCAGCCAAGGTGAGCATAGCATGGGTCATAAAGAAATGTCTACTCACAGCTCTTCAACCTGATTCATACGCAGAGAAACACTGCCAGCTTCCTTAGATAAGAGAGTCCTGTACAGACAAGAGGGAGCACAGCACAAAACAAAAAGAGGCATGCAGAAATTAGTGCAATTAACACAAGGGAAGAAGTGATGCACCATCCGAGGACAGTATTAGGAGAGGGGGTGCGGGGTAAGAGGTGCAAATTATTTTACAGATTAAAATTGGAGGCTTGGGTATAAGGAAAAGAAAGTAAATCAAACATATATTTATTGTCCAAACTCCAAAGCGGCATTTGTGATGCCATCTCTGGAACAGAAAAAGGGTTAAGCATTGGGCAAAGTTGATTACGAAAATTATTCGGACATGCAGATTTTTCTGTATTATTAAATCTGAAAAGGGACTCGACCCCTAAAACCAGAATTACATAATCAATAGAAAATAAAAGTGTTCAATTATTCTTGAAACTTAAATCTTACTTCACACCCGAAGTGTTCTCAAAGATTTACGCGGCACTAAAGCTTTAGAAAAGTGTAATGTAGTAATTTTTATGATCTACTGATTAACGTAATGTTTTTGGAGGAGAGTCCCATTTAAGACAAGTTAGATTATAAGTGAGGTAGTAAAGCCTTATTCGGGAACAGAAGTGCATGTGATTTCATGGCTATCAATACGGCTTCATGCAGGATACTGTGAGGTGGGCAGAGCGAAAAGAAACGCATAAAGTGTGCGGCAGAAGCACAAAGATCTATACAAAGGCTGGGAAGTGGCCCTGGCTTATCCTGCTGCTTCTCCTATTAGTGGACCTAAAAGGAAAGGACCACTGAACTGGGTTATCATATAAGTCGGCGCTTACTGTCCATCGATCTGCTCCTGCCTCAGCGCAATGCTCCCCTGCTCCTCCAGGAGGTTCTCACGGGAAGCAGACTGCGCTGGGTCCAACTTCTTCACATACGCAGCGGGCACAAACCCCTGACGATCATTCACTTCCACCTTCCACCAGTCCTGAAGAACACAAGCAGTCTGTCATTCTTGGAAGGAATGAAAGAGCTGAGCCTCCTTGGCTGGATGTTCATGACTCTTCCTTACCTTATTGGTACTATTAAGAAGTGTCAGGATATCCCCCTTCTTCATGGTCACCTCCCTAGGGCTCTTCTCTTGGTAGTCGTACAACGCCAGTACCAGCTCCTTTCCAGTTTCATCATCAGTTGGGGCAACTTGTTGCTAAAGATTAGAACATAATAGTTCACAGCACTGAAGCTACTTTAGTTAAAGAAAATATAACTTTCTAGGATAAAAACTTACTCTGCAAGACTGAGCCTGTTCTCTTAATGCCTGGATACTGCTCCCATATGCATGAAGATCAGACATAAGGGCTTCATGTTTCTTCAGGAGAGCCTAGAAGCAAGAGATAACATTGAAGAGGGGTGTACTAGACGACAAGCACCCCCCAGTATAAGTCTACTAGTCCAGGGCACATACCTCCGCAGAGTCCTCGTCTTTGCCATAGTCCGTGCTTCCAACAATGGGTTCCTTTTCCCTCATCCAGGATTCGGCCTCATTGGCGTCGGCAAAGTACTGCTGAGCTTGCAGAGAGTCCTCAAGGTCCTGGCGGCGCTGGGATGCTTTGTTCCTCAGAGACTGCCATTTGTCATTAAGCTCCTTCACCTTCACCTTCACCTCCTCAGCAGCAAAGTGGCCTGAAGACAGCAGTGTCAGTGAATACAGGTGCAAAATAGTTTCCCATGCTGCTTACAAATTGGACTATGTCACGGCAGAGGAGGGCATTACTATAAGGGCTGGGGTTAATGCGGTTTTATATCCCAGGAGGGCTTGCTGTTCGGAAATCACCCTGTATGTGATGATGGATCTTCCATTTCCATTCTAAACACTCTTCAATCTACCATTTACATCGGTGTTAGGAACACAAAACAGTGACGTGAAACGAAACACCTTTACTGCTAATGGAAATTGGGATATATAGCAGATTTTCCACGCTTAGCTTTGCCCAGATAAACCACTTTTCTTTCAGTTATTCCAATCTTATTTCAGCTTTCTGATTCAAGCCAAAAATTAGAATGTTGACTAGGTTCAAAATTGTAGCGGTCGCAGTCTTATCACCATAGAAAGTGACGATGTTTATAAAGCATGGCAACAATTACAACAACTTTACTTCTGTTTTTGCAATTTTGAATTACCTTCACTAATCATAGAGTTCCCCTTTTGGGTAACAGCTTTGATGCGGGGCTCATGTCCTGCTATTTCAGCCTGAAGGGCTTGGTGCTTCTTCAGAAGATTCTGCACGCCAATCAAATCCTTGCCTGGACACAAATATGAAAGATCACAGAAGGTCAGTTTCTTACTAGACCTTTCCTAGGCTGTCAACCAAGTCAATATCCAGAACCTACCTCTGTTGGTGGAGGCAGCAATGGGTTCCTTCTCTCTTATCCAGGTCTCCTCGTCTTCAATGTCTCGGAAAAGCTGCTGCAGACGCAGAGAATCAGACAGCTTCTGTTTCCTTACAACCATGGGCTCCTTCAGGGCCTCGTAACGGAAAACAAGAGCCTCTTGCTTCTTCTTAATGTTCTCTGCGTCAAAGTGTCCGGCGTCTTGGAACTGACGGGCTTGAATAGAGATTCCATCGATGCGGTCCTAACAAATAAGTCACAAAATGTTTAAGACGTTACGTGTCTTTGCCAAAACATGCAAATGAGGCATTTTAGTACAGTCAGGTTATGTGTCTTGCCTGATGAGCTGCAACATCGGCCTCTAGTAAAGCATGTTTCTTCTGAAGGTTCTGGACGTTGGTGAGATCTTTGCCGTAGTCATCGGAAGCCAGGTGGCCCTCAACCTCATAGAGCCACAGCTCAATATCCTCCACGTTGCGGTTGAACTGCTGTTGCTGATTAGCTTCACGCAGTTTGATACCTGTGCATCAACATCAGAGGCATCAATGGACACGACTCAAGCCTGCATGGTTTTGTAAATTGCAGATGAAACATTCATTTTGTTTTTGAGATTTTTCCACATCACTTCTTACCTTTGAGTTCTGTAGCCTCCCGCAGTCTTTTCCACAAAGTGATGACCTCATTCATACGCGCAGCCACTTCATCGGAGGCGTAATGGTTGACATCGATAAGCTTCTGACCAGAGTTTTCCAGGGCATCTATACGGCTCTGGTTAGCAGAAAGCTCGGCCTCAAACGCTTGGTGTTTCTGCACCTTGCCTTGGAGGTTGGAGGGATCCTATTAGAAGAAAAAGGTAACCATAAGCTTTTCTTCTTTTTAAATAAAATAATCTGGTGAGTTTCTGGCATAATTTTGCCATTGTGGTTTGCTAGATTTTGGATAATATTTAAAATGACTTGACTGTGGGTTTAGAGATCGTAGCGTATCCTTGGCAAACATATTTTGGTATTAAACATAGTGGTTTAGGATCTAACAGGGTGAAGATCATGCTATGAATATACATTCATTCTTAGGTGCCCCCAAAAGAGATACAATAGTTGGATTATCCGAGATTTAGCAGAGGATAACCCACCTTGTATGCTTCGTCTGTGGCAGTCTTCATCTTCTCATTAATCCAGCTCTTTAGTTCATCGGAGTCCCGGAAGAACTGCTGCAGATGGAAGGAGTCCGCCAGCTGGGTGCGTCGGTACAGAGCTCGCTCATGCAGAGCATTACGACGGCTCAGAAGCTGAAATGCCACAGAACAAGAAGTTAGAAGAACAGCTTTTTAGAAGTAGGACTTGGATTCAGTCATACTGGGATAAAGGGCTCCCCCCCCCCTACTTAATCCCCTTTTCCATAAATAAGTAATGGAGGCAAGTAAGCAGTCACCATATTATAAACCCAGTGCATGTACAGAGATCAATAAAGCCTTAAAATTTGGGTTAGGATGAGATATCGCAATCACCCCCAAGCTTTACACCCATTCACTTACCGCGTCTCTGCGAGTAGCAACATCCTCCATGGCATAGTGGTTGTTTTGAATCAACTTTGTGGCAAACTCATCCAAGGCCTACAAAACAGACATATTATCATCCACAGGACCTCTGACCAATATTAAATCCTGTTACAAATATCATTTTTTGTGTGCTCTGTCCCTCCTACATTAAGGGGAACCACTTCGGTTTAAATCACAGAGCCCACATCATCTTACCGTGATTTTTTCTTCCTGGGCGCTAAGAGATTTCTCAAAGTCTTCATGCTTTTTCAGCAAGGCTTCAACGCTGTCCAATGAATCACCCAAATCCTCATTAAGCAGGAAAGCCTGAAACATACAAGAAAAATCAATAAATAAATACAATCAGGGTTCTGGAGCTACTTTCTTCCAAAAACCCAAACCACAGCAGTTTATGTGGGCCTTTAACATACCTCTTGCTTGCTCATCCAGTTGTCCACCTGCTCTGTGTCTCTGTAGAAGAGCTGGAGGTCCATGCACTGCTCGTACTGCTGCCTACGCAGCTCCCACAACTCCAGAAGAGCGGTTCTTTCATCGGTTAGGATGTTCAGCTGGGGAACAAAAAAAAAAAAATTACAGTTTTATGGTTAAACCAAGCAACCATAAAATTAGCAAAACTGCCCATATTATTGCTTTAACTAGATAAAACAAATACTATTTTGCATACCTTCTCCCTGACTTCATCGGAAGCATAGTGTCCAGCGCTCAGCAGAGAGTGTCCTGCTGCATCAGCAGCTTTAAAACTATCTTCATGAGCATCAATTTCACCCTGAAAAATAAGCAATAGGAATTTGGAGGGTTTAAGCCATTTAATCGATAAGCTTATCTTTTGGCACACTTCTACGCTCGTTGTGGTTTCCACGTCCACGTGTGGAAGCAACCAAGCTGCTGTAGTATTTACCTTGTGTTCCTGGTGTCTATCAAGCAGAGCCTCTGCTCCAGCCACGTCGTTGGCAAGCTCGTCGGCATTGATGAGAGCCTTCATTTCTGTCACCCAGCTGGTCAAGTCTCTGAAGTCTGCCAGGAATCTCTGAAGCCTGAGAGGGACAGAATTTAAACGTAAGGAAGGGCTGCCAAGACCAGCGAGAAGCATTTCACACACTATGTAGCCAAGCAGACTGGATTCCACAGTACTCCACGTCTACAACCCGTGAATGTTACGTTTTAATTCCGTTAACCCTGTTAGGCCATTTGTTGATACATATAAAAAATAGGATTCAAAAGAGACAAAATGACATGCAATCGAAAGGAAGCAAATCAACTAGAAATGCATTTCAAATAAGATCTCTCAAATGCAAACAGATAGAGACATAATTGCTTTGCTACCATTTGGACTCTCGGTTCTATTTTAGAACAAAGTGATACTCACTTGTAGGAGTCATTGAGGCGAGTGTGACGCTCAGCTGCTATGGTTCGGATTTGCTCCCAGTTTGCAATCAGCTCCTCTCCTTTGACTTGAATTTGGGGAGCGTTTACGGGGTGTGACTGCTGCAGGCGGTCAGACTCTGCGTACAAAGCCTTCACCTGATAATGCAAAGGAATACAGTCATTTTATCATACCCATTACATTACCTGACCACCAGGCAGCCGAGACAAGTCCTACGCCCATACCTTCTCCTCCAGTGCGGCCAGATCACGTTCCAGACCCTCGTGTTTACGGAGCAAGGCTTGTACGCTGGCCAAGTCTCTGCCGAAATCATCAGAGGCCATAAGCTGCTCTTTCTCTCTGATCCAGCCAATGGTTTCATCAACATCCCTAAAAGACAAAGGATGGGAAAGCAAATTTAGTTAATGCAGCTGTTTGACAAAAAACAAAGAATTGCCAATATGCTTATAAAATGCATGTTTGAATTCCCTCACTGTATAATCCTCTAGAACGTCTACTGGGAGACTGTTCCACAGATCCACAACAAGCTCACGGTAATGTACCTGTTAAAGCGTTGGACTTCTGCGGCTCCAAAGAGCTTCCCCTGCCTCTGAAGGGCCAGGCCTTTTAGGCGCTGCCAGGCTGCATTTACTTCATCTTGTTTAGTCTTGATCACCTCCACTTCGGGATGTTCCTCCTTTAAGGTTTCAGAAAGCAGTTGTTAGTTCAGCCAGCTGATGCTTTTCTTGCAATCAAGAACGACATACATGGCAGGCAGAGCTCTTTACCTGGGCAAGTTTGCTGGCAAACTGGTTGACCTCATTCACCCTTTCCTCGTGAGCAGCTAGATCAGTCTGAAACTCTTCAAACTTCTTCTGTAGAACCTCTACATGTTCCAGGTCTTGGCCGAGTTCCTCGGATGTCACAATTGCCTCCTGGTTAAAAAAAAAAAAAAGATAATGCTCTTTAATGAACAAAACCACTAGCTTTCCCAAACATTTCAGAAGTCACAGATATGAAGCTAGAAGCATGGAGTGGCTTCATACTATATAGACCCTTCTCACAAGATATCACTAAGTTTGGCACAATTATCACGGAAACCAATGGAATGTTTCTGCCTAAGATTCATGAAGACTTCGTTAAAACACTGGTAGATTTAACGGGCCGATGAGTTTGTCTGCGGTTGTCCGAGGCGGTAGCGCACCTTGTCGTTGATCCAGTCCATAACATCTTCACACTCTCTCAGGTACTGGACCAGCTTCTGGGCCTGCTGCAGTTTGATTCCCTTCTCTCGCATTTTCTGGAGCAGCAGCTCCCACAGACGATGCAGCTCCACCAAACGGGTCTGAAATATGAGAAACAAGCGATCGGTTTATTAGGGCAAAGCCCTGTATTGGACGAAAATAAAACAGCCAGAGCAACATCCACACAGAGATCTGATCAGACCAGCCAACTGGTAATAACGCTCAGAGCGGGGTAGAAAATTCG